>NC_134086.1:94655999-94965826 GCF_000715075.1 Nicotiana tabacum | reverse complement strand
TCTTTTCACCTTCGTCTTCCGCTGCTTGCAAGCTATTCTCGAATTGAAGTTCTTTGACTTGTTTTTCCAACCTTCCTATTGTGGCCCTGTACTCATTCTCCTTAGCCAACCAAGACCATTGTTCTTGTGACGCCTCGACGAATTCCTGAAGATGGGGTCTTTTGGCCGGCCTCCCAAACTCAATTTCTCTCCTATAGCAAGCAAGGTACCCTGGTGAAACCTCACCTTTGGATCGATCACGTACACAGGTATTGGCTATTAAGTATTGACATTCGCTCCAAATTTGGCGGACTGCTGCTTCATGAAACTGACCGTTAAGTCCGATCTCGACTTCTTGGGCACTAAGATCTTCATCTCTCGGAACTATCTAGCATCTCCCCAGCTGCCTCAAAACCCGATATGGCGCGTAAGGCTGGATACTCCTGAGTCCCATCAATAGGAAATGAGGCCCAGTGGCTGGTATGTATATGGCCTCATCCGCAGGCAGCCATCCAAATGTCCACTCTATTTGGTTTGCAGTGACGGAACGGAGGCGCGCTACCCACTATGTGACCCCCTCTGGCAAGTTGATCCCGTCAACCATCGTGTAATATTCTTCTATGTATGTTTTCCCTGTCGACCCATAACTCATAAATTGAGGACGATGGCATAAGTGTTCGATCATCCACATCTGCAACAATACGTTGCACCCCTCGAAAAAGTCTCCTCCTGCTTTGCAGGCTGTGAGAGCGCGGAAGATTTCAGCTACTATCATGGGTGCGAGGGTGTTGTTGGCCTGAGTGAGAAAAGTGCTGAAAACCCCGGCTACTCGTATGTCAATATTCTTATCTTTTCTAGGAAACACCAGAAGTCCCAAAAAGACCACCATAAATGCAAAACATCTGTGTTCTTCCCACTTAAGGTGGTTTCCTTTGCTGCAGATTTTGTTTTCCAGCTTGTTGAACCCTCCTATATGACCATATCTGTTGTATATAAACAGCAAAGTACAAAAACTAGCTGCCAAGTCTGGGTTGTGGACCCCCCTACTTATTTTCAAAGAGTTTAGGAACTTGTGTATGGCTACGGCCCTTGGAGCAATCAGGTATTAGTGTCTCAGAGGGATTTTGGGACCCCCAATATATCCGGCTATTTCTTCCAATGTTGGGGTAAGTTCAAAATCTGAGAAGTGAAATACGTTGTGGGTCGGGTCCCAGAATGTAACCAACGCCTTTATGATGTCTCCCCTAGGATTAATCTTCAGCAACCCAGTGAGGCCTCCCAGGTATAGATTGACCGTGTCTTGTCCCGATTTACCCAAATCATCCCACCACATATGCAATTCCAAAGGGATCTTGTTCAAGACTGTTATTGGCAAATTCTGAGTCGTGCTCATTTGCACATTTATTAGGGTGGTTAAGCAAAAACTCACGATTCAATTGACTCAAAAACAAAGCTGACACTTTTCAATTTTTTTTATTTCAAAAGTAAAAACCCAGCTTTGAAAATACGGCCTTTCAGCATTTCCAGGAAAAGATTTTAAGGCTGTGCTCGCTAACCGGCTAAAAATTTGAAAAGGACCGAAGGGGGCTATTTTTTGCAAAAACAGCCTCCCGGCCTCCTTTTGGGGACATTCGGCTATTTTTGACAAAAATGACATCGCCCTACTTATTTTTTTAAATAAAAATAAATAAAATAAGATTTTTGTTCTTTTCGGGCTAATTTGCAAAAGGAAAGTTGGACCCGATGGGGGTTGCCTACGTATCTCATATTCGGTGAGAATCAAACCGGCGTATTTCGGGCAATTTTGACAAAATAAAACCAACTATTTTTCCTTTCAAAACGCAAAGATTATCCTTTTTTTCTTTTCTTTGAAAACCATAAAATTCCTTTTTTTTCAAAATTTCGGCAGAGTTTCGGTATGTTTTGGGACATTGGTTTTTCAAAACAGGCACTTATCCCTCTCAACCATCTCATTAACCTTTCTAAATTTTCCTTATAAGCCGGTCAATATGCAAATCTGAAGCAAATAAATGCACAAGTAGCAAGTAAGATGCATCATACCTGTCCTAGACAGACCTAACCCCTGTGTTGAGTCTCCAAAGTCAAATGCACATGATGCAAACAAACGTGCCTACTAGGGATCCGTCATGAGGCTGAGTTATTCTAAGTTCAAAAACCTGGGTATGTGTACTAGACTGTGTACCCGAGCGGACAACTCGAGCCGAGGAGGGGGCTACGTACCGGGAACCAAAAGGTCATCCGGCTTAGTAACTTGTCTGAGCCTCTTTCTTATTTCAAGGTATGACACTAACAAAATAGGGAGTCTCGACCAGCGAGCACATCCCCGAAGATGAGAAGAGAAGGGTTTCGTAGTAGTTTATATACAGTTCAAATAATATCAAAGCGGTAAAAGCAACATTCAGCACATTAGGCCCAAAACATGTAATAAAATAAGAAAATGGATAAAACCAAATACAACATTCATCTAAGCTCGAATTCTGAACCCTGAACCAGAGATTTTGGAGCAGAGTCACCAGAGCTGTCACACCTCCTTTTTTACCTACACTCCCGGAAGGGTGTAAAGGAGTTTTTCAATTAAAGGACAATCGAAACGGGATCATATTATTAAAAGATTCAAAGTCGTCACTTGGGAGATTTATGGTATCCCAAGTCACCGGTTTAAAATCCCGAATCGAGGAAAGGTTGACTCTGTAATACAGTTCGCGAACCAAAAATCCGGCTAAGGAATTCTGTTAACCCGGGAGAAGGTGTTAAGAATTCCCGAGTTCCGTGGTTCTAGCATGGTCGCTCAACTGTCATATTTGGATTAACTATCTGATTTTAAACAATTATGAACCTATGTGCAAATTTTAACTTTTAACCGCTTTTAATTAATTTTAAAGAATATTGAACGTCGTTTAAAACGTGCCTTTGGATTACGCCACATGAAATGCACCCGCAATCCTAAACACATTTTAGTCAACGTTTTAAGATTTGGATTTGGGTCACATAAATGCGCACCCGTGTTTAGAAAAGTAATTATTAGAATAACGCGCCTAAAGCGACTACGCGTTTGCAACTTTGCGAGGGCCATGAAAAGTTTGCTAAATGGCATGCCTCGATTTATATAGGATTAAAGTTAATTAAGCGAGGGCCACGCATTTTGAGATTTTGTTTGGCATGGCACACCCCGATTTATTCTAGCCCCAAAAGGTTTCTAAACTAACTCATGAGGGCCATAAACTATTTACATTATCTAATATGGCGCGCCTCAAATCAAGGAGAGCTTAATTAACTTCAACAAAATATAATTCGGAACCTTTGTTTGCGCAAATGCCACTACGAAGAAAATTGGGCTCACAGATCGAATCCTGCCCTAGAGAATAGACGGGCGAAAGGGCATTCTAAGTTACTTGGAACCTTTCATTCAATTGGGCTAATGTTAGGCCCAATCATGGGGATCAAACAATTTGGTACAAAAGTTAATTAATCCCAAATCAATCGAAACTATCTGAAACAAAGCTTGAAGTAACATTTTTTCTTACTCTTGGATTTTAACTATATGGACATGAACTGATTAGACAGAATTCTGGATGCTAATTTCTCACAATTCAGCCCAAATCTGTTGTAGAAAAGTGAATCCAGCAACAACAATTAAACACATTGTTGGGCTCAAAACATAAACCCAGATAGCACTGGGACATTGTTCTTCTTTGCACGTAGCCCAGAATCCAAGGCTTAGTGAACTCAAACCTTGTAAAATCAAGGCCGAAGATCAAGACTCGATATCGAGTCTATTCCAATCAACAAACTACCATTTGCAACAACAATAAACCTGTTAACCCTCATCCCTACATAGTAATTGGGACACAAAGCAGTTTCAAAGGCTACTAAAAACACATGCTCGGCTTCAGCTACCCAAATATTCATGTTTGAATTCAATTCTAAGCTAAATTCGCAAACAAACTTGAACTTAAACTCACTTAACTCTTTCTCAATATTGACAGTAACGAAATCTAGGAAATTAGCACCATTCACTTGAATCAAAAGAAGAAGAAAAATCAACACCCCAAACTCTTAAGGAGCACAGGTTCATTTTTACAGCATACCAATGACATAAGATAATCGAGCTACCATGCATAATACAGAGTCTATTGCAGAACATTTAAAGACATAGAAGAAGCCAATGAAAGGAAATTCAACAACTTGTATTTAGTAAGGCTTCAGCTCGAAGTACATGTTCTTAATCACTTGTTGACAATGGTTTGGAAGATACCTGGTAACAAGCAGCAAAACAAAAGGAGAAACTGAGTTGAAATCAGAACAGAAACAGCAGAAATCGACAACAGCAACAACACAGGCCAATTTCAGCAAATAAAACCAGAAAAATTGATTTACAATCCTATGGAACAGTAACCAGGCAATAGAACTCAACCCAGAACTTTCAAAAACCAGATTTAAACCATTTTTATCTCAGAGAGTCAGAAAATGTTTCAGTATTTGAAAATTTTCTAAGACCAAAACTGGGAATTCAATGGAACAATGTTTTCTTTGATTTTCAATCGACTCTGATTTTCTGTATTTTTCTATCTTTTTTTTTTAGAGTCAAGTTAGGATGCCTTTATAAGTAAGGCACTAGGGAAGCCTCAAAGAGTTCAAAGTTGCACTTAAAACCTTCTGAAATTTTCATTTTAGCTTAGAAATCCCTAGTGTTAACCTCAGAATTTCAAAATAGCCCCCACCCCAGCTTCTAGGAAGCTTCCTAGTTCAGTTATATAAGATTTCCCTACCTATATTCCCCAATTTACCCCCTAAGCTTCCTGTTTTTACTTCAGACAACCTGGCCAAAACAAAGGCCAAGTTGACCCAGGTTCATTTAGTGGGTCTGAGTCTATCAATCATGGGCTAGACCTTCTTTTTTATCCCAATTTGACTCGAGGTTTCACAAAAGAACTCGAAGAAAGAGAGAAAGAAAAGAAAAAAAAACAATACAAGGGGGAAGGGGACTAAACCGAGTCACAGACTCTTTGTCCTAAAAACTTCAGGGGCCCAAGTAGCACAGGCAAATCAATTAAACTAATCTTTCAGAAACACTAATTAACTTAAGACGAAAAACATGCAAAAGAATTGGAATATCGGAGAAACAAAGAAGAAAAGAGAAATAAAAATCAAAACATGCACAAAAGGAACATAGGAAGATGGTAAAGAACTCACATGAAAATCAAACTCAGAAGTTGAAAATAAATAACCCGGCCCGTAAGAAATGCGAGAACTTCGAATCTTCAGAATTTCCTTGTCATGTTTGACATTAATCATGTGTTCTTGTCAAGAACATATGAATAACGTCAAACTAGACCCAAATTCCACTGAGATCTTGAATTTGAGTTGGTTTGGAATTTTAGGGCTTGAACTAGATTCAAGATTCGACGAGCTGGGGTATGATTTGAGGGAAACCAATCAGAGATTTGGAATGAGGGGGGCTTGGTGGTCATGGGGTGTTATTCTGGCAGTGAACAGAGGTAGCGCCGCCGGGCTAAAGCGACGGGAATATGAGGGCAGCTCTAGGGTTTCTTAGGGTGGTCTGTGAGAGGAGTGAGGGAGATGAGAGATGGGGTTCGGGGGGTAGTGAGATTAGGACACTCAAATATTAAGCCCTCTCCACTTCCCCGTCGTTGGATTAGAACAACTCGACGGCCCAGATCTTTCTTTCACGGAACGACGTCATTTAGGTTTGGGGGACCGGGCATTAGGGGCAGGTTTTGGGCCGGGTTTTGGGGGAAATGTTTGGGCCTGGGGGAAATTCAATTGATAAGACCAATTCACAACCCTTTTCTCTTTTTCTCAATTTCAAATTTTCTTCTTCTTCTTTTTTCCAAAATTAAAAAAAAATAAAAATAAAACCTAAACTAAATCCCAAACCAAATTATCCTATCAAACTAAATTAACTAACTCTAAATAATAATTACTACAACTAATTAAAAACCAAATTCAAGGAAAAATTACCGAAAATTGAGATTAAAATTAAAAAGGACAAAATAAACTTTTTTTTGTGATTTTTCCCATTTTTATAAAACAAATAATTTGTTAATTAATCCTAAAATGTAGAATTAAATCCTAAATGCAACATATTTTTTGTTTGTATTTTTCACTAATTAAAATGCACAACAAAAATGCAAACAATTAACAGAAAATGCCACGAAAATCCACAAAATTGCAAACACTGAAAGAAATTATTTTGTTTTGAATTTATGGGAGTAATTCATATAGGGCAAAAATCACGTGCTCACAATAACACCCAAGGGGAGTGTTATGAAAATATTATTGTGGATGTCCATTTATTACTCTGTTGTAGATAATCTTCCTGAAGAAGATTATCCATTTAGTACTTCATTAAAGTTTATCTACAAGCAGCTGATGCGGGTAGGTTGCAAGCAACATAATGAAATGTCTTGCAACAGCTTCTTGGTTTAGTGAGATTAATTTAAATCGATCTGAAATAATGGTGGATAATATTCTCTACAAATTCAACTTTTGAGAAGATGATATACATAATTGGAATGCGGAGACTCAAATATTTGAAACAAGGTTCTCATCAGGGGGGTAAAATACGCGATGCACTCTTTTTTCCTTACTAAGATTTTTTTCCACGGGATTTTTTATAAGGTTTTTAATGAGGCACCTAGCAATGCGTATTACTAAATATGTGTACTATTTTTCCTTCACTAGGATTTTGTCCCACGAGAATTTTCCTAATAAGGTTTTAATGAGGCACATTATCTTTTAATGAACATCCAAGGGGGAGTGTTATAAATGTATATTATATTATGGATGTTCATTTAGTACTCCGTTGTAAATAAGCTTCCTAAAGAAGCTTATCCATATGGGACTCCGCCGTAAATATGTTTATCTATTTGGTACTCTATCGAAAATAAGCCTCCTGAAAAAGTTTATCATTTCGGTGCTCCGTTATGGATAAATATTACCCTCGGTAGAAAATTATCTATATCTGGTACAGTAGCAGCTTACAAGCAACTTACAAGCAGCTTACACAACAGCTTGCAGTAGCAGCTTACAAACAGCTTACAAGTAGCTTACACAACAACTTCCTTTCTTCTATAAATAAAGGAGATTTCAGTTAATTATGTACATCAGTTTGAAAAGTTGAATAATATATCAACCTCTCTCTCTACTTCTCTTCAGTTTATTTACTTTACAGTCGTTAATTTTAACGTGCAAAAGTTACAAAGAACATTAAAAATTGCACTAATAAAGTTTAAACCACGGGTCCGCCCCAGCGTTAAAGAGAAACAGATAATTGATATTAAAAGGCAGTCCGGTGCACTAAGCTCCGGGGGAGGGCCGGACCACAAAGGTCTATTGTACGCAGTCTTACCCTGTATTTTTTCAAAAGGCTGTTTCCATGGCTCGAACCCGTGACTTCCTGGTCACAGGGCAACAACTTTACCAGTTACGCCAAAACTCCCCTTCGGATAATTGATATTGGCATTGATAAATTATTTATGGTGTAACAACAAAGGAGGTTCAAAGAACAGGAGTCGATAGTCGTGCGAAAAATAGTAATTGAGATGGTAATATCTTCTTATGCCAATGGATATAGGGAAAACGACACTGTATAGTTGCTCTCAATATAATAGCCGAAGAATATATATTTTATACAGATTTTCGTCTACTGAATGTAAATAGATTATGGCGCTACAAGTGATAATACCCCACGGATATAAGGAGCTGTAAAACAATAAAGAAGACAATGAACAAGAGAGCACACAATGCAAGGTGCAATGTTCAGTAGCCAAAAGTTTAATATGGATCTGCATTATTTAAGATAATAGAGAGAGAGAAAGATATGGTCCTTTCATCTGCAGAATTGAATCTGAAGTATCTTCGTCAATACTGCACACTGTACCTGTCATGAGGTAAAGGGAGAGGATGTCGAAACCGTACCATAAAAAAGAAAGTTGTTGAACCCTCAAGGTGCTAAAAGGCAGCAAAATACATTACTGCAAAGAGCAAGTATTAAGATTGTAACATGTCACAAAGACTAGTTTGATAATCTTAATATGTCTAGATATTTGGGCTATTAGCTTGCTGATAGGCATTTCAACAGCTGCATATTTTTCAGCTAAGTTACCTCAATGGTGAGTCGTGGGAGTTAGAGTTAAGGAAAAAAACTTTATTCTAGCTTACTAGTAGTCGTACCTGCGCGATGCGGTCAATATTAAAAAAATATTAATTAAATTAAATTATGATCGGGACTTGTTTGATCCTATTAGACCGTATTGCTTTAATAAATTTCAATTGTCATCTTATTTGTCAATACAATATACTCAATAATAAATCACTATTAAATTAAAGGTACTTATACAGTCACGAATAACTTTTTTGTTCTATATTTTTCTTTATTACATTATCCATTGTTTAATATTATTACACTGTTAATAGAAATTTTTATTAGTATATTACTTTGTTTCCTATTTTTGTTTACTCGCTTTCTTTTTATTATATAAGAAAAGATATATAATTTACTACCGTTGAAATATTTTTTCTTGAATTTTATTCTATTGTTTTTAATAATATTATCTAAATTTTAATGAATAAAATCTCTATTAAACTAAAGAAACTTATGCCGAATAACTTTTTGTTTTGTATTTTTTTTATTATATCATCCAATATTTAGTATTATTACATTGTTAATAGAAATTTTTATTAGCATATTACTCTATTTAATATTTTTCTCTGCTACTTTATTTTTGTAATATAATAGAAGAGATATATTTTATTACTCTTGATATAATTTTTATTTTAAATTTTATTCTATTGTTCTCAATAATATTGTTTGAATTTTAATGAAGAAATTCTCGATTAAATTAAAGGTACTTATCTAGTCATCGAGTAACTTTTTTAATGTATTTATCTTTATTATATTTGTCACTTCCATGGGCGGACAAAAGGGACCACAGTCCACACGTACACGAAAAGAAAGTTACTTCATCTTTCGGAAGCTCCCATATTATGGACAGTGATTGTAACATGGATGCTGGATTTGAAGCTGTATGCTTCTCTTATCCAGAAGCAGATGATCATGCATGGTTCATGCGGTAAAGAAAATGAAAAGTTAAATCTTTCTTCCCGCTTCTGCTTCTATAAACCATACATAGAGTCACCAAAACAAATTAACCTTACTTTAAAGAGAGCCAGTTCAACTTATAGTTCCCAAGTTCTTCACCAAATTCCAGTTCCTGTATAATTAATTCTACAGAGTAGTCTGTCTCCGAAGCATAGTTATGCTCCAAATCTTGCTTGCCTGGGAAATATACTCTTCATTCAGGAGTCGTATGACACGTTGAACACTTACAACCAGTTGGTATCCACTCAAGCAGGGAACCAACCGGCCAATCATGACCATACCAAGTCCAAGATTCTCTCTACTCAAAGACAAGTCATGAAGAAAAGACAGCAAAACAGAACATAAGTATTCATAACGGGTCGTTAATAAAGGTAATTATCATGTATAATATTGTCGTTGGCGAAGTAACGACATTCCCTGTTTTACTACCGAAGGAAAGCAAGACTACGATGCAGTATTAACGTTAAACAAATTACACATCACAGCAAAACAGAACCAACAAACCTACTGGCACTGGCAGTGCCTATTGTCCTTACCAAAAAATGTTCTCCAAAAAACTACCGATTATAAAAGAAGTTATCCAAAAGACACCCTTTTCTAGACACTTGAAAACAAGCTTATGTGACTTCCATGTCAATAACCTTCAATAATTGGTTTCAACACCTATCATGTTCATACCCCCTGAAAAGTTAAGGGAGAAACTAAGAGGGAGTGGGGGCATGTTTGATCTCAGTTATCCTAAATGAACTGCAACAGATCACAAGGCAATTCACATTTCATGAAGAGATCCAAATTTCTACTTCCTGAAACAACAAGAGTCTGAAAAAAAAGTGACTCTTCTCTGAAACAGACCCACGAATCCCTATATTTAACAATGTTACTTATAGCATTCAAATACTAACATATCAAAAATAATTTGGGACCCAAACTCTTGTATCTTGTAACCTAATAATGTATAGAAAATAAGAGAATGTTGCCCATTAGTCTTGTTTCTTACCGTTGCGAGGTTTGTGTAACATTGTTCAGCCAAGGCATTTAGATAGTGCTCCGGTACTGCTTGATACAGAATACAGATGTAATGGCTGTGTAATGATATGCAGAGAATGCATTCAGAAATAGAACATAGAACAGGCAGGTCTGGGATCACTCTCGTGACAAGCCAGAGATCATCAAAGAGTAAGTTTTAATCGCATTAATGTTTCAGCACAAGTAAATGGCTAACAGTTTGTCACTTTTGGAATGAATACCTGTTCTCTTTGAACTGTCAGCATGCAACCACGATATGCTAACATTATAATTGTTTTTCTAACACCAGAACATAGCATTTCACATTTGCCTTACTAAGAAAAACCATAGCTTTTCCCATTAGGAGCAGAACAAGCTACCATAACTTTAGCGCAAAACAAAACAAAAAATCCTGAATGTGCAATAGCGTTTCAAGCACTGGGGTATAGCATTTGAATAGCAGCAGCATAATAGCCATTAACCATGTTAAACAGGCACTACAAACTACTAACGGTTCCAATGTCAGAAACTCTGCTCTAAACGCACCAAGTTAGATAATTACTGCAACAAGTATCAGGCAATGCTAGAACAAAATCATAACAAAAGTTGCTATACCAATGAACTAATAAGTAATAAGGTCCTGCTCTAACCAATTCTACATTTTTCTGCTACTCAAGTGAATAGTAAATACCAAGAGGAAGGGAAAGGGATATTCCAGCTCACAAATTATGCAAAATTAGCTTCACCCATACATCGCCCGAGTATGCATTCTGCAATTCAATGCTGCAAAAAATTCACCCAAAAAAGGCAACTTTAGCATTCATGAGTTGGCATTCTCTTAGGCTTCTTATGATTCTTCTCTGATAATGCCTGCGCAAAAGCTTCCACAATCCTCTGCTGCGATTCAAGTATCATCTGAGTTCTTTTCATTTCCATTTCCATTCTCATCTCTTCCAACTCTCTTGCCATGTCCATCTTCATCCTCTCCATTCTCACAAATCCATCCCCTAACATCTTTATTGCCACCACCATCTCCCCCATCGGGTCCTCCTTTTTCTTCTCCCTCACTGGGCCCACTCCTTCACCAGCAACCCTTTTCCCCATATCAGCCTTCTTCACAAACCCATGCCCCCTAAACATCTTTCCAGGCCCAAAATTATTGGGCCCAAAATTACTAGGGTTTTCAACTCCAGAATCCTCAATTCTACTATATGGTTTCGCCATTGGCGGAGCTGTTACGGGCATCCCCGGTATCCGGATACGGAATCCACCTCCTCCATTACTCACAACCCCTTGAAAACTACTACTACTCCGATTATTATTAGTGTTCACATTGTTGTTACCATACAAATCTCCTATGAGTTTAACACTGTTCTGACGGTAATCTTCAACATCCTCATCAGCTTCTTCATCACTAGAAAGAGCATTAGGACCCCTTTCCATTGTATCCATACGCTTGAAAAGGACCCAAGCAGAGCAATAACGGTGGGATCGAACGCCGCCGTAAGGAGCAGCGCGTTGAATTTCAGTACGGTAACGTTTCCGAAGCTTCTCCATCTTGTGACGGCACTGCACGGCCGTCTTTGGCGGATCAACACCAGGGCATCTAGCAGCAACATCGTCAGCTACTTCCTGCCAGTGATTAGCCCGGAGATTTCCCCGGCTTAGAGAATACCACTTGTCTCTATAAGCATCAATTAGGGCTATCGTCTCATCGTGGGACCAGCACGGCGGCGGAAGACGGCGCGATGAAACCGCCACCGTGACGTTGGCTGAGGGTAGTTCTGATTGGGAGTTTGAGAAATCTTGCGTTGATGAAGATAGAGTCGCCATTGTTGAGATAACCCTAACACACAGAATTACTTATGTATTGAGATCAATTAGAAATTTGTAATGATGTGGGAAATAATTTATGTGTTGAGATGTATTAGATGTTGGTGATGGGTGGTGGGAGGCGGAGGAAAGCGGAGGCATAATGAAAGAAAGGTGATAAGTTAGGTTAAAAGGGGGGGTTGCGGCTGATGTGGAGATCTAGAAAGAGGGGGGAGAGGCCACCGCTAAAGGTGGGTGGGGGTGCGGGGGAGGCTAACGTGCGCGGAGGGCGTAATAATGTTGACAGGGTGCTGGCACCGCCCAAAAGGCATCAGCTGGCAGAGGAGTTAAAAATAAATTTGTATGGGCCGTTTGACGTTTCTTGTGGGCGGAGCAAGACTTGGCGGCGATCCATTCCCCTCTATAATATAGGTGATTAATTAGCTTCCATATTGTCGCGTCATCTCTTACTTTTTGTTAATCTCTTTTTCTTCTTTAATAATATTGGCTTTCAGCTTAATCTTTCAATTGCACGGCATTGAATTCTTCGATTGCCTCAATGGGAGAATTGATCTTTCTCATTAAATTCACCATAATTAAATACTTGTTATAAATATATTATATTATGGATGTTCATTTAGTATTTCGTTATAAATAATCTTCCTGTAGAAGCTTATCCATATGGGACTCCACCGTAAATATGTTTATCCATTTAGTATTCTATTGAAAATAAGCTTCCTGAAGAAGCTTATCACTTCGGTACCCGATTCTGGATAAACATTACCCTCGGTAGAAGATTATTCATACCGGGTATAATAAGCTTATACATTCAGTACTCCGTTATAGATAAACATTGCTCTCAGTAGAAGAGTATCCATATCAGGTATAGTAACAGCTTACACAGCAACTTGCAGTAGCAGCTTACACAGCAACTTGCAGTAGCAGCTTGCGTAGCAGCTTACACAGCAGCTTGTAGTAGCAGCTTACACAGCAGCTTGCGTAGCAGCTTACACAGCAGCTTCCTTTCTTCTATAAATAGACGAGATTTCAGTTCATTATGTACATCTGTTTGAATTCGAATAATATATCAGTTTCTCTCTATACTTGTCTTTACTTTATAGTCTTTATTTTATAACACGTTATCAGCACGAAATTTGACCCCTGTTGGTTTAAGTTTACTCGAATCAGTTGAGAATTGACTATATTGTGTGTTAGCCTTTTAAGTTAAATCAGAAGCCATTTAAGGATTGGTTTATAGCTGCAGTATAATATAGATTTCAGAGTTTAGTTTGAATTGATGGCATGTTCACTCATTTTACATCTTGGACAACATGTGCATTGTAATTCCTTATTGAATCAAAGCAAATTTGACAGCATGTGCTGTCAGGGCATATTTAGGTTGCCCATATTTGCTAATTAGAATAAGGGACAGGCCACTTTAGCAATAAAAAAGGGGGCTGTCAGGGGAATCTCATGGGGGGTACCTTTCTTTTGAACTTGTGAGTGGAAAAATAGAAAAGGGCACATGGGGGAGTTCAATTGTTAACAGGCTGGAAGGGGTGGGGGGATAGCTGGATATAAAAACAGAAAGTTTCCATTGGTTTTAGGAGGACAGACCTAGAGGAGAGTGAACAGGGGAAAATCAGAAAAAAAAAAAAAGATCAGAAAGATAGAGAAGAGAGAGTTCTGAAAGGGCAGACCTTAGGAGTTTTAAAAACAAGGAGAAAGAGTTTGAAAAAGAGGGAAAAGAAATCAGAAAATAGGGTGGGGAATTGGAAAAGAAACTAGAAATACAGACAACCAAGAGCTTAAAAACCAGAAAAGAGGGAATGTTCCCAGGATCTTAGTTCCTTTTGAAAGCTAGGTTTCACAACAAGGGACTCCAGTTTGCTTTCTGCTCGAAGTTCAAAATCAGGAATTACTGTTTTACTGCTTTCTGCCTGCAATCTTCTTGTACTGCTGGGATTTACCTGGCAGCCTGTTTGTCTGTTAATTTTCAAACACTACTCTTCAAGCTATTGGTTACTTCTTTTGATTCCAATCCGTCCTTGAGATTTCTGCTGCTGTCACTGTTGGTTTTACTGATTCTGCTGTTGTTGTCGAACATTACTGTTGTTGTGTGTATGCTACTACTGCTCTACTGACTTTCCTGCTTCTTCAATTGTAAGCACTTTCCAAGTACACACTTGAATCTCATACTGATGTAACAGTAAAAGCATGAAATGAAAGATGCGAAGGAGTCTAATTATTTGCTGCTGTACTTACAACTTTATAAATGTTGTTAGATTTGTGTAATTCTTTAGTAGCTCAACAGAAAAATACATTTGTTAGCTTGTACTTAGTTTAAACTTAGTTTTGTTTAAATATTGTGATCTTGGTTATTTAGTCGTTTGTATGATATGGAATGCATAGGTGTTTAGTATATCAATAGCTAAATCTCATCTCTATTCTTATTTTAAATATGCAAAGCAGGTTGCTTCTAATTTGGGCAAAAAAAATGCAATATAGTCTCAAGTCATTTGAGCTAACTCTGTCAAGTTCGGATTCCATTAGGCAGTTTCGAATCCCATTAGTAGCATCTTCTAATAAGTAGTTGATTCTATTAGTCTAGTTCAAATAAGTTAGTTTAAATTCGAACTTGAAGAACATTTAGTGTAAGTTTAGCATTTTTATTAATCTTGTATGTAATCTCCTTTAG
Organism: Nicotiana tabacum; assembly: GCF_000715075.1. Lineage (NCBI taxonomy): Eukaryota > Viridiplantae > Streptophyta > Magnoliopsida > Solanales > Solanaceae > Nicotiana > Nicotiana tabacum. The sequence continues at coordinate 94,951,187 of NC_134086.1, read as the reverse complement.
CAAATTAACAGCATGTTCACCCATGAAATAAGGCACGAAACAATTCCCGCCTCATAAACAATTAATCAGATAATTAACAAGAATCCGGAGTTGGCCAAGCATGCAATTCAATTAGTATGTATTTTCTTTCTTCCATTTCTTAGAGACGAGCATAATAAAGATGTAGTCATTGTAGGTTTATCCTTTCATAAAATGAGACGAGCCTCGCCAAATGAAATGCACAAACTGCGGGGCCCTCATAAACGTATATATATTAAAAATACTTAGAATTTGGGATGGGCCGTTTAAGCGAATTTCACGGCCTTCCTCAAAGATAATAACGTGTTAGTCTCTTTAGGCACGTTTTTAATTATGTTATTTTCCTAAATTAGGGTGCTCATTTATGTGACCCAAATTCAAATCTCAACGGAGTCGGAATGTATTAACAACCATGGGTGCATTGATTGTGACGTGGTTCGAGATATATTTCCACGACGTTGCAATTCCATAAAAAATAATAATAATAAAAGCGGTTTAAGCTTAATGAAAGCACATAAGTCATAACATGTATTAAAATCAGATATTTAGCCATTATAACAATTTAAGCGACCGTACTAGAACCACGGGATTCGGGGGTGCCTAACACCTTCCCTCGGGTTAACAGAATTCCTTACTTAGAATTTCTGGTTCGCAGACTTCATTTGGAAAGTCGAATATTTTCCTCGATTTGGGATTCAAGATAAACCGGTGACTTGGGACACCAAAAGTCAAACCTTTCCCAAGTGGTGACTCTAAATTAAATAAATAATCTCATTTCGAATATTGTCACTTAAATTGGAAAAACTCCCTCGCGCATTTATCCTTCGGGGTAGGCGCGCAAAAAGGAGGTGTGACAGCTCTGGCGACTCTGCTGGGGAATCAACCCAGAACCTCTGGTTCAGGGTTCAAGAATTCGAGCTTAGAATAATTGTTATATTTGGCTTTATTATCTGATCTTTATTACATGTTTTGGCATAACGTGCTAAATGTTGTCTTTTACCGCTTTGATATTATCTGAACTGTATATAAACTGTGCCGAAACCCTTCTCTTCTTACCTCCGGGGAGAAGCTCGCTGGTCGAGACTCCCTATTCTGTTAGTGTCAATACCTGAAATAAGAAAGAGGTCGGACAAGTTACAAAGCCAGACGATCTCGCGGGTCCCCGGTACGTAGCCCCCTCCTCGACTCGAGTTGTCCGCTCGGGTACACAGTCTAGAACATATACCCAGGTTATAAACCTAGTATAACAAAACCTCATGCCGGATCCCTAGTAGGAACGCTTATTTGCATCATGTTGCATTTGACATAGGGGACTCAACACAGGGGTTGGGTCCGTCTAGGACAGACAACCTGAAATGAAAAGACCATCCTGCTGCATCCCGTTTGTTTTGCGCATTTATTTGCTTCAGTTCTGCATGCTGACCGGTTTCTAAAAAAAAATTAAAAGCGTAGGGAGATAATTACTTATTTTTTGGAAAAATAAAACCAATGTCCAAGTAGTGTCAAAACCTCGCCGGAATTTTCTAAAAAAAAAAAATTTGTCTTTTAGTTTGATTTATTAAAAATCCAAAAAAGGTATTTGTTAAAACATAAAAATTCAAAAAAATATATATAATATTTTCTTTTGTGGTATCTCTTTCATAAATGCATACTAATATTCCAAATACTTCCTTAAAAGATTTTTCGAAGTTTCAAAAAAAAAGAGTAAAAAAAAGGTCTTAAATTCAAAGAAAAATATTTCTTTAGTCTTCATCTCTTTTCCAAAAAATAATAAAAGAAAAAAAAAACAAAAAATATAAAAATATAAAAATCCAAAAATATTTTCTCCTTTTCCTTAAAAGATTGTTTTCAAAAAAAGAGGATTTAGTTTGTTTCCCCTATTTCTGATCAGCCCGAACTACGCCGGTTTGATTCTCACAGGATATGAGATACGTAGGCAACCCTCATCGGGTCCAACCTCCCTTTTTTCAGAAATAGCCAAAATGTCAGAATTTTAACTTATGAGTCAGATGATGCCGTTTTGTCAAAAATAGTCAAATGTTCCCAAAAGGGACGTCGGAAGGCTGACTTTGCATAAAGAGCCATTTTTGGTCATTTTTTAAAAAATTTGACCAAGTTGCCCAATGGCCTTAGGATCCTCGTCCCCGAGGATCTGCGAGGCCATGTTCCCAACGTCGGGTCACCATTCTGGAAAAAAAAAGAGTCATAAATAAATCAAGTGATGCTGTTGTTGTCAAAAATAGCCGAATGTTCCCGAAAGGGACGGCGGAAGGCTGACTTTGCATAAACGGCCACTTTCGATCATCTTTTAAAGTTTTGATCGATTGACCCTCACAGCCTTAAAATCTTCATCCCCGAAGTGCTGAAAGGCCGTGTTCGAAAATCGGATCTTTTTCTAAAATATAGTCAAATCATTTTTAGTCAAATCATTTTTGCTTAAATCACCTTAATAAATGTGCAGGGTGGGCACAATGCAAAATGAACACTTTTTAACAGCAAATGTCCCGAACTACGCAAGATCTGATTCACGCGGCATCGTGATACGTAGGCAATCCTCATCGGATCCGGTCACATTTTTTTAACTGCAAATAATGAAAACAATAATAATAGGAAATAATAAAATAAAATAAAAAATAATAATAATAATAAAAATGATAAATAAAGGGAAGCCTAAAGAGAAGCCGGAATGACGCATGTCTTCGTTGCAAACATGTAGAAATTCACTTAACTGTATAGGTGCACCACGCCCCAACGCGAGATTACCTATCTGTTATTTGTTTCGAACTAACCGTTTGTTTGCTGCTGAGTCCTCCAGGTTTTTAGAAAAGGTGGTTGGTTTGGTGGAGGTCTGGCCTCACATTCATACTTCACGAGGTCGAAAGGGAGTGTTCAGTTACCCGTTGTTAAGTTGAGAGGGAGTATTCACACTTACTTCACAAGATCAAAGGGAAGCATAGAGATGTCTTCAGAAATCCCTTTGCCGACAATTCCTGTCTCTGAGGAGAGTTTAATCTCGGTCGTCCTGACGCCCGAGTCAGCAACTGCTGAGGAAAACAGAATCCTACGGCTCCGCATGTTGGAAATGTTGGATGATTAGAATAACGGGAAAGATCCACCGAGTGTAATCCCTGGGTTCCCTGAGTTGTTCTCCAGGACAAGTGGGACTTCCAACATCCCCATAAGCTATCCAACTACCCCATTCAGGTACCCGCCCATTTCAGCCCACTCTGCTGGATCACCCTCTGAGTCTTACCCCTGTATGTCAACGACAGATGTAGCTACAAACATATTCACCGCACCGCCCTGTCCAATCGTGGCACAACCCACTACACACATGCCCAATTTTGACTCTTCCTCATTCACATTCCAAGCCCCATCCTTCTCATTGGAACCAACTCGGTTCACCACCAGCACTCATCCTCAACAACCTCAATACGAGTTTGCACCTGGGCAGGATCAAAACCCCAAAGCTGCTGAACAAGATGAGATAGCAAAAAGAATGAGGAGCCTCGAGCAGAGTTTGAAAAACATGCAGGGTTTAAGTGGGCAAAAGAGTGTTTCCTATACCGATCTATGCATGTTCCCTCATGTGCACCTGCCCGTGGGTTTCAAAACACCAAAGTTTGAAAAGTATGACGGGCACGGCGACCCCATTGCTCATCTCAAGAAGTATTGCAACCAATTGAGGGGAGCCGGCGGCAAAGAAGAATTGTTGATGGCATACTTCGGGGAAAGCCTGGTAGGAATCGCCTCCGAGTGGTATATGGACCAGGACATATCTCGATGGCATATATGGGATGATCTCGCCAGAGATTTTGTAGGACAGTTTCAATATAATATTGACATCGCACCGGACAGAAATGCTTTGTCAAACTTGAAGAAGAAACCCTCGGAAAGTTTCAGAGAATATGCCATTAAATGGCGCGAGCAAGCGTCAAGGGTAAAACCTCCCATGGACGAGATAGAAATGGTCAGTACTTTCCTCCAGGCTCAAGAATCAGACTACTTCCAAAACATGATGTCAGCCATGGGAAAGCCTTTCGCGGAAGCGATTAAGATCGGGGAGATGGTGGAGAATGGTTTGAAAACGGGTAGAATTTTGAGTCAGGCAGCCATAAGGGCAACCTCCCAAGCCATCCAAAGTGGGTCCGGAGGAATGGCAAGAGGGAAGAAAAAGGAAGAGACGTCCATGGCGGCATCGGAAGCAGGAGAATATTATAACCCCAGGCCCTGTTTTTCAGAAAGAACCCCGCAACATTATTTCCCCCACCAAAATGTGACCTAGGTCATGAATACCCAGCCTTATGTCCCGCCGCCGCAGCAAGCCAATCGGAGCCAAGCTCCACCTTACCGAAACAGCTACAATCCTCGACCTTCCCAGAATAACTTCCGTCCTCGGGAACCACCCAGGAGACCCAACTATACACTAATCGGTGAACCCTACTCCGCCCTATTCCCTAAGCTTGTCCAGATGAATTTACTGCAGCCCATACCCCCAAATAGGCAAAACCCGGAATCACCATCATATCAGTGTGGTGTCAGGTATGCATACCATTCAGGGGTAGAAGGGCACGATACAAACAACTGTTGGACATTGAAACAAGCGGTAGAGAATTTGTTAGAGCAAGGGAAAATTGTGTTGAAAGACGAGGATGTCCCAAATGTCACCAATGATCCGCTGCCCGCCCACAACAACGGGCCGATAATTGGGATGATTTGTGAAGACAAGGAATTTGATCCGGCGCTTAAGGCCATAATTGCTATTGCTAATACAGAAAGGAAGCCCAAGGCAACCCCAGAGCAAGAAAAAGGAAAAGTTGATATATCCAACCAAGCCTATGTGGTATGGGGGACAATCAAACCACCTCGGTTGAATGAGCCGGTGGTTATTGGATGCATACCACAGAAGCCAAAGTAAAATAAAGAAGAAGATGATGAGGTGTTCACGGTTGAAGAGAGTGAGGGAATATGTGAGGCGATGAGGAAAATGCTATGCGAAACACACATGGTCCAGCCAGGAGAAGGCACTAGCACCGCTGAGGTATCATACATGGGACCAAGCGCCAAGCTTCAAAACTGGAAGGCTACGCCATTCTTGATCGGGCGAGAGTCCTAGTGGACCTGTCCTGCCACTTTCTCTGCATCGCGAGCTACCCCAGGGTGTAACTCAGATGTTTTCTTTAGTTTCCTATTTTTAATTTCCTGAATGTCAACCCTGTTTATCTTCCCAATTCCAAGAAATGAAATCATGTTTCATCATTCACCTTCTTTTTCAGAGTTCTGCTATATTTTCTTTTTTTTTAGTTCTCTTCAATTCTGATGATGCAGTTTTAAATAACATGACATGCTTGCAGACTTCATGCCCAGATCCCAAGAACTCCGTCAGACTTCAAATAATGAGTCAAAATTTGAAATATAGAGAGTTTTGAGAAAAATTAAATAGGAACAACTAAAGAAAATTGGTCCATGGTTTGGGAAATGTCCGTCACTGAAGCGGAGTTTGAGGACAGTGAGTAGGTTTAGACTCGTATGGAATGTCAACCTTAATGACTGCAGTTTGTCACGAGCAATTGTACCAACAAATAATGGCATGCGCCTGTAAAATTGAAACAGGGCAACTGGTGTTAAGGTGTATTCTTCCTCATCACCAGGAAGCACGAGGAAAGTTTTCTCATAATCGGAAGGGTCCATACATCGTTGGAAAATATTGCCAAGAGGAGCGTTTGTATCTGGGCGACATCGAAAGAAATGACGCCGACCCCGCTATGAAAGCAGATGCAGTACTATGTCTAGATCGCTCCGGCGATGTCTTTGCACAGTTTGAGATGACAAAGGCTTTCATTCTCGCTACCCAAACACTATCAACCCTTTGCAAACCCATTTGAGCTGGTTACTCTTCTTTGATTACCTTCTTTGGAACCTGAAAATATTATTGAAAATAAAATGCAAAAAAAAGGAAATTGAAATGAAAAAGAAAAATGAAAAAAAAAAGAAGAAGAAAGAATTGGAAAAATAAGAAATATATATATAAAAAAAAGACAATGAAAATGAAAAAAGGAAGGGAAGTGAAAAACAAAGCAAATCAGAAAAACAAAAAAAAATCCAAAAACAAAAGTTGTCTGAACTACGTTTGACTTGATTCCGAAAGGATACGTAGGCAACCTCTCCCTGGGGTTCAGTCACACCAGAATAAAAATCCAAGAAGTCCCCCAAAAGTGAAACTGGGGCAAAAGTTATAATGGTTCGACAATGATCCCACCCAAAAGGTTCCAAAGTTGTAGTTCAATCCAAATTCTTTTCACCCCAAACCTTGTCCAAGTCCTTCTGATCAATTGGCAAAGACAGGAAAGTGGAAAACGTCATTGTTGGAATCTGATGGAAGTCAAATTGAAAGAAATAAAATGAGAGAGTCTTATCGGTGAAAACCTTCGGGCACCATGAGGCGACAAGAGTAGAGAAATCAAAAATGAGAGAGGTCGATTAGCGAAAACCCGCAAAGGGCGTTGTCGGCCGAAAAGAGGATACTTCATCACTAAAAGTCCTGGAAAGGTTCTCCGTTTTGGAAACACGGATCAATAGGTTCATGAGAAGCTGGAGTTTGATGCGGATCGGGTATCCAGTCCAAGAAGCATGTCATGTCAGTTTGAAGTCAGCATGCACTCCAGATAAGTCCTTCTTTTCCCCCGAAAGGGACGCTTCTCTTTAAACTCATATGTTTTCCTTTTGCATAGTTTTCTTTGAATCCCTTTTGGTCTAACTCTGATTCCGTAACAATCACAAAGAAAAGGTGGTAGGACCGGTTTCACAGGGCCCCGCCTGGAAAGAGTCAAAGAAAATACTCAGCCTCAATGGTGCGTCAGTCCAATCCCGACTGACCATGGTGGTTGATTGATTCCAAAGTAAAAACGTTCGAAAGAAAAGAAAGTCAAAGGCAAAATTCCTAAGGGCTGAATAAAGCAAAAGGACAGAGCCTACACGGGCGAGTCATCATATATCCTAAGGTTGAACCCGGTTAGTGTGAAAGAGAGATTCACCCTCAAGGCCAACAAGCAGCACAGTTCTCAATGGAAATGGGGACGGGATCAAGCGATGGCGACGATCAAAGCCACAAAACCAACCACCATTTCAACTAATAAATTCTTCTTTGTTGAAAACAGGTCTTACTCAAGGCAACCGTGCGAGAAGCAGGTACAACCCAAAAGAAATGAAATGCGCGAGCGTTGAACCAGCTTTGCAGCAGGAGAACGACCAAAAGTAAGTTTCCACGGAATTCTTTCATGCATTTTGATAAATAAAAGGAAATATAAAAGGAAAACCAAAGAAAATAAAGAAGACAAGAAAGAAAAATGAAAATCTCCAAAAGAAAAACAAATCATGGTAGCATAGGACCTCATTCTTCAACTATCCTGGTATAAACCACGGATCTCCTTGGCATAACCCAAGGAGCCTTTTCTATCAAAATCCCGGCATAACCCGATGAATTTACCGGCATAACCCGATGAATCTTCCCGGCATAACCCGTGGACCTTTCCGGCATAACCCGATGACTTCCCCGGCATAACCCGAGGACTCTTACCTTTTTCCGGCATAACCCGATGAATCTTCCCGGCATAACCCGTGGACCTTTCCGGCATAACCCGATGATTTTACCGGCATAACTAGATGAATCTTCCCGGCATAACCAGTGGCCCTTCCCCGGCATAACCCGATGACTTCCCCGGCATAACCCGATGAATCTTCCCGGCATAACCCGTGGACCTTCTCCGGCATAACCCGATGACTTCCCCGGCATAACCCGATGAACCTTCCCGGCATAACCCGATGAATCTTCCCGGCATAACCCGATGACTTCCCCGGCATAACCCGATGAATCCTCCCGGCATAACCCGTGGACCTTTTCCGGCATAACCCGATGACTTCCCCGGCATAACCCGATGACTTCCCCGGCATAACCCGATGAATCTTCCCGGCATAACCCGTGGACCTTCTCCGGCATAACCCGATGACTTCCCTGGCATAACCCGATGAATCTCCCCGGCATAACCCGATGAATCTTCCCGGCATAACCCGTGGACCTTCTCCGGCATAACCCGATGACTTCCCCGGCATAACCCGGTGAATCTTTCCGGCATAACCCGTGGACCTTTCCCGGCATAACCCGATGATGTTACCGGCATAACCCGACAAATCTTCCCGGCATAACCCGCGGACCTTTTCCGACATAAATCGGATAGTTTCCAGCATAACCTGGCAATCCTCCCAATTTAGGGCTCCGATCCCTAAGTTGAGCAAGTTTCCTTTAGCCAGCATTAGGGCTCCAATCCCTGAGTTGAGCAATTTTCTTAAGCCGACATTAGGGCTCCAATCCCTGAGTTGCGCCTTTTAGACTAGAGGTTTCCAATCCCCTCATCAATCCTGTAGATTTTATGGAAATTAACTCACGAAATTTTCCTAGTGAAACTGGGGCAGAAAATTTCGTTCGTTTGTTCTGTTGTCTTAGCAGGTCTGACCCCGAGGCACATGGATCAAGATGAACTACGGTTTGAGTCTCAATCCAAAATAAAGAAAAGAAGAAAAGAACAAAAAGAATATTGTTCCAATCCCCTCATAAGTAAAGCAGTAGTGGCAACAGCAACAGCAGTAACAGCAAGCATCGCAATCCCAGGGTAGTCCCAGCTACCAAAGTTTCCCGAACTACATTGACCTGATTCCTGTTTAGCCCAGGATATGTAGGAAATCTTTGAAGCAAAGATTCGGTCAAATATTTCAAAAAATGTGCTTCACACGGAGTATTCCAATGGGCAAAAATCGCTCATATCCGCTCACTTTATCTTTGCATGAAAACTCTTCGTGTTTTCGGACAAAGAGGGGCAGCTGTGAGCACGTGATTTTTGTTTACACGACGATTACTCCAAAAGAAATCAAAAATGATGGCAAATGGTTTTGCTGTACAACTTTGGAATTTACGTGGCTTTTTTGGTAGTTATTTGTGGTCTTTGTTTGTGATTGTTTAGTTTTGTCGAACAAAATACAAAAAAAAAATACATGTCGCATGTGAGTTTAGGATGTCATTCTACTATTAGGAATTAATCAAACTATAATTTGGTTTTAAAAGGAAAAATCATAAAAAATATGCGTCTTTTATTCTATTTGTTGTCATTAAGTGATTAAATGTTTAATGTGAGTGATAATTGTTGTTTGAGTATTAATTAATATTTGTATGGTTTTATTTTAATTTTACAATTTAGTTGGGAATTTTATTTAAATCAAAAATTAAAAGAAGGAAAAAGAAATGAGTTAAATCGGAATTGGGCCATTAAATTGGACCCAAGATCAGGCCCAAAAACATTGCTTTGCCCGGTCCAGATCAGTTGGCCTCAGGGATATCCAAACGACGTCGTTTTGGTCATGCCTGATCTGGGCCTTTGATCTCAAAATGATAAATGGCCAAGATCACATCTCCATACCCACATTTAAACCTGACCCGTCTCACCCAGAGACCCATCGGCCTCACCTAAACCCATACGGCGTCGTTTCCACTTAAGCTGGTTAATCCAGGCCATCGATTGTTGATGATCTAACGGTCTAGATTAATTTTTTCCCTAACTATATAAGCCCAAAACCTTACCCCACGCCCCCATCCAAACACCCCCCTTCATCGTCCCAAACCCAAACCCCAAACCCAGACCACCCAAACCCTAGCTGCCCCTGTTCACTCTCACCGTAAACCCGGCGGCAACAACGCCGGTGACCACCAAAGTAACACCCCTGATGCACCTCACCACCCTGAACACGAATCTGTTACCTCTTGCCTCGATTCCTCCCCCAGTGTCTCGAATCTTCATTTGAAGATTCGAGCCAAACCTCAACCTATGCCAAACCACCCCAAATCCATGTCAGGTACTCCCCTGACCTCCCTCGTGACCAAACCAGGCTTGGTTTGGTCCGAATCTAACCAGAAAACCCCAAGTCCCAAATCAGGCCCAAGAACCCTAGAAATCCGGAATCTGAGGGTTTTGTCCGTTTAAACGAAAAGGTTGGGGTCTAATGGACCTTAATCGAAGTGTTCTCAGTTGAGAGCACTTCGATTAAAGTCCGTTTAACCCCGATAGAAGTTTGATTCGAAATCCTAGACAAGGTCTTCTGATTTTCAAACCTTTAAGGTATTTTCCTTTTTTTTTCTTTTTGCCAGATCATGTTGTTTGTTTTGTTAATATCTGTTCGTGTGTTTAAATGTTAGTTGATTTGTTTTATTTTTGGTGTCAACTATTCTGTCCACCTCACCCAGATCCTTATTTGATCGAATTTGTTTCTGTGTGTTTATTACGTATAGTTACAGCTTGTGTAATCGAGTCGAATAAGCTTCGTCAATCAGTTAAGTTTCCCACAAATGCTCGTGCCTGTCAACATGAAATCATAATCTGTGTTGGTTCAAGTTTGTTTATCCGCTGTTGATTTGTGCGCATTGTAATTCACACAGTCGATTCGATACATGTCGTCAATTAGTTTCAGTGTGGAAGGATAGTAATTTGACCCCTGTTGGTTTAAGTTTACTCGAATCAGTTGAGAATTGACTATATTGTGTGTTAGCCTTTTAAGTTAAATCAGAAGCCATTTAAGGATTGGTTTATAGCTGCAGTATAATATAGATTTCAGAGTTTAGTTTGAATTGATGGCATGTTCACTCATTTTAGATCTTGGACAACATGTGCATTGTAATTCCTTATTGAATCAAAGCAAATTTGACAGCATGTGCTGTCAGGGCATATTCAGGCTGCCCATATTTGCTAATTAGAATAAGGGACAAGCCACTTTAGCAATAAAAAAGGGGGTTGTCAGGGGAATCTCATCGGGGGTACCTTTCTTTTGAACTTGTGAGTGGAAAAACAGAAAAGAGCACATAGGGGGGGTTCAATTGTTAACAGGCTGGAAAGAGGGGGATAGCTGGATATAAAAACAGAAAGTTTCCATTGGTTTTAGGAGGACAGACCTAAAGGAGAATGAACAGGGGAAAATCAGGAAAAAAAAGATCAGAAAGATAGAGAAGAGAGAGTTCTGAAAGGGCAGACCTTAGGAGTTTTAAAAACAGGGAGAAAGAGTTTGAAAAAGAGGGAAAAGAAATCAGAAAATAGGGTGGGAAATTGGAAAAGAAACCAGAAATACAGACAACCAAGAGCTTAAAAACCAGAAAAGAGGGAATGTTCCCAGGATCTTAGTTCCTTTTGAAAGCTAGGTTTCACAACAAGGGACTCCAGTTTGCTTTATGCTCGAAGTTCAAAATCAGGAATTACTGTTTTACTGCTTTCTACCTGCAATCTTCTTGTATTGCTGGGATTTACCAGGCAGCCTGTTTGTCTGTTAATTTTCAAACACTACTCTTCAAGCTATTGGTTACTTCTTTTGATTCCAATCCGTCCTTGAGATTTCTGCTGCTTTCACTGTTGGTTTTACTGGTTCTGCTGTTGTTGTCGAACATTACTGTTGCTGTGTGTATGCTACTACTGCTCTACTGACTTTCCTGCTTCTTCAATTGTAAGCACTTTCCAGGTACACACTTGAATCTCATACTGATGTAACAGTAAAAGCATGAAATGAAAGATGCGAAGGAGTCTAATTATTTGTTGTTGTACTTACAGCTTTATAAATGTTGTTAGATTTGTGTAATTCTTTAGTAGCTCAACAGAAAAATACATTGGTTAGCTTGTACTTAGTTGAAACTTAGTTTTGTTTAAATATTATGATCTTGGTTATTTAGCCGTTTGTATGATATGGAATGCATAGGTGTTTAGTATATCAATAGCTAAATCTCATCTCTATTCTTATTTTAAATATGCAAAGCAGGTTGCTTCTAATTTGGGCAAAAAAAATGCAATATAGTCTCAAGTCATTTGAGCTAACTCTGTCAAGTTCGGATTCCATTAGGCAGTTTCGAATCCCATTAGTAGCATCTTCTAATAAGTAGTTGATTCCATTAGTCTAGTTCAAATAAGTTAGTTTAAATTCGAACTTGAAGAACATTTAGTGTAAGTTTAGCATTTTTATTAATCTTGTATGTAATCTCCTTTAGCAAATTAACAGCATGTTCACCCATGAAATAAGGCACGAAACAATTCCCGCCTCATAAACAATTAATCAGATAATTAACAAGAATCCGGAGTTGGCCAAGCATGCAATTCAATTAGTATGTATTTTCTTTCTTCCATTTCTTATAGACGAGCATAATAAAGATGTAGTCATTGTAGGTTTATCCTTTCATAAAATGAGACGAGCCTCGCCAAATGAAATGCACAAACTGCGGGACCCTCATAAACGTATATATATTAAAAATACTTAGAATTTGGGATGGGCCGTTTAAGCGAATTTCATGGCCTTCCTCAAAGATAATAACGTGTTAGTCTCTTTAGGCACGTTTTTAATAATTTTATTTTCCTAAATTAGGGTGCGCATTTATGTGACCCAAATTCAAATCTCAACGGAGTCGGAATGTATTAACAACCACGGGTGCATTGATTGTGACGTGGTTCGAGATACATTTCTACGACGTTGCAATTCCATAAAAAATAATAATAATAAAAGCGGTTTAAGCTTAATGAAAGCACATAAGTCATAACATGTATTAAACTCAGATATTTAGCCATTATAACAATTTAAGCGACCGTGCTAGAACCACGGGATTCGGGGGTGCCTAACACCTTCCCTCGGGTCAACAGAATTCCTTACTTAGAATTTCTGGTTCGCAGACTTCATTTGGAAAGTCGAATATTTTCCTCGATTTGGGATTCAAGATAAACCGGCGACTTGGGACACCAAAAGCCAAACCTTTCCCAAGTGGCGACTCTAAATTAAATAAATAATCCCATTTCAAATATTGTCACTTAAATTGGAAAAACTCCCTCGCGCATTTATCCTTCGGGGTAGGCGCGCAAAAAGGAGGTGTGACACTATAATATTTTTTTTTATGTTATTTTGAAGAATATGGATAACCCTCAAATTATGTTTGGATCAAAAACAAATCATGAAGATATTTGTGTTATTGATAGTGGAACAACTCATGTCATATGCAACGATCAGAAATACTTTTCTTATTTGCATAAGGAAAAAAGCAAATGTTTCAACAATTTCTGGTAATATAAGTTTGATTGAAGGCTCAGGAAGAGCCATAATATTTATGTCTAAGGGAACAAAACTTATTATAGACAATGCATTGTTCTCCTCCAAGTCCCGAAGAAACTTGTTGCGTTTTATAGATATCCGCCGAAATGGGTATCATGTTGAGACAATAGATGAAATGAATAGGGAATATCTTTGTATTACAAAGAATATTTCTGGCCAGAAATGCATTGTAGAAAAGTTACCAACTTTATCTTCTGGCTTATACTATTCAAAAATTAGTACAATTGAAGCACACTCTATCGTAAACCAGAAGTTTACGGATTCAAATACTTTTGTGCTTTGGCATGGCCGTTTGGGTCATCCCGGATCAATAATGATGAGACGAATTACTGAAAATTCGAGTGGGCATCCATTAAAGAACTTGAAGATTCTTACAAATGACGAATTTTCTTGTGATGCTTGTTATCAAGGAAAAATGATCACTAGACCATCACCAATGAAGGTTGGTATTGAATCCCCTGCCTTTTTAAAGCGTATACATGGGAATATATGTGGACCTATTCACCCACCAAGTGGGTTGTTTAGATATTTTATGGTCCTAATAGATGCATCTTCAAGATGGTCTCATGTGTGCCTACTATCATCTCGCAACCTGGCGTTTGCAAAGCTATTAGCCCAAATAATTCGATTAAGGGCACAATTCCCAGATTATCCTATAAAGGCTATTCGCCTTGATAATGCTGGAGAATTCTCATCTCAAGCTTTTGATGATTATTGTCTATCCGTTGGGATAAAAGTTGAACATCCTGTAGCTTATGTTCATACTCAAAATGGCCTTGCAGAGTCATTTATTAAACGCCTGCAATTGATAGCAAGACCACTACTTATGAAAACAAAATTGCCCACTACTGCTTGGGGCCATGCTATCTTGCATGCAGCATCACTTATCCGTCTCAGACCGACACATTATAATAAATATTCTCCGTCACAATTAGTTTTTGGTCATGAACCAAATATTGCCCATCTACGAATTTTCGGATGTGCTGTATATGTGCCAGTAGCACCACCACAACGTAGTAAGATGGGACCACAAAGAAGGATAGGAATATATATTGGGTTTGAATCACCCTCTATTATTCGCTATCTTGAACCATTAACAGGAGATTTATTTACTGCTCGATTTGCAGATTGTCGGTTTGATGAAACAAATTTTCCACAATTAGGGGGAGAGAAAAAGGAAATCAAAAGATTAATTGTGTGGAAAATTTCATCATTATCTCACTTTGATCCCCGTACCCATATATGTAATCAGGAGGTCCAGAAGATCATCTATTTACAGAATATAGCAAATCAAATGCCAGACGCATTTACTGATTTGAAAAGGATAACTAAGTCACATATCCCAGCAGAGAATGTGCGTATCCGAATTGATGTCCCAGTAGGACCATCTACTAGCATGAGAGATAGTGAACCTAAAGCACGCCTGAAGCGTGGTAGGCATTTGGGTTCTAAGTATCGAAATCATCGAAAAAGAAAATCGACAAATGATCAAAACGATACTATGAAGGGATCTCCTGAAGAGACCCAAAATCTGATTAGTTCTGAGATTCCTGAAGAAATTAATGAACCCGAAGCTCATGTGAGTGAGGAACTTTTAATAAGTTCGATCAATGATGAGATTAATTTAAATCGATCTGAAATAGTGGTAGATAATATTTTTGCATATAATGTTGCACTTAATATTATGCAAGATAGTGAGGATCTTGAACCTCGATCTGTTGAAGAATGTCGACAAAGATCTGATTGGCCAAAATGACAAGAGGCAATTCAATCGGAATTGAAGTCACTTGCTAAAAGAGAGGTCTTTGGACCAGTAGTCCAAACACCTGCTGGTATAAAACCAGTTGGTCATAAATGGGTTTTTGTGCGAAAAAGGAATGATAAAATGAAGTTGAAAGATACAAAGCTCACCTTGTTGCACAAGGATTCTCACAACGACCTGGAATCGATTTTGATGAAACATATTCACCTGTTATGGATGCCATAACATTTCGATATCTCATCAGTTTAGCACTACATGAAAAGCTTGAAATACATCTAATGGATGTAGTTACAGCTTATCTGTACGGTTCACTTGATAATGAAATTTATATGAAAATCCCTGAATGATTTAAAATGTCTGAAGCAAAATCTCAGGAAATGTATTCAATCATATTACAAAGATCTTTGTACGGTTTAAAGCAATCTGGGCGCATGTGGTATAATCGCCTTAGTGAATATTTGCTGAAAGAAGGTTACATAAATGATGTTATTTGTCCATGTATTTTTATAAAGAAAATGGTATCAGAATTTGTTATACTTGTTGTTTATGTCGATGACATAAATCTTGTTGGAACTCCAGAAGAGCTCCAAAAGGCAATTGAATATCTTAAGAAAGAATTTGAGATGAAAAATCTTGGAAAGACAAAACTTTGTCTTGGTCTGCAAATTGAACATTTAGCAGACGAGGATCTTTATCCATCAATCTGCCTATACAGAAAGGGTCTTAAAATGCTTTTACATGGACAAAGCGCACTCATTGAGTACACCAATGGTTGTTCGATCACTTGAAGTGAATAAGGATTTGTTCCGACCTCCAGAAGAGGACGAGGAACTCCTTGGTCTCGAAGTACCCTATCTCAGTGCAATTGGTGCACTAATGTATCTTGCTAATGCTACAAGGCCTGACATAGCATTTTCTGTTAATTTACTAGCAAGATATAGTTCTTCTCCTACACGGAGACATTGGAACGGGATTAAGCATATATTGCGATATTTAAAGGGAACTCTTGATATGGGTTTGTTTTATGCTAACAAAGATAGTGCAGACCTTGTTGGTTATGCAGATGCAGGTTATTTATCTGATCCCCATAAAGCTCGATCTCAAACCGGCTACGTATTTACATATGGAGGTACTATCATATCATGGCACTCCACAAAGCAATCTATTGTTGCTACTTCTTCAAATCACGATGAGATAATAGCTATTCATGAAGCAAGTAGGGAATGCGTATGGTTGAGATCAATAATTCATTTTATTCGAGAAAAATATGGTTTGGAATGTGAGAAAAGATCCACAATTTTATACGAAGACAATGCTGCATGCATAGCCCAATTGAAGGGAGGATTTATAAAAGGAGATAGAACGAAGCACATTTTACCAAAATTATTCTACACACACGATCTTCAGAAAAGTGGTGACATTGATGTGCAACAAATCCGTTCAAGTGATAATCCAGCAGATTTATTCACTAAATCTTTGCCAACTTCAACTTTTGAGAAGATGGTATACAAGATTGGAATGCGGAGACTCAAATATTTGAAACAAGGTTTTCATCAGGGGGAGTAAAATATGCGATGCACTCTTTTTCCCTTACTAAGGTTTTTTTCCATGGGGTTTTCCTTATAAGGTTTTTAATGAGGCACCTAGCAATGCGTATTACTAAATATGTGTACTCTTTTTCCTTCACTAGAATTTTTTCCCACGTGGTTTTTCCTAGTAAGGTTTTAATGAGGCACATTATCTTTTAATGAACATCCAAGGGGGAGTGTTATAAATATATTATATTATGGATGTTCATTTAGTACTCCGTTGTAAATAAGCTTCCTGAAGAAGCTTATCCATATGGGACTCCACCGTAAATATGTTTATCTATTTAGTACTATATTGGAAATAAGCTTCCTGAAGAAGCTTATCACTTCGGTACCCGGTTATGGATAAACATTACCCCCAGTAGAAGTTTATCCATATCGGGTATAATAAGCTTATCTTTTCAGTACCCAGTTATGGATAAACATTACCCTCGGTAGAAGATTATCCATACCGGGTATAATAAGCTTATCCATTCAGTAGCAGCTTACACAGCAGCTTGCAGTAGCAGCTTACACAGCAGCTTGCAGTAGCAGCTTACACAGCAGCTTGCAGTAGCAGCTTACACAGCAGCTTGTAGTAGCAACTTACACAGCAGCTTGCGTTGCAGCTTACACAGCAGCTTCCTTTCTTCTATAAATAGAAGAGATTTCAGTTCATTATGTACATCTGTTTGAATTCGAATAATATATCAGTTTCTCTCTATACTTGTCTTTACTTTATAGTCTTTATTTTATAACAATACTCACATTGTTTGAATGAGGCGAATTAATCTCCTCATTAAATATAGTATAACTTTATAGTATAGTACTTTGGGGATGGCCCCGATGTTTCGGAGGGCGGTAAGCCACATAGATGACCTGAGATCAATCCCCTCTCAGTGCCTTAGATCTGAACTTGTCGCACAGGACTTGCCTAATGCGGTTTATATACTCCATGTGGTTTGCAGACTATTACACAGTGAGAGGTTTACTTAGTACACACAAAGTGCTCACTCGAAGAGCAGAGATTATAGCGAAGCGCCTGCGGATTTTCCGGGGTTCCAAAAAACTTTAGTCTAACATTTGGTTGTAATTTTGTACCATCTTACAAGTAATATTATGTGAAAATTGATGTGTTATTATATGTGGGATTGAATGTGAAAGAAAATTATCTATTTATATTTATAAAGTGGGAAGCTCAAAAGTTAGAGTTAAATTACTAAAATACACCTTTTAAATAACTTAAATATCCTATTTATAAAAATAAAATAAAATTAATTCCTTTAGTTTAAATAGAAGAACCTTTTCACACCCCTTCATCAATGGTTATGTCTATTCATTTATGTTAAAACTACTCCAATCAGATACAAATCCAAGAAGGGGGAACGGATTCCCAAAGAAGAAGAAAAATCACAAATTGTTCCAAAGAACCCCAAAATCCTCAACCAAAAATTGCAAAAGCCCTTGAATTTCAACAATTTAATACCCCAGAAAACTCCAAAGCTAAATAGTATTAGAGAAAATAAATGATGTCAAAGAGTAACAGTGAACAAATTAAGGGAAAGAAAGGAACACTTTGGCCGTTGGATTTGCTACCAAGTTTGATATTCCAAGCGTATGAAATTAATATTATTGCAGTGTCTTTTCTTAAAAATTATGCCTTTTAATATGAAGGGGTCTAATAAGAATAATAATAATTTTATGATCAATTGTGCGCAATTATGATTGAATATTTAAGCCAATTTGTACTTAATGAAAACTAATCTCCCATATCAATCAAGTACATGAAAAAGGGTTAGAATGCTAATGCGTTAGATATGTTTTTTATCCTTTAAATTCATTATTTTTTATCCTTTAAATTCATTCTTTTTTAAGAAATAAAGTGAAAGATTATGTTCCTTCACATTATTAACTAACTTATTTTTTAGCTTTTAAATTATGGCTTTAAGATAGGCGGCAACAAAAGGCAAAGTCATTTTTCCCTTAAGGCTTCTATTTTGAATTCTTCGGATTGGTCATTCAAAAATAGCCAGTGTTTATCAAGTCAATGAAAAATAACCACTATTTTGCTGCAACAGAGACCAATCTAGCATAATATACTGGAGTTTGGTGCACCTGTGTATGAACTCCAGCATATTATGCTGGACCGGTATACTTTGTTGGCTCTAGTATAATATATTGGAGAGTGGAGCGTCGTGCTCCAAACTCCAGTATATTATGCTGGCCTGGTATACTTGTTGGAACTCTTGTATATTATGCTGGAGTTTTAGTGTACTTATGCTGGAACTCCATCATATTATACTGGAGTTCCAACATACTTATCCTGGAACTCCAGTATAATATGCTGGAGTTTAAGTATACTTATGCTGGAACTCCAGCATAATATACTGGCGTATTTTCTGGGGTTTGAACAGTATTTTTGCTCAGATTTATCTTTACATGAAAAGTGGCTAAATTTCGATTACTTTTGAAATTGGCTATTTTTAAACGACCAGTTGTAAATCTGACTATTTTTGAATTTCACCCGAATTCTTAACGTACTAGTAAAAGTTGGCCCGTGCTATGCTCGGGCCCAAGCAATGGGTTGTATATTGTAAAATTTTAGCATGAATGTCGACTATGCGTTAATCTAGTAATATTATTTAGCTTGTGTTTGTTTCTAGTTGTCTTTGTTTTAAATTGCTAATCTAATTTGGACATTATAAATACATTTACGATTTCAATTTGTTATTCGTTTGATACTAAAATTTTGTAAAAAACTTGAAAATATGAACAGTACATTCATATATTCTCATTTCTAGGATATTTTGACTAACTTGCTTTTCTCCAATGGCTTCATTTCTCTCATTCGTTATTGTATTATTTTTGGTAATGTAAGATCTTCTTTTAGATTATCTTTGCGATAATAATTTTTAGTGTTGATCGTGCCAGCTTTCCTTCTTCTTGTTTTGTTTTGAATTAGACAAATATTTAATGGCAGCAATCCAACATACCAATAATATCAATCACCATAATATAAACAATAGTATCATTTTAAATGTAAAAGTTACATATTGATGCTTGAACTGAGGCTTTAAAAGATATTCTCATGTAAAAAACTTTTATTGTACATTAATTATAAAGAATGCAAATGTTTATCAATATGGTTGTGCTCACATTCTAATCAATTATCCGAAATTTATTTTCTATTTCTAAATTACTTTCTCTTAAGTTAGAGTTATGTAAGAAGTGCTTCAATATTTTAATAAAAAAATCTCATTCCATGTGTTTCATTCAAATAAATGCCTACAACATAAATATATTCTTTTTTCTTAATTTTTAAACTTGTTTCGAATATTAATAAATCGTATTTACAAACCTATTTGACATTCAAGAACCACAAAATATTGGATATTGAAGAGAAGTTATTATTTTTTTTTATTATCTCAGCAAAAATATATGAGCAGCAAATGATAGTTTCAACATGTAAAACAAATAGATTTATTAATCTTTTATAAATCAATATGCAAACCAACTAACTAAGACAACCTAATAATGATTAATTTTTTTCAAAATGAGTTGTTTGATCTATGTGTCTACTTTGATTTTTTTTTTATTCTCTAAATTTCAAACAGAATGAGATATTAAAAAAGGGGACATAAGTACCTCTCTCTCACCCTTTTTATTGTTATTTTTAAGTTTTAATCACTGTAAGCTCAAATAAATAAAATTTAAAATAATAAGAAAAATATTCTCCATAAAGGAGCTTTCATTTTACTTTTTTTAGTTTTGGTCCTCATAAATTCTAACCATAAACCCTAAAGCTTAAAGTTGAAAATATGAGATATTTAGAGAAGAAAAACATGTTTTTAAATAGTTTTGTTTTACTTTTCTTTTTTCTTCTTAAAATGATCACTACATTATATGTTAGTTGTACCTTATCGATCTTAGTATCTTTAAATTATTGGACCTGACGTGTTTATTCTATATCATACAGATTTTGTTTTACTTTTTGTTCTATATTATATCCATTAACTCATTTTAATATTTTTTATTTGCAAACTTTTTTTATATTAAATCCCCTCCCAATTCACGAGGATCATTACGTAGAGTTGGTTTAACGATTGTATCTTACCTTTTGTTTTACATTAGATGTATAAACTCTCTTTAACATTTTTGTAGCTATAGTATATTATCTTTTTTTGTTTTACATTAGATTCATTATTTACTATTACATTTTTGTTGGTTAAATTATTATGTAAAGCTGGTTCTTTAGGATATTATCCTTTTTAGCTTTTTATTATACCGTCTACTAAATTATTTGTATTTTATAGAATTCTTACAACTAATTTGCATGTTCTATGATCCAACCCAGGAGAGAACCAAGGAAGAAAAATATTTATAAAAAAAAACTATAATTCATGTCTATCGCTGCAATAGTTATATGTGTTAAAAGTTTTGGTGGGACTCACGCTTTATTATATCCTTGAGAACTGCACAATACTTGTAGAATGAGAAGTTTGATGGGCCCATATTTTGCACTACAAAATTGCAGCCGAAACACTGAAAAGGCAATGATAGCCTTCTGAATGTCAGGCAAGCATGTTAACCTGAAAGAGTATTTTAGGGAATAGAGTGAAATGAGTTGGGTTTTTTGTCAAATCACTTTGACCAGAAGCTCCTCGCATTCCCTCTTATTAATAGTAGTAAAGTGAAGTAAAATGTACAAAACTCATCTTCTTCTATTTTCTTTTCTCCGGTATGACCTTTGCCATTGAGGCCAATATTTTTTGATAATTAGTTTAAGTTAGTGAAATTAATTTGAATTAAGTATTTTTGTCTTCTTTCTTTTTCCAATATTTTATCTTCTTTCATTTATGAGTGATGTAGTTAAAAGTATTACTCAGAGTTAAATTGCTATTGCCATGGATTACTTTTATTCAATATTAAGATGTTATTTGGAAAATATTTTTCAATTTTTTTTCCATCAAAGAAAAAAGGATGACAGTTAAAAGATTGTACATGAAAAAATATTAGCAAAACACGCATGATCAAGATCAAAACTAAAAATACAAATTGACAAGAGGACTCAAAACCAGCTTTGTGCATATAGCTTGTTTTCGGAATGGTCATTCAAAAATAGTCAGCATTTACGAAGTCAATGAAAAATAGCCACTATTTTGTTGCAATAGAGACCAGTCCAGCATAATATACTGGAGTTCGGTGCACCTGTGTATGAACTCCGACATATTATGTTGGACCGGTATACTTTGCTGACTCCAGTATAATATACTGGAGATTGGATCACCGGTGCTCCAAACTATAGTATATTATACTGGACAATTATACTTGCTGGAACTCCAGCATATTATGCTGGAGTTTTAGTGTACTTATGCTGGAACTCCATCATATTATGCTGGAGTTCCAGCATACTTAGCCTGTCCACTGTGGCTAATCTCCTGTGAAGTGCTAACCAAAGAATAAATCTATGCTTTGGTATTGCTTTTGATCCAGTTGTAATCTTCTTCCACCAAATCTTCTGGAAATGAGGTCTCATTACAATGTACAGCTTTTTGATGTTAAACTTGTCATTTCTATGGTATTGCTCCAACTCATTTCTTGAATGCTTTTCCAGAAACCATTGCCTAGTATCAAAGATTTTCTTTACAATCCAACATGCTTGTTTAGGAGTGTCTATTACCATAACATCTTTTTCTTTGACATAATAACTATGGACCTATTGAATCCATAGTGTATCTTTCTTTTCACTAATGGCCCATAACAGTTTGCACATGCAGCTTTGTTCCATGAATAAATGTCCAGAACATTAATCCCCCTGCTGATAATGGCATACATATTGTGTCCCATGCTACCAATGTTCTCCTTGATAGATCACTTTTTCCTGACCACAAAAAGGTTCTACACACAACAACTATCATCATGAGTATCTTCTTTGGCAATAAAAACACTTGTGCCCCGTAAGTTTGCATCTCGAATATCACACTTTTCAGTAATTGGAGTCTTCCACTATATGATAATAACTTAGTTGTCCAGCAGTTTATCCTAGCTGTTATCTTTTCAATCAAGGGCATACACTGCTGCACTGACAACTTCTTTGAAGAAAGTGGAACACTAAGATATCGAAATGGTAATTCCCCTAATGTGAACTGCATTTATTCCAGTATCATCTCCTTGAATTCCTTTGTAATTCCTGCAATGTATAGAGCACTTTTCTCCAGATTGTCCTTCAACCCTGATACCTCTGAGAAGTGATTGAAACTTTTGAGCAGCAATTTGATAGACACCTCATCTGCTCTACAATAAAGAATTAAATCGTCTTCAAAGCAAATGTGAGTAATATTATTTCTGGAATACCTTTGATGATGATTGAAGTCTGGGTTGTCTTTTAACTTCTTTAGAGCTCTATTCAGATATTCCATCACAGGCACAAAAAGGTAAGGAGATATTGGGTCTCCTTGCCTTAGCCCTTTCTTTCCTTGAAATCTGTTTGTTAACCCTCCATTAAGGATTAGAGAATAGCTAACAGTAGATACATAGACCATAATCAGCTCCACAAACTTTACAGGCATACCATACTCTATCAATATCATTCTAAGAAAGGGCCATTCGACTGAGTCATAGGCTTTCGTTATATCTATTTTGATACAACATCTTGGTGACACTCCCTTTTTATTGTACCCTTTTACCAACTCATGTGTTATGATCACATTGTCTAATATGTTCCTTCTTTCGATAAAAGCTGACTGGGATTCTCCTACAATTGAGTCCACTACCAATTTCAGTTTTGCTGTGAGGATTCTTGATATGATCTTGTATATAGTTGTGCATCATGCAATAGGTCTAAACTCTTTGACTGAATTTGGGCTGGCCACCTTTGGAATCAGTGTTAAAGTTGTACAAACACTCTTTAACAACTTCCCATTGCTAAAGAATTCTAATACAGCTGTTCTGACCTCATCACCAATTGTAGACCAATATTCCTTAAAAATTCTACAGGAAAACCATCTATCCCTGGTGCTTTGTCATTTGGTAACTCCTTCACTACTTTATCTACATCTTCTCTAGTTACTTTGCAACTCAGTATCTGTTGTTGCTCCTTTGTGAGACAATGTCCATTCCTAGCTATTTCCAGATTAATGCATGGTAATTCATTTGCTGCATTGCCCAATAAGTTCTGAAAGAAGCTTTTGAATTCATCGGCAATCTGCTTTGGCTCTGTTACTCTTCCTCACTACTCATTACAAATGGAAGCAATTCTATCTCTAGCCTGTCTATTCTTTAACTGAGCATGAAAGAATTTTGAATTTTTGTCACCTGCTTTTATCCACACTGCTCTAGATTTTTTTTCTTAAAACTTGTTCATTTATTCCTTCTCATTTCTCTTCTTGCACTATCATTTCCTTTTCCTGTTCAATTAGTTGTTGATTCAGAGGATCGTTATCAATCTTTCGTTGGATATTTTGTAACTCCATTCTGATTTTCCCAATCTTCTTTTCTAATGAGTTCATTTCTTTGTTCATCGACCTTGTTCTATCTTGTATTCTTTGCAGTTTAATCCATATGGAGTACATAGTATACCCTTCAATTCTTTGGTTCCATATCTCTTGCACACTCTCTTGGAATTCATTTTGGTACATCAGTACATTATATATCCTAAAAGGTTTTTCAAATGACTTCTCACCACCTCAATATTTATCATAATAGGAGAGTGAGCAGAAATACATGGTAACTCATACACTGCTTCTAAGCTACTGTATTTAGTAAACCAAGAGGCATTCCCAAACACCCAATCAATGTTACTATATATTCTTTCTTCATCATCTCTTTTGTTTCACCATGACCACTGACACCCTTTTCTATTCAATTGCCCCACTCCAATATCCTTTATGCAATTCCGAAAGTCTACTATCTCAGTTTGATAAATAGGTTGACTGTTTATTCTATTATTGATAGATATAACACTGTTAAAGTCCCCTATCACCAACCAAGACTCCTGCATTGTGCTATAAATTATCCTTAGTTGTTCTCATAGCTCCTTCCTTTCATGTATCTGGTTCTTGCCATACACAAAAGTAATACAACATTCAAATTGGGACCTCTTATCCTTCACTTGACAATGAATCACTTGAGTAGTGACCATCAGGATGTTGACTTGCACCATACTGTCTTTCCAGAATACCCATAGTCTACCAATTGGACTTATCTTCTCATCTGATAATATCTGCCAGTTATTTTCAAATCTTCTTTTAACTTTACTAACACTCCTAAGCTTTATCTTTGTCTCAAGGCAGCCTAGTAGAGTAATTTTATTTTTCAGTAGATAGGTCTTGAGTTCGCTATGCTTATAGGGCTTATTCAGCCCTCTTATATTTCAGGAGCTTATTATCATGAGGGATTTTCCTTATTGAGGTCAATCCCTTCAGTCATTCTTACAATGTTGCTATCTTCTTGTATTCTTAATGTACTATATCTGTTGGTCATTAACAACTTTTCTATCTCATTTCCACTCAGAACTTTTTTGTTGTGCACCTTCATCTTTTGCTTTCCTTTAGATCTTTGATGTGGCTAAAAATTTTCCTCTTGTGTTTCAATGTTCTGATCATCTTTTTATTCTTGCCCCTGATCTTTCATCTCCTTATCCTGTGATATTGCTATTTCCTGCACCTCTGTTGTTCCTTCTAGTTCCATAATAGCTTTTACTTTCCATTGCATCTTCTTTTGTTGCTTTATTCCAGCTTGTCTATCATGTTTCTCCCCTCTGTATTTTTGCTTCTCTATTGGGGCTTTCTCACAATTGACTTCATGTTTGCCTATTTGGAAGCAAACTTCACAAAAAGCTGGTCTCCATTCATACTCTAATTCTTGTTCCATATATGTACCTTTTGCTTCTTCAATTAACATTACATTTGGCAACTCCTACGATATATCCATTTCAATCAACATCCTAGCATAAGAAATTCTTTCACTTTCTGCAGTTAACCTATCAGAGCATATAAGTTTCCCAATATAGCTTGCTATTCACCCTAAATTCTCTTTTGTTCAATACTCCACTGGTAGACCTGGGAATATCACCCAAATTGAAATATTTATTGTTTTCTCCTTACTCATTTGAAATTTAGATTCCCATTGCTTCAATATCATTGGTCGATTATTAAAGGTATATGGTCCTTTCTGTATAACTAGCTTCTTATCATCTTCAGATTCAAATTAGAAAACAAAGTATCCATCATCATGAAGAAATACATGTGGAGTTGTAACAAAACTCCACACACCATACACAAACTTAAGCATGTCTTTGAATGATGGATTTCCACCCAATACATACCCAATTAGCGATGCCTGCCATTTCTGAGTTTGCTCAGTGACTTCAATTTGATTCAGACGACCCACCTTCACCCCTTCTTTGATAATTGGGGGATAATACTCCAATTGCATCCCCTGTTGTTGAGATCTGTTTCCTTTAACCACCTTCGCTAAGTTTATCTCTGTTCCCCCAGAATTTGGCCGCTGATTTGAGAACATAAGTTTCCTAGTTGCTGTGTTATTTTCCACTTCCACTGGCTTAGGTTTCTCTATTTCCTCACATTTTGACTTTTGCATGACAATTGGTGCACTCCTCATTCCGGTCATCCAGTGAACTAGCTGTATTTGATTCATCGTTTGTGGAATTCCTGACTCCGGTGTTACCATTCTCTCCTCTTCTACCATCTCCGGTCTTGTTGCCGGTGCCATTTCATGCGATTTCCGTCTAGCCATCGTTGAAGGTGTATGTTTAGCTATCCTTGCTTAACATGCACCTGTAGAGAGAGCATCGACCTCCCTCAAATTAGAAGTTTATTCCAATCATACAGCTATGCAGTATTATTATTTTGCATAGAAGTAGAGATTGTGATTTTAATAGAAAGGAAAATAGTAAGATGATTTCATGCACATATATAATCATCACATATGATATTATGTGTATGTATTTGTGTTCCTAACTTTAGTTTTATCATTTGCTATTATATTCTACGGTGCACTAATCTGCAAAAATATGTTAAAGAATTTTATGTCTCTAAATATTGCACATAAATTTTTTATGTACTCTTTTAACAGGTTATTCGAATTATTCAATCATAAAATTAGTAATGCTATTGCTTTTTACGAAGTAAAATCATTTCACTATACTAACTAAAATAATAATAGCTAATGTCAGCACAACGTGTTGAATTTTTTGACTTTTAAAAAATTATTTGACAATTTCAAACACGAATATACACCATAGTAGAAAGTACATAACATATATATGTTATTTATAACAATCATATTGTTGTTGCTTTTTGCGTGTAACCATCTCAGGTTCAACCGATCAAAATGGCCGACAGTTGAAGTAGAAATAATAAAATCATATGTACCTTATAACTGCCATAGGAATATTTATTGTGTGTCATGACCCAAAAATCTCACATGTTGTTATGGTTCCTATCTCAATACTAGGCAAGCCGACAACCTCAATAAATCACAAAATTTCCAAGTTGAAAACATAATAAATAATTTTAAAGAGAAAATCTCATAAATACTGATCAAAAATACTGTGTCTATATACAATACACTCCTAAAATCCGGTGTTACTGAGTACAAGAGCATCTAAATGATAACATAGTCTGACTAATAAAAGAACACTGTCTAGAAATATAGAACAGTACAAATAACTAAAAGGAAAGAGAGTCAAGGTCTGCTGACGCCAAGAAGCTACCTCGATAGTCTCCAATAGATAAATCTCCGAAATCTAGCAGCCGCCATATCCGGAAGTACCTGGATCTGCGCATTAAGTGCATAGTGTAGTATGAGTACAACCGACCCAATATACTCAATAAGTAACAAGAATAACCTTTGGACTAAAAGTAGTGATGAGCTCAACAGTTACAGTCCAAATAGACATAACAGTACAAAAATGTTGGCATGCTTTCAGATTTAACAGTTAAACTCAATACAAGAAAAATCAATCAAATCTAAATGATATGAGGAATATGACATACTTATCTATACATG
The DNA here is from genome assembly GCF_000715075.1 of Nicotiana tabacum. NCBI lineage: Eukaryota > Viridiplantae > Streptophyta > Magnoliopsida > Solanales > Solanaceae > Nicotiana > Nicotiana tabacum. The sequence continues at coordinate 94,923,635 of NC_134086.1, read as the reverse complement.
CCAATGTACATGTTGTATGTGATGCACTACAATGAAAGTCTCGCGTACTCACACTCTCAGAATACTCAATCACCCAATATTGTGTGGGGGAGATCCAACACTCAATATAAATAGCAATTGGCAATCAGTCACTCAGTATTGCATAGGGGCAATCCAGCCCAGGGAAGATCCATCCCCAAACATAAATATTTAGGAAAAATCCATGCCTAGGAAAATCTATCCCAAATGTAAATATCTAGGGAAAATCCATTCCAAATATAAATATCTAGGGCAACTCCATGCCCGGGGAAATCCATCCAAATGCAAATTTCTAGGGAAAATCCATGCCCAGGGAAAATTCATCCCAAATATAAATATCAAATGCGCTCATTGTGGGGGGAGGAGGGGCAGATTGCGGAGAGGCTCCTTCAGCCCAGGTGCTATAATAAGCCAGATCCAAGCATAAATCAATAAAGCATGTTGTGGCGTACAGTCCTATTCCATAAATATCCCTCGTAATCAGGCCGTCGGCCCCACTCAATCATTAACCTCTCCAGTCTCTCAAGCTCACAATGACATGAAAATTGGCCCGACATGATGATACTATGTATCAATGAATGGTAAAAGAAACTGAGATATGATATGCAAATGATAGATGTGACTGAGTACAAAATGGTAAATTTAAACAAGTAATTCAACAGCAACACGATCTCCGTGGGTCCCAAAAATATCGACACATAGCCTAAACATCATTTTAACATGAGTCTCAGTTCAACTTCTCTAACACGTGGAGGATATGTGGATAATAACAGGATTATTTGACTATGCAACTCCACGGAATCAATTAAGTCACAATTTCTATGGCGCACGTCTATACGCCCGTCACCTAGCATGTGTGTCACCTCCAAACCAATCATATAACACACAGTTCAGGAATTTATACCCTCAGAACCATGTTTAGAAGTGTTACTTACATTAAACCATGCAATTTTTTATTTCAATAATCCCTTGCCTCGCGAATTGCCTCTGAACGCCTCGAATCTAGTAACAAATAACTCGATACAATCAAAATGAGGTATAGGAATCAATTCCATATGAAAATGCAAAATTTCACAATAAAATTCAAAAAGTCAACCATGGGGCCCACATCTCGGAACTCGACAAAAGTTACAAAAATATGAATGCACGTTCAGCCACGAGTCCAACTATACCAATTTTACCAAATTCCGACATCAACTCGACCTCCAAATCCTAAATTCTTATTTTCAAATCCCTAGGCCCAAATTCTCGAATACATCTCAAAATCACATAATCTAGTCGGAGTATTCAATGATAATTCATTATTATTGACTAAAAATGGTCACAAGTGACTTACGTCAAGAATTCCCATGAATTCCCTCTGAACAATTACCCCAAACCGTGTTTGAAAGGTCCAAAATGAGAAAGAATCTCGGACCTTTCGACTTATACACTGCCCAGGGGTTTCGCACCTGCGGCCTACTTCGTCGCTTCCACGAGACTGCTTCTGCAGTAATTTCTTCCACACATGTGGAACTGAGCCTCAGCTCCTTCACTTCTGTAGCGACCCAATTCTATTATAGGTCGTGATGTCGCCCAGCGCCGCCGCTAGGCAAGCCAACAATGAACTAACCACGTGATTCTCTTTTTAAAAGTTTCTTCCAAGTAATTAAATTTTCCTTAATTTAAAAGATTTAATAATTAACAGATTTAAATAAATAACACGAAAGCAACCGAGCACAACTATAACCATAGAATAAAAACCAAAATCACAAGTCTACTAGTGTGTGTGCCAAGACCCGGTGTCACAAGTGTATGAGTATTCTAGTAGAATATATAAAAAAATACTACTCTACTGTCTGGAGTGAAATAGACAGAAAATATAAGCAAAAGGAAGACTCCGGCTGCTGCAGAACGGCTCGGAAGGCAGCTCACCGTGAAGTCTCAAAGTGGTAATAAAGTGTGCGTGTCAGACTGATATCCAGATGCACCTGCCTCAAATCCTGCACATTTAATTGCAAAAGTGTAGCGTGAGTACATAAACAACATGTACCCATTAAGTATCTAGTCTAACCTCGAAGAAGTAGTGACGAAAGGTCGATTGCGACACTTACTATGGGCTAACAATATAATAATATGAAATTCTAATTAAACATGATAGATATAAATGACAATGGATCTCAGAGTAAGAAATAAATGAACAATCTTTTCATTCTTAGTAAGAACCGAATCATTTCCCTCATTTAAACATGTAATTTCTCAAGCCAATAAATTAATATCAAATATAAAGAGAATTCCAGTATCATTACGCACGAATTATGCCGAGGAAGTGCGGTCCGATTTAAATATACATATACATATACTGTGTGCACTGCAGAGGGTCGAACAATATAAACCATAAATGCATCTATTAACCTATCGAGGCGAACGGCCCGCTCCCATGAGAGTAGTGGAAAAGTTACCCCACACGCGAAAAATACTTGCGACATGGTTGAATATAAATTTATCAAGTTACCATAATATCCCTCAATTCTTTCCAAAATAAAGAAATTCAACTTGAAACTTTTAGAATCTTAAAATCCTCAACATTAGCCCTATTCAATACAATTAACAAACATACTCAAATAATAGTGTCCACAAAGTATGGTGTAAACCTAAAACTACCTGGACATAAGAATGAATAGTAGCTATGTACGGACTCTCATTATCTCGTGCATACGTAGCCCCCACAAATACCAGTACATATTAATTAAGTTCAACTATGGGGTTAGTTTCCTCTTACAAGGTTAGAAAAGATACTTACCTCATCTCAAGGCCTACTTTCCGGTCCAAGATTATGCTCAAACCCTCAATTCGGTATCAAACAATCCAAAACTAATCAAATGGTATATAAATTAATCAATACATGTTCAAAAGTTCATATTCCAACTATTGTAGTGATTACCCAACCCTAAATGTAAGATTCCTAAAAAATTCACCCCCGGCCTCACGTGCCCGGATTCCGGAAATTTTTTAATAAAGTTGTTACACATAACCTCATGAAATCAAATATATAATTTTCACTAAATTCCATAACCAATTTCGTGGTTAAATCTTATTTTTATCAAAAACCTAGATTTTCACCTAAACCCATGATTTTTACTAATTTATATGTTATAATCTACCCATAAAGTATGTATTTAACACATATTATATAGAAATTACTTACCTCAAAGTGCTAGGTGAAATCCCTTCTCTAAGAGCTCCAAAAATCGCCCAACACAGGAACAAATGAGTCAAAAATGACTAAGTCCCGTATTAAATGGGATTCTGCTACTGCGATTTTCACACCTGCGGAGGGACTTACGCTTCTGTGGTCAGAAGTCCGCTTCTACAGAGTAAGTCAGGCCTCTGTCCCATCGCACCTATGGAGTTGGGTTGCTCCTGCGCAAGCACTGCTGCGACTGTTTCCTTCACGCCCGCGGACATTGCCGCTTCTGCGGTCATAGCCTTCGCACCTGTGCGTTCGCAGGTGCGCTAAATTCCTCGCTCCTGCGGATCTTGGGTAGCCTTGGCTTTTCTGCTTTTGCGGCTCGTGGCTCACACCTGCGGCTGGCCAAGCACAGGTGCGATTATTGCAGCAGCTGGGAGCTTCAGCTATTGCTCGTAAGTTCCAACTTGGTCTGAGCCTCGTCCGATTAACCCTCGAGGCCCCGACCGAACATACCAACAAGTTTGGAATCATAAAAAAGACATGCTCGAACTCTCGGAAAGCACCAAACAATATTAAAACTAAGAATCATACCCCAAACCAATTGAAGCAAAAAAAAATGAACTTCAAGTTCTTCAATTTACTCCCAATGCGTTGAAACGTACTTAAACTACTCGGAATGATACCAAATTTTGCGTGCAAGTCTTAAATGATATTATGGAACTATTCCCAGTTTCGGAATCCCATTGACCATGATATCACCAAAACCTGCTCCAAACCAAATTTAAAGAACTTTTAAAGCCTTTAATGAGCCAACTTTCACTATTAGGCACCAAAGCATTCCCGGGTCATCCAAAACTCGATACGAATGTGTGTCAAGTCCGAAATCATCGTACGAACCTATTGAAACTGTCAAAACCTAATTCCGAGGCTGTTTGCTCAAAATATTGACCGAAGCCAAACTTAGCCTTTTTAGCCAACCTTAAGGAACCAAGTGTTCCGATTTCAACCCGAGAACCCTTCCACATCCCGAACTAATCATCCCCGCAAGTCATAAAACAGTAAAGGCACGTACATCTTATTTAGGGGAATGAGGTTCTAGAAAGCAAAACAACCAGTAGGGTCATTACATTCTCCACCTTTTAAACAAACGTTCGTCCTTGAACGAGTTCAGAATCATACATGGAGTGCTAAATAAGTGTGGATATCTGCTCCGTATGTCCTTCTCAGACTCCCAGATCGCCTCCTTGGCTGGTTGGCCCCTCCATTGAACCTTTACCGCGGAAATCCTCTTGAATCTCAACTGGCGAACTTGCCTATCAACAATGAAAATTGGCTCCTCCTCATAACCCAGGCTCTTATCTACCTGAATCGTGTTGAAGTACAACACATGTGACAAGTCGGCATGATACCTCCAGAGCATAGACACGTGGAAAACTGAATGAACTCCCGATAGACTGGGAGGTAAGTCAAGCTCATAAGCAACATCCCCAACTCGTCTCATCACCTCAAATGGGCCTATAAACCTTGGGCTTAACTTGCCCTTCTTCCTGAATCTCATAATCCCCTTTATCAGTGAGACTTTTAACAGAACCTTCTCACCCACCATAAATGATAAATCACACACCCTCTAAGCCACGTAACTCTTCTATCTGGACTGTGTTGTGTGAAGGTACTCCTGAATCAACTTTACCTTTTACAAGCCATCTTTCACCAAATCATTACCATATAACTTAGCCTCGCCGAGCTCAAATCACTCGATGGGAGAATGACATCGTCGAACATATAAAGCCTCGAATAAAGCCATCTTGATATTGGACTGATAACTATTATTGTAAGCAAACTTGTCCAAAGGTAAGAATCGATCCCGTTGCCTTACAAAGTCAATCACACATGCTCTGAGCATGTCCTCCAATATCTGAATTGTCCGCTCCGACTTCCCGTCGGTCTGTGGATGAAAAAAGGTGCTGAGCTCTACACGGGTCCCCAACTTGCTCTATACGGCTATCCAGAAATGCAAAGTAAATTGAGGGCCTCTATCTGATCTGATGGAAACAGGCACACCATACAACCGAACTATCTCCTAAATATAAATCTGGTCCAACCTCTCTGAAGTATACGTAGTCACAACTAGAATGAAGTGTGCCGACTTGGTCAACCTGTCGACAATGACCCAAACTGCATCAAACTTTCACAAGGTCCGCGACAACCCAACTACGAAGTCCATAGTAATGTGCTCCCATTTCCACTACGGTATAGTCATTTTTTGGGGTAGGACACTTGGCCTTTGGTGATCATACTTAACCTGCTGGAAATTTAGGCACCTAGCTACATACTCAACTATGTCTTTCTTCATCCGCCGCCACCAATGATGTTGTCTCAAGTCGCGATACATCTTCGTAGCACCTGGATGAATGAAATACCGAGAATTGTGTGCCTCCTCTAGAATCCTCTCCCTCAAGCCATCAACATTAGGAACATATAGACGGCCCTAGAGTCGCAGAACCCCATCCTCGCTGATAGAAACCTCCTTGGCACCACCCTGTAGTATCGTCTCTCTGAGAACAATCAAATACGGATCATCAAACTATCGAGCATTGATCTACTCCAATAGTAAAGACTGGGCAACGACGCATGCAAGAACTCGACTAGGCTCTGAAATGTCCAACCTCACAAGTCTGTTAGCTAAGGACTGAATGTCCAAAGCTAATGGCCTCTCCTCTGCTGAAATGAATGTCAAGCTACTCATACTCTCTGCCTTTTTTCTCAAGGCATCCACGACTATTACATTCGCCTTGCCCGGATGATAAAGAATAGTGATGTCATAATCCTTCAGTAACTCAAGCCATCTGCGCTGCCTCAAATTGAGATCCCTTTGCTTGAACAATTGCTGTAAGCTGAGATGATCAGTGTAAACCTCATAGGACACCCCATAAAGATAATGCCTCCAGATCTTAAGAGCATGAACAATCACAGCTAACTCTAGATCGTACATAGGGTAATTCTTCTCATGGATCTTTCGCTGATGGGAAACATATGTAATAACTCGCCCCTCCTGCATCAATGCACCACCCAAGATAATGCGTGAAGCATCATAATACACCGTATACATCCCCGATCGGAAGGCAACACTATAACTGGTGTTGTAGTCAAAGTTGTCTTGAGCTTCTGAAAGCTCGCATCACAATCATCAGACCAACGGAATGGAGCACCCTTCTGGGTCAATCTAGTCAAAGGTTATGCAATAGATGAGAAGCCCTACACAAACCGACAATAATAACCTGCTAACTCCAAGAAGCTCCTGATCTCAGTAGCCGAAATGGGACGAGGCCAACTCTGAATTGCCTCAATCTTCTTGGGATCCACCTTAATAGCCTCGCCTGATACAACGTTCCCCAAGAATGCCACAGAATCTAGCCAAAACTCACACTTGGAGAACTTAGCATATAGCTTATGTTCCCTTAAGGTCTAAAGCACCACTCTCAAATGTTGCTCATGCTCCTCCATGCTACACGAGTAGATCAAAATGTCATGAATGAAGACAATGACAAACGAATCAATATAAGGCCTAAACATCCTATTCATCAAATACATAAACACCGCTGGGGCATTAGTCAAGCCAAAGGATATCACTAGAAACTCATAATGACCATATCTAGTACGAAAAGCAGTCTTCGGAACATCCGAGTCCCGAATCTTCAACTGATGGTACCCTGATCTCAAGTAGATCTTAGAGAACACCCTAGCACCCTGCAACTGGTCAAACAAATTTATGCGGCAACGGATACTTGTTCTTAATGGTAACTTTGTTCAACTGGCGGTAATCAATGCACATCTGCATAGTCCCATCTTTCTTCTTCACAAATAATACTGGTGCACCCCAATGTGACAAACTTGGTCTGACGAATCTCTTTGCTAGAAACTCCTCAAGCTGCTCCTTCAACTCCTTAAAATCTTTCGGAGCCATGGTACGGTGAGATAGATATAGGCTTGGTACTTGGAGCCAAATCAATACAGAAATCGATATCATGATTTGGTGGCAAGCCTGGAAGGTTAGAAGGAAATACATTGGTGAACTCCCGGACTATTGGCATTGAATTAAATGCCAGAGTCTCTGCGGTAGTATCACGAACATAAGCTAGATAAGCCAAACAACCTTTCTCGACCATATATCGAGCCTTCATAAAAGAGATAACCCGACTAGATGTACTGATAGACGAACCCTTCCACTCCAATCTAGGCAACTCTTGCATTGCTAAGGTAACAGTCTTTGCATGGCAGTCAATAATGGCGTGATATGGGGATAGCCGTCCATATCCAGGATGACCTCCAAGTTAGTCATATCCAGCAACAGAAGATATGATCTAGTCTCGTAACCATAGAATATGACCACATAGGACCGATAAATCTGATCTATAATAACAAAATTGCCCATAGGAGTGGACACATAAATAGGAGTACCCAAAGGACTCACGAGGAATATCCAGGGAATGAGAAAACAAAGATGATACATATAAATAGGTAAACCCTGGATCAAATAATACCAAAACATCCCTACCACCGATAGAAATAATATATGTGATCACGGCATCTGAGGCCACTGCATCTGGTCTGGCTGGAAAAGCATAGAACCTAGTTGGAGGCCCGACTGGCTGGCCTCCGCCTGACTGAACAGTAGCTGGCTGACCTCCCCCTGCCTGGACTCCACCTCTAGGATGGCCCCTACTTGCCTGCCCTCTGCCTATAGGCGGTCAGATGGTTGGTTCAGTAATCATAGGCTGATTGCCCTGCTGTACTACTTTGCCCCGAAGTTTGGGACAAATCCTCTTCATATGACCTGGATCCCCACACTCGTAATAACCTCACGGTACCATCTGCTGCCCTGAAGTCTGACCCTGATGGGCTGAATACTCACTAGAAGAACCCTAAATAGCTAGTGGGTAATATGAACTCTCTGGCATGGCAGTGAAATAGGCATTGGAAGAACTCTGATGGCCTGAGTACCCACTGGAAGAACCCTGAATAGCTGATGAGCGGTATGAACTCTCTAGCATGGCATTGAAATAGGGTTGCGCTGGAGCACCCTGAGGAGGTGGTGGTGCTGGATATGTGAGCATGTTAGGCAGACCCCTCCCAAACTAACCTCTGCCTCCAGCTGGGGCACCTCTAAACTCTTTAGAAAAATGGAACCTTTTGTCCTGCATCTGCTCTCTACCCCTCTGACGGTAACCCTCAATCCTTTGAGCAATCTCCACTATAGCTGATAAGAAGTCCACATCTCAACCTCCCGGGCCATACTATCCTGAATATCGAAGTGCAACCCTACAACAAACCTCCACACACTCTCTGCGTTAGTAGGAAGTATCATAAGTGCATGGCGAGACAACTCAGAGAATCTCGCCTCATAATCAGTCACTGATATCTGGCTCTACTGGAGCTGCTCAAACTGACATCGCAACTCTTCCCTCTGAGAGGGTGGGATATAACTATCCAAGAAAAGGCGTGTAAACTGGTCCCAAGTCATAGGAGGAGAATTTATTAGTCTGCCATAGGCCCTTCCCCCCAACTGAAAGGTAGTGAAATCCACTCTGTGAGACTCAATATACTCATGTTGTGCAGTCTATCCCTACACCTATCAATGAAGTCTTGGGAATCCTCATGTCACTCACCCCCAAAGACAGGAGGGTGAAGCCTGGTCCATCTATCTAGTAGTTTCTGCAGCTCGCCAGTCGCAGCTGGTCTAGGCTCATGTACAACTGCTGTTACTGGTTGGGCCACACCCACGGGTAGTGTATCCGGGTCTGATATACGGTAGCTTTATGCCCAGGGGCCTGAGCAGTAGGCGTCTTTTCTCCCCATACCGCCTAAGATGTGTCTAGGTCTGCTGGAAATAAACCAGCTTGGATCATAAAATTCATGAACCGTAGCATACGTCCCATAACCTCCTGAAAACCCGGTGCTGACATGAAATCTACCAGGACTAGCTCCACCACAAGCTGATGATAGGCTATAATTACATATTTAGCTTATTACACTCTAATTTACTGAACTTTAATTGAGTTTGAGCTTTAATTGCTAGTATTTTGCACTAATAGTGTATTTTATGCCTTGTAGGAGTGATTCCGAGCTATATAGATGTTATGGTATGAATTCAAGTAATTTGGAACTTTGAAGTCTAAGTAAAATCCCAAGGAATTATTTCGGGATCGTGTTCGGGGATCAATGGATGATAGTTAGAACGAACAAAGAATCGAGTAAGCATATTGTGTATTGTCTAGTAACATACACATAACCATTTTTTCAGAACTCCAATTGGATTCCACAATATATGGTTGGAAAGCTAACTCAAAGGGCTACAATATTTATGTTTTACGTGTTTCCAAATTCCCAACAAAACATGGTGAAACGTGCATGTCAAGTGCGCATCCGCGCTCAGGCCACGCTCGTCAGGCAAAATCAAAGTGGATATGCGCGGTATGAGCGCGGTCCAAGCACGGTCGCGCATGTCCTGTCCGGAAAATATGTCTTTTTTGCGTAGGAGAAGGTGTAATTATTTGGTCCCAACCCTACTTGGTATGTATACATGGAAAAACGGTAATTTGTGGAGGCTGGACATACTTTTGACACAGATTCAACCTAAGGAGGCAGAGACACAATAGGAGCAAGGCGGGAAATTCTTCTACGAGTTTTTTTCCTTCCTCTTCCTATTTTTTCATTGTTGGTTATGACTTTTAGTATTGTAGTTTTACATACTATTATGAATAACTAATTTGTTACCTAGAGCTTTGATGGAACTTTTTGTAGGATAAATTCTTGTTATGTTTTTATATAATTGAGCCGTTGGATTTCTCTACTTGTTCAACTATGTATTTATTGTTGTTGATTGAATAGCCATCGATTGACTGTGCCTATTTATTATATGTTTCTTGAGAAAGGATACATATTTAGGTGATTGTTGTACAATTTCACTCCTAACGTATGTGAGAAATCAATACAGCGGGTTTAAAGGCAGGTTTAGAAATCACAAAGCCTTGACGTGGTCATAGTGAGTGGTTAGATAAAACCAACGAGCGTAGTTCGAGAGAATATGTCTAGTAAATTGCTGTAGTTGCTCGAGAGAGAATTACGACACCTAAAGTGCTCACGATCAGTAGATAATACATTGGCAAAATTGTAGGGAACATAGCTAGAAGGATTTCGACAATTGAGAAAATCATAACTCTAGACCTCCTTAATTTAGTCTCCAACCCTTTATCTCGTTAGTTGATAATTTTACCGTTTTCTAGTATTTGCTAGTTAATTAGTTAGAAATATAAATCTCAATCTTTATAATTTAGAAAATTATTCAAACTTGTCTTTTTAGTGATATTAAATAGATATAGCTAAGCCTTAGTACTCTGTGGGTTTCGACTTCAGACTTATAGACCGGATTATATTTACAGCGACCACTTATCCTTTTTAGGACTATAGTTGGGCGTGATCAAATTTTGGTGTCGTTGCCGGGGAACTAACGGTGTAGTTGTAGCCGTATATATCGCTAGGGTTCAAGTTTGAACTTTTATTTTGTTTTATTTTTTTGTATTTTTTTTATAACTGTTGATTTGAGAAACATGACATCTTGAAATTATGGGAATTTAGGTGTAGATAATCCTACTATTGATCTCCATACATATTGTGAAGGAAACCACCCGTGGAAATTTTTTCAAAACGTTCCTGAGAGCGAGTTTGTGCACTAACTCAATCTTATTTGTGGAATGTGTGTGATGTATGTTATGGTAAAAATGGTCACTTTTATGGTTGTGCTTATATTTCTTATCTTCCCCCAACCCCGTACTATGATGGTTCTACCTTTTTTGTGAAGTTAACAGGAACAAAGAACCTGGAGATGCAGACCTGAAGGAGATCAAGGATATGTTAAAGTGCCTTCTGAAACAAAATAATGAAAAACAATTACAGATAGAAAGGCAAGAGGCAACTATTCGCAAGTTAGAGGTTGAATTGAGTCGAGTGGTTGGAGCTTTTAATGCTCAACAAGCCAATAATGAGGATAGTATCCAAGAAGAGCATGAATTTGAGGTGTTAATTGGGGAGGTCAGAGTAGAACATCAACAACCTAGTCAACTACAATTTGAGGATGTCAATGTTGAAAAAGTGAGACTAGAGCCAGCCAAGGACTTTGAGGATATAAATTTTGTTGACTCTAGTATCATTGATGTTGAGGATGTTGAAAGTTCTGAAGTCTATGTGTTTAAGCGCATTGGTCCACACTCCAAGCATTTTCCACATTGTGTTTGGATGATAATATAAAAATAGAGTCATCCGAACCAATTGAAGAGTCAAGGAATGAGGAACAAGGTGCATATATTCTAGAATTCTTCTTGCCAGAAAGTCAGGATTACATACCTCATACAAAGGCAAAGGAGTTCAGAATACTACATTATTTCCTTGGTCCAGTTAGATTCGTTCCACCGCCCCTTGATCATAATCATAAGCTTGAATCAAAATTTGGGGTTCAATTCATAAGCTCTAGGTGGAGACAAAAAGTGATTCATGTCGTGCCGCGATGTTAAATCAAGTGCTTGTTGGGAGGCAACCCAATTTTAATGTTTTTTTTTATTTTATTTTTTTTAATTGTATTATTTTTGTAGTGTCAATTTTTGATCTTCTAGGAACATGGAAAGCAAAGCTATTGGAAGGATGCAACAGCAAACCAAATACTTGGAACTAAATGTGAGGTACCCACACGAAGGACCAAGCTTGGGAGAAGTCTGAGTACCCCATGAGTTGTTAGTGCTTCGGCCTTTGGCCTACCAGAGAGTCTCTTTTATCCTTTTATTAGTTATGGTGTGAATTGGGGACAATGCACAATTTTAAGTGTGGGGTAAGGAGATTGTCTGGGTGACTTTCTATGCTATTTTAGTTGTGTTAGTTTAGTTGAATAATTTTTTTTAAAATAGAAAAGATTGGACTTTTCCTGACGATGGATCTATTAGACAATTTTCTTGAGGGATTTAAGTCCAAGGAAAAAAAATTCTTTTGTTAGATAGTGTAGCAATTCCCCCTTGGTTTTTCTTTGTGCCGCGATTCTTTTTCAAGGGTTTTGTTTGAACCGGGTGTAGTTGGTTTTATTTTTTTAGGAGTAGGAGCTAGTGTGAGATGAATTGAATTGCAACGATATCTCTTAACTTTGTTATGCCTTGAGAATAGTAAGTACTCTGGTTGTGACGCTTAGTCTCAGTTTTTTACTCTTGTATAAGTACCTTAAATCGTATGATCTTAAATTTGCTTAACTGCTTTGACTAGAGTGTCATGATAAAAACTAATCCATAATGAGTTATGTGCCAAGTGTGTGTAAGGTTTTGTGTTATTCTGTGCATGTATTTGATGTCTAGAACTTGCCCCGTGTGTTTGTAAAGCAAAATAGTAGTTTTATTCAGTCTCGGAAGTGATATAGGCGTTTCTTTGTTGAGCCAGATATGTATATTTTACCCGCCTAATTGTTATGTATCGTAGTTAACCCCTTTGAGCCTGTAATCCTATTTCTTTGGCAACCACATTACAAGCCTTACCCATTTGATTTAATTAACCATCTATTTGAACCACTGTAACCTCTCATGAGCACTTAAATTGTTTATGAACTTTGTAAAAGTTAAAGTGTGGGGTGGTTGGTTTGGCTTTTGAGTGGAACTAAATAAATAAGGAGAAAGGTGCACTGTTTTGAAAAAGTAAAAGCCACTTGAATTGAAAAAAAATAGTTGGATCGTTGTGAAAAAAATATTCCTTGATAAGTGGTGGCTTTTGATATAAGTGTGCTTAAAGAAGAATGGGGTAATATACATTGATGTGAAGGTGGAGTTTTGGTTTGACATAAGTATGGGGGTTGAATGTTAAAGTATATGTATTAAAGTGCTTAGGGCGGTGTAGTCACTCTTATATCTAAATGTATCCTACCCGTCCCGCAGCCTACATTACAACCAAATAAAGTCCTACTTGATCCTTAACTGAATGAGCTCGATTAGTAGAGTAGTACACTACGGGCAAGCCTGTGGTGCATCTTTTGTGGCATATGAATGTTATTTTTGAGAGTGAGTGAATTCTTTCTATCTTGAGTTCCTAAGTGTTCTTAAATATTATTATGTGGAACTACTCTCTTTTGTTGTGTTAGGGCACTTGATTCATGAAGGAAAGGTAATGTCAGTGACCTCTGTGGTAGAGTAAGTGTGTGATTTGTGAATAATGTGTGGTACTTGTGAGTCAAATCTTGAGGTGATGATGCTCCGCTTTTGTGCTTAGTCTATTTGAATACTCTTGGTGTGATGAGTTAGGAGAATTGTATAAAAATACCGTGTCTATATAAAGTGTAGTTTGATTTCTCGAGGACGAGCAATGGTTTAAGTGTGGAGTGTTGATGATAGGCTATAATTACATATTTTAGTTGCTTATTACACTCTAATTTACTGCACTTTAATTGAGTTTGAGCTTTAATCGCTAGTATTTTGCACTAATGGTGTGTTTTATGCCTTGTATGAGTGATTCCGAGCTATGTAGATGTTATAGAATGAATTTAAGTGATTTGGAGCTTTGAAGTCTGAGTAAAAGCCCAAGGAATTAAGCCGGGATCGTGTTCGAGGATCAACAGATGATAGTTAGAACGAACGAAGAATCGAGTAGGCATATTATGCACTGTCTAGTAAAATATATATAACCTTTTGCTCAAAACTCCATTTGGACTCCACAATATATGGTTGGAAATCTAACTCAAAGGACTACAACTTTCATGTTTTACATTTTTCCAAATTCCCAACAGAATAGGGTTAAAAGTGTGCGGCCACACTCAGGCCGCGCTCGTCAGCCAGAATCAGAGTGGATATGCACGGTTCAAGCGCGGCTGCGCACCTCCTGTTCGAAAAATGTATCCTTTTTCGCATAAGAGAAGGTGTAATTTTTTGCGTAGGAGAAGGTATAATTGTTTGGGCCCAACCCTACTTGGTATATATACATGGAAAATGGTATTTTGAGGAGGTTGGACATACTTTTGACACAGATTCGACCTAAGGAGGCAGAGACACAATAGGAGCAAGGCACGGAATTCTTCTACGAGTTTTTTCCTTCCTCTTCCTATTTTTTCATTGTTGGTTATGACTTTTAATATTGTAGTTTTACATACTATTATGAATAGCTAATTTTTTACCTATGGTTTTGATGAAACCTTTTGTAGGATAAATTCTTGCGATATTTTTATATAATTGAGCCGTTGGATTTATCTACTTGTTCAACTACGTGTTTATTGTTGTTGATTGAATGGCCATTGATTGACTATGCCTATTTATTATGTGTTGCTTGAGAAAGGATACATATTTAGGTGGTTGTTGAACAACATCAATCCTAACGTATGTAAGAAATTGTCACGACCCAATTTCCCGAACCCGATCGTGATGGTGCCTCTTGTGAAGACAAGGCCAGCCAGAACAAAACAGACCACCTCTTTTAAACAGTTAAATACCATAAGTAGTCCTAAAACATGATATAATAATCGTAATTTGCGAAATCAAAGATAACAACAGTAGAAACCATCCCAACACAGCCCAAACCGGGGTGTCACAAGTCATGAGCAACTAGGAAATCCGGATACAAGTCTACTGAATACCAAATCTGATACAATAGTTCTAAAAACATGAAAATGATAAGATAAGGGAGGCACGGGGCTGCGAACGCAACAACTACCTCGTAGTCTCCGAATCACTGCCTGGACTGGGAGAATCAGCACTCAGAAGCGGACTCTGCGATGCCTGAATCTGCACACATGGTGCAGGGAGTAATGTGAGTACTCCGACTCAGTGAGTAATAATTATAAATAATGGCTGGAAGTATGAAAACACGTAAAGACACAAAACAATTACATATCAAGCAGTAAAATCACTTAAAGCAGTAAATCAGTGAAGAAATCAAATGATATCCCTTTTTAAAACAAGTAAAACGGGTAATTTAACAAGTAAATAACAAATAGAAATCCACCCCTCGGACACAGTATCAATCACTCAGAATAGTATCAGCCCGTCGGGCTCACTCTCAGTACAGTATCAGCCCCTCGGGCTCAGTATCAATCACTCAGAACAGTATCAGCCCCCCGGGCTCACTCTCAGATCATAATGGGTACCCGCGCTCACTGTGGGTGTGCAGACTCTGGAGGGGCCCCTTACGGCCCAAGCGCTATATCAAGCCACCTCGTGGCATCATCACTCAACACTCGGCCTCGCATCACTCGGCACTCGGCCTCACATCACTCAAGCCACCTTGTGGCACATGAAGTATCTCAGACCCTCGGCCTCATATCACTCAGCATATCCTCACATATGGCCCTTGACCTCACTCAGTCCGAAAATCATCACAAGCCCCTTGGGCATTAGTAAAACAGTAGTTCTCAACCCAAAACATGATGTAAAAATATCATTTAAGTTTCAAATCTGAGTAAAAGTGGTTGAGTTTGTAAAACAGTAGATATCAACAGAACTAAGTTCAAATAATAAGTCAAGCAGTGAGGAAACAGTGATAAAAATCCCCGAAGGATCCAAATAGTTGGCACGAAACCCAAATATGGTAATCAACCCAAATCGTGATGATAACAAATAAATTTCAGTCAAATACGCGGTAAAATCATCAATCGGGACGGACCACATCACAATCCCCAGTAGTAAAAGAGCCCACGCTCATCATCCAGCGCGTGTCTCACCTCAATATAGCACTACGATGTGCAATCCGGGGTTTCAAACCCTCAGGACATCATTTACAACCATTACTCACCTCGAACCGGCTAATTCTCTAGCTCGCGATGCCTTTTCCCCTCGAATTGGCCTCCACGCGCGTCGAATCTATCCAAAATCAGAATGAATACGTCACAATATGCTAAGGGAACAAAGCCCAAGCAAAAATATTCAAAAAATATCAAAAATCCCGAAATTAGCAAAACCCAAGCCCCGGGCCCACATCTCGGAATCGGGTAAAATTTACATTTTCAGAATCCCCATACCCTCACAAGCCTAACCATACCAAAATTATCCAATTCCGATACCATTTGGTCCTTCAAATCATCATTTTATATTTTTGAAAGATTTCACAATTTTCTTCACAAATTCCATCCCAAATCACGAATTAAATGATGAATTCAATGATAGATTCATGTACTCTAGCCAAATATGAGTTAGAATCACTTACCCCGATGAATTTCTTGAAAACCTTCGAAAAATCGCCAAAATCCGAGCTCTCTAGGTCAAAATATCAAATAAAACCCAAAACCTCGTATTTATAGAGTACCCCTCAGATCTCAGCCTCCGCGGTCCGCGCAAAAGCACCGCGGCCCGCACAAAACCACCGCGGCCGCACTTCATTTTGTGCGGTCCGCACAGCACATACCGCGGCCTCACTTCCTTTTGTGCGGTCCACGCGGGTGGGTTCCGAGGCCTGCAACCTTTCTGGACCTGCTACAACTATGATTTTGGCCTAAAACATCCCGGAACCTACCCGAAACTCCTGGAATTCCAAACCAATTGCACCAACACATCCCATGACATCGTTCAAACTTGTTCAAAACCTCGGGATGCTCACAACAACATCAAATCACTAATTTAACAGGGGATTCAAGCCTAAGAACTCCAAGAACTCTTAAATTATGCTTTCGATCAAAAAGTCTATCAAATCTCATCCGAATGACCTAAAATTTTGCACACACATCCCAAATTACACAACGAAGCTACTGTCACTCTCGGAATTCCATTCCGACCCCTATATCAAAATCTCACCTATCAACCGGAACCGCCAACATATCAACTTCGCCAATTTAAGCCTAAATCTTCTCTACAACTCCAAAACCCATTCCGATCGCGCTCCTAAGTCACAAATAACCTCCCGAGGCTAACGGAACCATCAGAACTCACTTCCGAGCCTTCTAATACATAAGTCAACATCCGGTTGACTTTTCCAACTTAAGCCCTCTTAAAAGAGACTAAGTGTCTCATTTCTTACCAAATCCTCTCCGAACTCGAACTAATCAACCCGATCACATAAAACACGGATAACGAAGCTTAAATAAGCTGAAATAGGGGAAACAGAGTGATAACTCATGAGACGACTGGCCGGGTCATCACAGAAATCAATACAGCGGGTTGAAAGGTAGGTTTAGAAATAACAAAGCCTTGACGTGGTCATAGTAAGCGGTTAGATAAAACCAACTAGCGTAGTTCGAGAGAATATGTCTAGTAAATTACTGTAGTTGATCGAGAGAGAATTACGGCACCTAAAGTGCTCACGATCATTAGAGAATACATTGGCAAAATTGTAGGGAACATAGCTATAAGGATTCTGACAATTGGGAAAATCATAACTCTAGACCTCCTTAATTTAGTCTTCAACCCTTTGTCTCGTTAGTTGATAATTTTACCCCTTTCTAGTATTTGCTAGTTAATTAGTTAGAAATATAAATCTCAATCTTTATAATTTAGAAAATTGTCCAAACTTGTCTTTTTAGTGATATTAAACAGATATAGCTAAGCCTTAAACAGATATAAATCTCAATCAGCGACCGCTTATCCTTTTTTGGTCTAGAGTTGGGTGTGATCACTGGCGCCTCACCTTGCTCCTCGATAGTGGGATCCTCTACTAGGTCTACTGGTGGTCCAACTGGGTCAACTCTGGGACGTCCCCGTCCCCTACCTCGGGCTGGCGCCCTCTCCCGGCCTCTGTCTCGGCCTCTAGCAACATGGGGAGCAGCTCCTCCTGGGTCTGGAACATCCGTCGTGCGCGTTCTCACAATCTATGAGATAATAAGAGAAAGTAACTTAGTACACCATCAACTGCACGATAGGAGATGAATAAAGAGTGGTTTCCTAACACCCTGTAGCCTCCCGAAGATAATTAAGGACGTTTCCACACCGATCCACAAGACTTTATTAGGCCTGCGCATAACTTGTGAGACCTACGTGAACCTAGTGCTCCGATACCATATTGTCACGATCCAATTCTATTATAGGCTGTGATGGCACCCAACGCCCCCCCCCTAGGCAAGCCAACAGTGAACTAACCATGTAATTTCTCTTTTTAAAAGATTCTTCCAAGTAATTAAACTTTCCTTAATTTAAAAGATTTAAGAATTGACAGATTTAAATAAATAACACGAAAGTAACTGAGTACATTCATAACCATAGAATGTTAACCATAATCACAAGTTTACTAGTGTGTGTGCCAAGACCTGGTGTCACAAGTGTATGAGCATTCTAGTAGAATATACAAAAGAATACTAGTCTACTGTCTGAAGTGAAATAGACAGAAAATATAAGCAAAAGAAAGACTCCAGCTGCTGTAGAACGGCACTGAAAACAACTCACCGTGAAGTCTCGAAGTGGAAATCAAGTGTGTGCGCCGGGTCGATATCCAGATGCACCTGCCTTAGATCCTGCACATTTAAGTGCAGAAGTGTAGCGTGAGTACATAAACAACATGTACCCAGTAACTATCCAGTCTAACCTCGAAGAAGTAGTGACGAGGGATCGACTTCGACACTTACTATGGGCCAACAATAAGATATATAAATTATAATTAAACATGGGTTGTGTAAATTAAATGAATAATCCTTTCACCATTATTAAGAACCGAATCATTTCCCTTAACAAGTAATTTCTCAAGCCAATGAATTAATATCAAATATAAGGGACTTCCAATTTTATTACGCACGAATTATGACAAGGACGTATATATATATATATATATATATATATATATATATATATATAACACATAGGTATATAGTGAAGTTTCTTATACATATCATAAAAAAAATCTTAATTATTTGAACACATTATATCTAAATGTTATAGTAATATTTTCACTATCATTTTATTTCTTTAAATAAATTTTCTTTCTATTTTAATTTTAAGATATAAATTTAATTTTTAATTTTCATTAGTAAAGTTACCTATATTAGAAATTTATTTTGTGTTTTTTAAATTTTATTTTTTTATCAATATTTTATTTTTCATAAATAAGACTTCAATTTCGTGGTATTATCCATAGTTTGAGCATTCTCATTATAATTTTAACAATTTTCTAATCACAAATTCAAATAGTCTTTCACCTTCATTTCTAATAGTAAGTTTTTTATAATTTTTTTAAATTTTGCTACTTTTTATCTAATATATAATCTTATTACATTTTATGTGGCTCTTAATTAAGACAAGAGGGGTTGCTCTGATGGTAAGCAACCCCCACTTCCAACCGAGAGGTTGTGAGTTCGAGTCTCCCCAAGAGCAAGGTGAGAAGTTCTTGGAGGGAAGGATGTCGGGGGTCTATTTGGAAACAGTCTCTCTACCCTAGGGTAGGGGTAAGGTCTGTGTACACACTACCCTCCCCAGACCCCACTAAGTGGGATTATACTGGGTTGTTGTTGTTGTTGCACCTTGTAACTTTTTTTAATATCATTATCAACTACTATGGTTTAATATAATGTAGATAAATATATAATTTCTTTAATCATAAAATAAGTATTTATTTTGTTTGAAGTATTACTTGAAAAATTTAAATTATTTAAAAATTTTAATAATATTTTTAAGTATTGTATATTTACTTTATTTTATTTTCTTAACTTATGATTTATCACATTAACTCTAATTTATTTTTATTATTCAATATTTATAGATTTTGATTTTATCTTTTAGACTTGAGTTACGTGGACTTATCTATATTATGACCTTTCTTGTCATAATATATAAAACTTTCTCATCTCAATTTTAAATAAGTTTTACCCTTTTTTCTACGATAAATTTTTTGTATTTTTCTTTATTTATTTTTTTATTTTTGCTATTATATTATTTAATACCTAATATTATTACATTATCATGTGTCTTTTCATTAGCTTGTTTGAATTTAATATCTATTTCTACCGCACTCATTCTAATATAATATAGATAAAAATTAAAAATATTTCTATAGTAACTTTGACTTTATTATTCATATTCCAAAATATGATTTTTCTTATCATATTTCAAAAAAACAAATATCATCTCAAATTTAGATAATTATTACCATTCTATTTTCTAAATTAGACTGCATTTTCAAAAAAACTATTGTATGCCTTCAAACTTAAACTAACTGCACTCAATTCAGATATAAATCATAAAATAATATTTTCTTAATTGTTTGAACCTTATATCTAAATGTTGTTGTAATATTTATGTATAAAATATTTATTTGTCCGATTTATCAATATTAATATAACTTTATTTTTTTGTTATTAAAATATTTTTTACAGATTAATTTATTTTTTTCTTACTTTATAAATAATATGTATATTTTATGTAAGATCTTATTTTGCTGCTTCAATTTTTTTATTTCTTAAAGTTAATAAATCTTTAATATCTTAAATAAATTTTTGTTTTATTTTATATTTTAACTTACGTCAAAGTATAAATAGTCATAGATTATCTCAATTTACGTCTTTCTATATTTTTTGATCTTTTTCTATTATATTTTTTTAATTAACTTTGTACCTCCATATTTCTAGCTAACTTTGTACCTCCATATTTCTAGCTAACTTTGTACCTCCATATTTTTGATCTATTTAGATTATGTATAAGATTCATTCAACTATTTTCATTAATTATGTTTTCATTTATAATTTATAATTATTAATGTTGTCCTAAAATTGCCAGGTGACTTCATTTTAGCTTGCCACTTGGCTTAACCATAATGCATACTACCCTCCTTTTAATATAACTAGTATTAGAACCCGCGCGATGCGCGGATCGTATTAAAAAATACTAATTATTTCAAATTGTGATATCTGTTATTTTGAGCATATTAGATTACATTACTTTGAAAAATAAAAATTCAACTTCCATTTTGATTTTCAATATAATATATTTAATAACAAAATCTATATGAAATTAAAGGAAGTAGATCATAATGGAATAATATTTTTGTTTTTTGTTTTTCTTTATTATATTATCCAGCAGTTGAATATATATATATATATCTTACTCTTGGTACCTTTTTTAATTACTTTATTTTTTAATTTTCTAATTTAATCAATAATATTTTTGTGTATTATGTACTTACTTCATTTTTTTATTAATTCAAAGTATAAATGTCCTCATATTATCTCTATCTCCCTATTTGTAATTTTTCAAAACTATTGTGATATTTTTAATTGGTTTTTTGCATCTAAAATTTTTACCCTTAATATCATATTTAGTACTAATTTGTGATATTGGGTTTGTCCAAAGTAAAATTAAATTTGTTATTTTATTATAACATCTACTGATAATTTTTAATAATTTTATTTTTGTATTATGTGTCATAACCAATTATCCATAGTTTGAGCATTCTCATCATAGGTTTAAGAATTTGCTAATCTCAAATTCAAATAGTCTTTCCCTTTCATTTCTAATAGTAAATTTTAATAATTTAAAGTAATTTTGCTATTTTCTTAATCTAATATATAGTCTTATTACGTTTTATGTGACTTGTCATTAACTGTAACTTTATTTAATATCATTATCAACTACTATTCTTTAATATAATATAGATAAATATATAATTTTTTAATCAAAAAATAAATACTTATTTAGTTTTAAAAATATTGCTTGAAAATTTTAAATTATTTAAATTTTAATAATATTTTTAAGTATTGTACATTTACTTTATTTTATTTTCTAAACGTATGATTTATAAATATCTTCACACTATCTCTAATTTATTTTTATTATTCAATATTTTTAGTTTTTGATTTTATCTATTAGACTTGAGTTATGTGGACTTATCCATATTATGACTTTTCTTATCACAATATTAAAAACTTTCTCATCTCAAATTTAAATTAGTTTAACCCTTTTTCTCTATGATAAAAATCTGAATTTTTATTTTTTCTCTATTTATTATTTATTTTTGATATTATATTATTCAATTCTTAATATTATTACACTGTCATGCGGAGTTTTATTAGCTTGTTTGAATTTAATATCTATTTCTACCACATTCATTCTAATATAATATAGATAAAAATTAAATAACTTTTTCATCTCAAATTCAAATAATCTTTATCATTCTATTTTCTAAATTGGACCGTATTTTCAAAAATTTATGTTATGCTTTCAAACTTAAACTAATTGCACTCAATTCAAATATTAACCATACAAAAATATTTTCTTAATTGTTTGAACACATTATATCTAAATGTTGTAGTAATATTTACGTATAAAATATGTGTGTGCTCGATTTATCGATATTAATATGACTTTATTATTCTTGTTATTAAAATAGTTTTTACTGATTATTTAATTTTTTTCTTACCTTATAAATAATTTGTATACTTTATGTAAAATCTTATTTTACTGCTTGAATTTATTTAATTTTAAACTCATTAAATCTTTAGCATCTTAAGTAAATTTCAGTTTTATTTTATATTTTAACTTACTCCAAAATATAAATAGTCATAGGTTATCTCAATTTACGTATTTTTATATTTTTTATTATAGTTTTTAATTAATATTTTACCTCCATTTTTTTAGCTAACAAAGAAGAAAATCTATGACTGGATCAATATATAGATATAAATATAGATATAGATAGCAATATACATGTAAATATAAATATAAATATAAATATAGATATAGATATAGATATAGATATAGATATATAGATTTGTCTAAGATCTATTTAGATCATGTATAAGATTCATTAAACTACTTCCATTAATTATGTTTCCATTTATAATTCAAATTTTTAATGTTGTTTTAAAATTGCCAAGTGGCTTTTTTTTAGCCTGCCACTTGGCTTAACCTCATGCTTCAGTACTCTCCTTTTAATATAATATAGATATAGATATTAAAAAATTATTTCTGTAATCCAATATTTTACAAATAAGATTACAAGGCTAATGTCTACTTTCTTAAATGTTATATCCAATCAAACTACGTAATATAAATTGAAACAGATGGATAATATTTATCTAATTCTTTAAAGCTATATACTCATTGATATGGTTACACACATAAAGCACATACCCAAAGACTAGTATAATCTAGATATAGATATAAATATAGATGAATTGATGATGATACGATGATAGGTTTACAATTTTTTTATTCTTTTTATTGGAAATTGCCCGTATATCTTTTTTACATTAAATTTCCCATAACTTATCCTGATTATATAAGATCACGGATATTATATACAGAATTATGACATGAAAAGAAATACTCCATATCCTACTCAACTTAGGAAGTTATATGCGGTAATTTTATTATGCAAGTCATAAACATACTAGAAAAGAAGATACAAGTTAATAAAAGGATATCCTAATCCGACTAGTTTTGCAAGTTATAAACCTATTCGATCTCGATCGGTTTTTGATATCTATATATACCTTTCTCTACCACGCCTAAGGACACCATCTCAAACACTTTAATAATTTTCCTTGTGTGTTTCTTTCTACTGCATAGTATTTTCTTTGATCAATATCTTCATGGCTGGTGGAAACTTTATCCCCGGCGGTGGCGGAGACAATCCAGATGAGTATCCAGGGAAGCTAACATTGTACGTAGCCATGACTTGTATCATGGCAGCCATGGGAGGGTTGATCTTTGGCTACGACATTGGAATTTCAGGTGGAGTTACTTCCATGGATCCTTTTCTCAAACGCTTCTTCATGTCTGTTTACCAAAAAGAGGCTTTGAACACCTCGACCAACCAATACTGTAAGTTCGACAGCCAGTTGTTGACCCTTTTCACGTCTTCTCTCTACGTGGCTGCCCTGTTTGCGTCCATTGTTGCTTCTCATGTTAGTAAAAAACGTGGCAGAAAAGTTACTATGGCCCTTGGAGGTCTCTTTTTCTTGATAGGCGCCGTCCTCAACGCTGCTGCTATCCATATTAGTATGCTCATCTTGGGTCGTATTCTTTTGGGGATTGGTGTCGGATTTGCTAATCAATCTGTCCCTATTTATTTGTCAGAAGTTGCTCCCTACAAATACAGAGGGACTTTCAACGTGTTATTCCAAATGGCCATCACCATTGGGATTCTGATAGCGAATTTGGTCAACTTTGGAACTAGCAAAATCTCTGGCGGTTGGGGTTGGAGGGTTAGCTTAGGAGGTGCAGCCGTGCCAGCACTAGTCATCCTGGTTTCCTCGATGTTTCTCTCTGATAGTCCGAGTTCGTTGATAGACAGAGGAAAGAAAGAGGAGGCAGAACAATTGTTGAAAAAGATCAGAGGAGTTGATAACGTAAATGCTGAATTTAATGACCTTGTTATGGCGAGTGAAGCATCCAAGAAAGTAGAAAGACCATGGAATAATCTTTTATTCGTCCGAAAGTATAGACCGCAGTTGGTTTTGTCAATTCTGATTCCATCGCTACAGCAGCTTACGGGAATTAACGTGGTCATGTTCTATGCTCCAGTACTTTTCCAAACATTAGGGTTTAAGAGTAATGCTTCGCTTATGTCAGCTGCTATCACTGGCGGTGTCAACGTGGGTGCAACTTTTATTTCAGTATTTTGTACAGATAAGTTTGGGAGGAGAATACTCTTCTTCTGGGGTGGCATCTTCATGTGTATATTCCAAACAGCAGTGGCAGCTCTTATTGGAGCAAAATTCGGAACAACGGGGAATGCAACAGATTTGCCACTTTGGTTTGCAGCTTTAGTGGTTGTTTGCATCTGTGTATTCGTGGCTAACTTTGCATATTCATGGGGTCCATTAGGATGGTTGGTTCCGAGTGAGATTTCTCCATTGGAAGTTCGATCTGCAGCACAATGTGTTACTGTATCCATGAACATGTTTTTCACTTTCGGAGTAGCACAAATTTTCTTGAAGATGCTATGTGGGCTGAAGTTTGGTCTATTTATCTTCTTTGCGGCATTTGTGTTAGTAATGACTGTGTTTGTCTACTTGTACGTGCCCGAAACAAAGAATATACCAATTGAAGAGATGTCTCAAGTTTGGAGAGAGCATTGGTACTGGAAGAAGTTCGTAGATGATGCAGAACCACAGCCACGAGAGAATGGCTTAAAGCCGGCTAAGGAGATAGTCTAGAGTATAGGATAGGATTGGCACACTCATGAAAATAGTTCATCTGTATAGTTTTAAGTTTTCTTTTTCTAATGTTTTGGAGTTCTTTGGGTGTTCTTAGACTTTGTTATTTTTCCATAGTAGTACTGTTTTCTTTTCAATTCAATATATTCTTGTTTTCAGTATCTTATCATTCTTTTTCAACTTTTTCTTATAATATAGTCTGTACAGGAAGGAAGTTAATTTGAGTCTGAGTTTAGATTACTGGTTTTTTTTAGTAGTAGAGTGGTAGAAGAAGAACTAATATAACCACCACTAACAAAGTATATCCCTGGTTTCCATTGAGGAGTATCGCTGGCAATAGATTGACAATTATTCTTAGTAACAAATCAGAATACTCATAATAAATGGTAACAAGAGTTACACATTAAAGAATGTATTTCATTAGATTTGAGTGAGAGAACATACGATGCAGCCTCTGGATGACAACATCATGATTCTGGATTCTAACCGATGGACTGATGTTGTGAATATTTACATAAAATGGAATAATATAAAATGATACCAAAACGACAAAGGGTTACACCAGGAACGTAATGAGCTGACAGTTCTGACTCCTAGATTTACTTCTGGGTATAGTTTGTGAAAGAACCTTACCAGAAGGCAGCCTCTTGGATGTCTGGTACAAGTAGACGTTTAGGGATAAGAAAATTTATGTTCAAGGGTAGCAGGAATCAACAAGGTGCAAAAGGAAGTAAGTCTTGAAGAAAATTTCATTTTTAAATGAAGTTTCTGATGTCCAGAGACTTCACGCTGGGCATCTCCTCATCCCTGCAAGTACAAAGGATTCAAATTCAAAATCCGGAGAAGAAAACTAACCCAACATTCATGTGGTCTAAGAGAATGAGCAATCAAAACTTATTGTTTGTTGCGGAATTTAAATGTATATAGTGTGAGTGAGTCACAATTACTATACCAAAAATTATGGCAGCCACCAAATAATAAATAAGACAATAAAACAACAATAAAAGGAACACCAGAATTTACGAGGTTCGGCCAATTTCGCCTACTTCCTCGGACACAACCAATATTTTATTCAACTCCAAAATACAAGTGAAACAATACTAAAGAGAGAAGATACAAATGTCTTAAAAGGATAAGAAGACAAATGAGAGGTGTGTTTAAATCCTAAGTATTAGGCCTCCTTTTATAAGGAAAAAATTCCAACCAAATATGTCACCCACCGATGTGGGACTTTTGACATTTTCAACAAAACTCTACCTTGGCAAAATTCCACATCTTCAATTTTCTCTCAATAACAAATTTTGGTTGTGTCTTCATCTTCAATCTTCAGTTTTCAACAATGTTGATCAAATCCAAACAATGTTGAAACTTGACCGCAGTCACCACTTTTGTCAGCATATCAGCAGGATTCTCCGTAGTATGAATTTTCTTCACTGTGACTCCACCTTCTTCTATGATTTCTCGTACAAAATGATACCGAACATCAATGTGCTTCGTCCTTGCATGATAAACTTGGTTCTTCGCTAATTGAATAGCACTTTGACTATCACAAAAAATTGTGATACTTTTATGTTCAATACCAAGCTCTTTTGGCAATCCCTGAAGCCAAATTGCCTCCTTCACAGCCTCTGTAATAGCCATGTACTCTGCCTCTGTTGAAGACAAAGCAACTGTTGGCTGCAAAGTAGACTACCAACTAACTGGTGCCTTTGCAAAAGTAAACACATAACCAGTAATTGATCTTCGTTTGTCCAGATCACCCGCAAAATCTGAGTCACAATATACAACTATAGACTGATTGCCTTCCTGCTCAAAAACTAACCCAACATCTACAGTATTATGAATATACCATAGAATCTACTTCACAGCTTGCCAATGCTCATTTCCTGGATTATGCATATATCTGCTAATAACTCCAACAGCTTGTGAAATGTCAGGTCTCGTACAGACCATTGCATACATCAAGCTACCAACAGCATTTGCATATGGTACCCTTGATATATACTGTAAGCACGTGATTTTTGCCCTATGAATGAATTACTCCCAAAAAATTCAAAATAAAATGATTTTCCTTGGTGTGCAATTTTGAGAATTTTTGTGACATTTTTGGATAATTATTTGTATTTGCCTGTGCATGTTTATTTGTTAAATTAATAAAAAATATAAAAATATATCGCATTTTGCATGTAGGATTTAATTCTACAATTGTTAGTAATTAAGTTTGTTTTACAAAAATTGAAAATTACAAAAATAGGCATCTTTTGCATTTTTAGCAATTAATGTCCAATTGTACAATTTTATGCTTAATTATTACTTAGTTGTGCGTTAATTGTTATTGAGAGTTAATTTGCGTTTTTATAACTTAATAATAATTTAAGGATTTTTAGAATTTAGTTTTAGAAAAATAAAAGAAAAAAAGAGAGCAAAATTATAAAGAAAATCGGAATTGGGCTCTTCTTCAAATTCAAGCCACAAGCCCAAAAAATACCCAACCTTCCCCATGACCCGGTCCATCTCCACACGGGTCGACCCGGTTCGCCCCATAACCCCAATACCTAACCCCTCTTCATTTTTCATTTTTTTCCCAAAACAAAACAAAAAAAAAACTAAACCTAAACTATTCGCCCCCCCCCCACCCTCTCTTCTTCGTCTCCTCACCCCAAGCCACGAAGCCCAAGCCAGGGCAGCTTCTCCTTCACTCCATTCTCACCCCAAAAACCCCCAATGGAGTCTCCGCCTCCAAGGTCGGTCGTGCCACCATAGAGAAGGTAGTGAGCGCCCTCCTCAAATGGAAAGAATCCCAGTCCAAACTCCAGAAAGCCCAACTGCTCCCACAAGACGACTTCATCTACCTCAACCTCACTCTCAAGAAAATCCCACCAAAGCCTCGTACCAACGCTTTCAGAATCCCTTTACCTAACCATATTCACGATCCTTCCTCCTCCGAGCTCTGCCTCATTATCGACGACAGACCCAGTTCCAAACTCACTTCGGACGCCGCCAAAAAGATCTTCATCTCCCATTCTAGAGCAACGCAGCTGAAGCTCGCCCCAAAGCCATCATGGCTTCAGTCATAAACTTCATCCAATAGCCATGAAACCTGCCTGAAACCTCCGTGAAACAGTTCGGAAAACACCATCCAAACGCGTTGCTGCTTCATCTTCTTCGTCAAGCTCGAGTTTGAGCTCGACACCCATGGCTGCTGCTGCGTCTTCATCGTCTTCATGGCCAAGCTGCTCCTGCTTCTGCTTTTTGCTGCTTCTGCTACGATCCAGCCAAGACGTCGAGCAGCTGCTCCCAACCAAACGCCCTCCTGTGTCGTCGCGACTACTCCCAAAACCAAGATCCTTCTGCTGTTTCTGCTATGTCCAACCATGTCAATCCCGTCGAACACTGCTGCTTTCTTCTTCGACTTCTCCATCACAGTAGCTCGTCGCTACTTCACTTTGGTCGAGGTTTGTCGAAACAGTCCATACATAGTTCGAATTCGTCGTTGGTCAGTCGTTGTTCGTCGTTTCGATCTGGTTAGTGGGTTTTGAGTTTTACTTTTGTCAGTATTTTGTTTTTGATATTC
Source organism: Nicotiana tabacum (assembly GCF_000715075.1). Taxonomy (NCBI): domain Eukaryota; kingdom Viridiplantae; phylum Streptophyta; class Magnoliopsida; order Solanales; family Solanaceae; genus Nicotiana; species Nicotiana tabacum. Next base: position 94,894,796 of record NC_134086.1, on the reverse strand, counting down.
TCAAATCTAAAATCGGTAAATGTTTGTTTTGTTCGTGTTCATTGTTTTGTTAATTTTTCAGTTTGTTCATGTGAAATTGTTAGTTTAATGTTTGTTAGATGCAAATTGAAATTTAATTAATTATTTCTTCAGTTTGTTTCATGTGTTATGTATTTTTTTCAGAAATTGTTAACGTTGGTTAAATCGTTTGAATCCGTCATGTTTGTTGTTTAAAATAGATTTAATTCATGTTCATCTTTGTTTGAAGTTCGTTTTTAATCCAGTGATTTAATGTGAGTTTATGTTTTGGTTTTTGATTTGTTGATTTAGTTTGAATCATGTATTTTGTTGTTGATATTGTTGTCTCTTTGCTCATTCATTTTTGGACTAAGTTAACCAGGATTGGTTCTCAATATGGTTAACTTATTTCCAATAATTTGAAGTTGTATGATTCATCTGTGTTCCTATGATTTGTTGTTGAATTTGTTTAGAAATTGGTCATATTGGTTATATTTTGGGTTGAGATTGATTAGGTGAATTGGTTATAGCTGATGGGGTAGTTTGGTAAATTGCAGTACGTTCAGGGGTAAAATGGTAATTGCAATAAGGTCGGAGGGGTAGTTTTGGAATTGAACATTTTGAATAATGTAATTGTTTATGTTAAGCATGGGGACAAGATGTAATGGGGTGGGATTGATATAATTGTTTAATATAGTGGGGGACAAGACATAATGTAGTGGGGGGAATATTGTAATTGTTTATGTTAGGCATGGGGGACAAGATGTAATGGGTTAGGGTTGATATATTTATTTAATGTAGTGGGGGACAAAGCATGTAGGCATGGGGGACAAGGGTTTAAAATAAGGAAAACATTAAGTAGTGGGGACAAAGCATGCAATTGGGGGAATATTTCGGGTTGGGGATTCAAGACAAGAGTCTTGTTATAAATAGAGTCATTTGACACATTTTAGAAGAGGACTTTTACACTGGGGGACTTGAACTTAAAAGATTTTTAGAGAAAGATTTTTGAGAGAACATTTTAGGAAGACATTCTGAAAATCTCAAGAGTGTTGGAGAGTTTTAAGACGGGAGGACTTTTACACTTAGGAGCTTAAAGACTTAGAGGAGAAAGACTTAGACTTGAACTTGAAAGATTTTTTAGGATTATTTGAGAGAGGAATACATTCTGAAAGTCTGAAGAGAGTGTGATAGAGTTTAAAAAAAGAAATCAAAAACAAAGTGATAAAGGAGTTCAGTTTCGGGTTTTAATACACGCGTGGGTTGTTGCTGTTTAGTTTGTTTACAAACTTTGGGTTTGTTCTATTGAGTTGTTCGGTTTTTCTTCAAAGTTTTCTGGGCCTTGAATCTGGTTCGAATTTGTTGTTGTTGGGTTGCTGCTGTTGCTGTGTATTTGCACTACTACTGTTTCTACTGATCTTCATCTTCTTTCCTTGCTTTCCAAATACCAGGTACACAATCTGATACAGTGGTTCATCTTGTAAGCCACTCGAAGCATGAATGCAAAAATGAGAAAGATTTGAAGTTGTAATTTAATGTAGTCTTTTCTTTCTTTTACTGTCTGTATGTATAATGTTCCATGCGTTACCATGTAAACTCTTTAAACAACTCACTTTCGAAACTTAACTATAATAACTCGAAAGTATGTAAATAAAGTAGGACCTTATCTTCATTTATTTTAGAAAAATGAAAAATAGAAAATATAGTCATGCTAAGATTATCCTTTGAAAAATAATGAGACGAGCCTCGCCAAATAAATAATGCAAATTGTGGGGCCCTCAATAATTGGTCATAAATACTTAAAATTTGGGATGGACTGTTTAGTGAATTTCACTGCCTTCCCCAAAGACAATAACGCGTTAGACTCTTTAGGCGCGATTTAATTAATCTTACCTTCTTAAACTCGGGTGCGCATTTCATGCGACCCAAATCAAATCCCAAAACATTGAATAAAACTGTGTTCCGGATTGCGGGTGCATTTCATGTGACGCAATCCAAAGACATGTTTTTTAAACGATGTTCACATTTTTTTTAAAATATAATATAAAAGCGGTAAAAAGTTAAAACTTGCACAAGAGCGCATAATTGTATAAAATCAGATAAACAAGCCGAATATGACAGTTGAGCGACCGTGCTAGAACCACGGAATTCGGGAGTGCCTAAGACCTTCTCCCGGGTTGACAGAATTCCTTATCTGGATTTCTGGTTCGCAGACTGTAATATGGAGTCATTCTTTTACTCGATTCGGGATTAAATTGGTGACTTGGGACACCCTAAATCTCTCAAGTGGCGACTCTGAAATAAATAAACAAATCCTGTTTCGATTGTCCTTTAATTGGAAAAAACTCCTTCGCCCCTCGCGGGGGCGGAAAAAGGAGGTGTGACAGCTCTAGCGACTCTGCTGGGGATTAAAAACCCAGAACCACTGGTTCAGGGTTAGAAATTCGAGCTTAGATAAATTGTTATATTCGGTTTTATCTGATTTTGTTACATGTTTGGGCTCAATGTGCTAAATGATGTTTTTACCGCTTTGATATTATTTGAACTATATATAAACTGTGCCGAAACCCTTCTCTTCTTACCTCCGTGGAGAAGCTCGCTGGTCGAGACTCCCTATTCTGTTAGTGTCAATACCTGAAATAAGAAAGAGGCCGGACAAGTTACAAAGTCGGACGATCCCGCGGGTCCCCGGTACGTAGCCCCCTCCTCGACTCGAGTTGTCCGCTCGGGTACACAGTCTAGAACAAATACCGAGGTTATGAACTTAGAATAACTCAGCTTCATGTCGGATCCCTAGTAGAAACGTTTGTTTGCATCACGTGCATCTGACTTTGAAGGCTCAACACAGGGGTTGGGTCTGTCTAGGACAGGTGTACCAAAAAATGAAAATGACCATCCTGATGCATCTTACTTGCTACTACTTGTGCATTTATTTGATTCGGACTTGTGTGTTGACCGGCTTTTGAATATCAGGAATATTGTGCAGTTGAGAAAAAATAAATAGCAGTTAGGGAATTAATTATTTATTTTTGAAAAAAAAAAACCAATGCCCAAATATTGTCAAAACTCTGCCAAAATTTTGAGAAAATGAGAAAAAAATGTCTTATTAGTTTGTTTTAGTGAAAGCAAAGGAAAAATATAAATAAAAAAGTCGTTGTTTTGTCTTCAAAAATAGAAAGGGAAAATAGTTTGTCTTCCCATGAAAAATGAAAATGAAAAAGAGTCTTGTTTTTAAAATGGTTTTTTTATTTATTTATTTATTTATGAAAATGTCAAAAATAAAAATAAAAAGAGTCGTGCGTTGAAAGTGGTTTTATTATTTGTTGCAAATATATATATATATATATAAAATCCAAAAAGTATTTTTCTTTATTTCCAAAATATATATATATCTTTATTTGTTGCAAAGAGTATTTGTCTTGTCAAAAAAATTCAAAGTAAAATTCCAAAAAAGATATGTCTTGCAAAATATATATATATATATATATATATATATATATATATATATATATATATATATATATATATATATATATATATATATATATATATATATATCTTTATTTTCCATTATTGATTTCTTTAGAAAGTCTTTTTAATTGAAAAGAAAATTTAAAATTCAAAAATATTTTTTGTAAGCATATCTTTCATTAAAAGTAAAATTCCAGAAATATTTTCTTTCTTCTTTAGAAGTTTCTCTTTCAAAATTCAATTTTTTTAGAAATCCTTCTTTGAAAAAATGCTTCATTTCTTCTTTATAAGTCTTTCCTTCAAAAAAAAAATAATTTAAAAAAAAGTCAGTTTATTTATTTATGATGTCCCGAACTACGCGGGTTTGATTCTCACCGGATGTGAGATACGTAGGCAACCCTCATCGGGTCCAACCTCCCTTTTTGCTAAAATAGCCAAAACAAACAAATAAATAAAAACATGTCAAAATTTTAATTTTATCATAAAGAAGTCGGGTGACGCTGTTTTGTCAAAACATAGCCGAATGTTCCCGAAAGGGACGCCGGAAGGCTGACTTTGCATAAACAGCCACCTGTGGGTCATTGTTTTAGATTTGGTCCAGTTGACCCACACAACCTTAAAAATCTTCGCCCCCGAGGCGCTAAAGGGTCGTGTTTGCAACACCAGGTTTTTATTGTAAAAAAAAACAAAGAGTCAGCGGTCAGGTGAATACCGTTTGGATTTTTAGTCAAAAATAAGCCGAGCCATCTTCGGCCGCGTCTTAAACCGTTCTTGCCGAAATAGCCTTAGAGTATTTTTCAGTTGTCGAAAGGCTATTTTCGTAAAAGAACGGACAAGTTTGTAAAGTGTCATAAAAATAATCCTTCCCGGCCTCAAAATTCATGTGAAATTTGGAAGGGGCCACATTTGCAAAAATAACCGTCTGGTTACATTTGTCAAACGGAGAAAGGAAGCTGGCCGTTTGTTTTTGAGTTTGTAAATCTTTTGATTAGAATATGTGGGTTGTTTGATTTTCGAGTTTGTGGGTCATCTTTAAACCTTTGAAACCCAGTTTGTTTTATTAAGAAAAATTGATAATTCCAAAGAGAAAAAAATGTTTCATTGTTGTTACCCAGTCTATTTGTCCGAACTACGCAAGGTCTGATTCATGCGGGGACATGATACGTAGGCAATCTCCATAAGAATCGACCACACAAAAAAAAAAGAGAAAAGAAAAAAATCGAAAAAAATCGAAAAAAGAAAGAAAAAAGAAAAAAAGAGAAAAAAAAGGAAAAGATGTTGTTAATAATGAGGACCGACTGAGTCCATTCTAACCTGTTTTGTTTTGAATCACAAAGAAAGAAGGTGGTTGGTTTGTGGTAAGCCGGAAATACAAGATCCAAAAGCACACTTTGCGGGGATCAGGCCTGATGACAGAAGCATTCGAGTCCTATTGGGAACTTGTTGACTAAGGTTGATGATATTGAAGTTGGCAATGGTCTGGACGATATTGATGCGAAGCTCAGTGGCTAAGATGCCAGTTTTGATAAAGTGGGAGGACGCTCCGTTCCTTGGTTAGCAAGAGAGAAGCTTGTGGTGGCTTATTTTGTTGTCATTTCTGTTGACCGGATTATTCTTAGGGTTGTAGTCCGGATATTGTCTTGTGTCAAACTTTCTTATCTTTCCATTTGTCATAGCGGTTTGTTTAAGTTTTGTCCAGTTTGTTTTAGGATTTTATTCTGGTTTGTTTTGTTTGTCTTGTTATTCAAACCATTCCACCGGTAGTCTAAAGTAAATCCGGTCTTTTATTATTTCCAGTCATCTTTTTGTTTAGTCCTTTTATCATTTTTGTTCAGCGCCGATTCTCGTGACATGACATGCGCACACAGTTTGGGCCTAATCTTAAAAGTTAATCATAAAACCCCGGAAAGGTGATCAGAACGTTTAAAGGAAATAAGGACGGTTTGAGATTATTCAGAGCTTGAGTCATGTGGAACTAGGGCAAGTAAAACACAAAGAAAACCGTTAAAAGCAAGATTCGCCAAATTGACATGAGGGTCGTTCATGATAATGAGAGTGAGAGTGTTGCCAAACGGTGCTTTAGAAATGACAAATGAAAAAAGCAAATGTGTGAATATAATTGTCAAGTCCAGCACCGTCAGAAAAGGCTACAAATCTCTGTTTAATTGTGTTGTTTGCACTTGGCATGTTTTGAAGGCTGGAATGACAAAGGCATTTTGTTCTGCTACCTAAACACTTTATCCTTTGTTACCCCTTTTGAGCCTTATTTGTTATTCTTTCGTACCCCTCGTTCGGAATCAATAGCAACGACTAGAAAATACGAGCCTGGAAGGTAAAGAAGAAGAAAAGAAAAAAAAAGAGAAAGAAAAGAAAAAAAAACGACAAAAAGAAAGGAGAAATGGAAAAAAAAAAAGAAAAGAAAAATGATAACGAAAACAAAAGAAAGTCAGAAGAAAACAGAGGAATTGGGAACTACGTTTGACCTGATTCCTCAAAGAGGATACGTAGGCGCCTCACGGCTCGGTCATAGGGTGCATAGTGTGCATAATGTGCATAGTGTAACATAGTGTAAAGCAAAAAATAAAAATCCCCATGCAAGAAACTGGGGCAGAAGTTGTGCTTGATATAAAGAAAGCCGGTTCCGAAGGTTGTAATTTTGAACCCCAAATTGATTTGTTTTTGAGCCTTTAAAACCCTTTCTTTCTAGCCTATCCAAAATCCCACATTACGGTCCAAAGAAAGACCTTCTGATCAGTCTTCAAAAGATGCCAAGTCAGACAAATGAGAGTCTTACTGGGGAACATAACACTCTGATCCACAGCAGAAAGGACTCGGATCCCCAACATAAAAGAAATAAAAAGAGTCTTATGGGTAACACCCCAATCCCCAGCAGAGAGAGTCATATCAGCAACACTCCAAATCCTCAGCTGGAAAGTGATAAAAATGAGAGAGTTTTATCGGTGAAAATCTTCACGGACACTATAAGGCGATGAAAGCTGAGAGAAAAGCCAAAATGAGAGAGGCTTGATAGTGAAAACCCTTCGGGCACTACAAGTCGAATAAGATTGAGAATCAGATGGGGAATCGCCAAGTGAAGATCTAGAAAGACGATTGACGGCGGAGGATAGGCCACATGTGCATGTCACGACCATTAGAGTCGGTATCGGCATTTGATAGGTTTTTTATTTATAGTTTCTTTTGTTAAAGAGTCGTCTTTTTCCTTTGTCTTTTATTCGGTTCCCTTTTTGTTTATCTTTCTCCTTTCATAGAAAATTCCCCAGTAGAGTCTGTTTGGTCAGAACGAGTGAGAAATGACTTCAAAATATGCCATCAGCAAGGAACAAGCACAAGGCCAGTGTCAAGAAAGATATCCCCAGCAAAAGGGAATTGACAAAAGGATTGACGAGTGTCAAGAGGGATACCCTTGCCGAAATCAAAGGTTATAAACCTCAAGGCCAAGGCCCGTGGACAAATCAAGGAGAGCAATGAGCATGATTTGGGAAATTCAGGCGAGACTAAAAGGTCGGAAAAATGACAGTTTCCGAATTATGCCACAAAAGAAGAGGGATATCCCCAGCAGAAAGGGATCATTCCCAGCAAATAATATCATCCCCAACAAGTTGTGGAACGCAGAGCAAGGAAGGAGAAAGGGAAAACTATCCCAGTAGGAGTATCACAACCAACCACCGCGTTTTAAACTAACAAATTTTGTTTGATTTGAAACAGGTAAAGGAAATGACATTGATAACGGAAATGCATGCCACAAGAAAGACTGTCAAACTGGGGCAGAAAATTTTCCTTTCATTTAGAAAATTTTCTGGAAGTCAGATACCCATTTGGGGAAAAATAAAGATAGCACCAGCCTTAAGGGAAGTGGTCTTTGAACCAGTTTTACCCCCAGCATAACAAGTTTTAATAAAGGAAGTTGTTCCCCAGCGAACAGAACAAAAGGATGAAACTTGTGCTCGGAAAAAGCAAAAGGCCAGTATCATTCCCAGCAGCCTTCAGAAGAGTGAAACACTAGTTTTGAAGGAATCAAAATCTCCCAACAGTGTTATCTTCAACAGCGTTATCCCCGGATGATAACATTTTATCCCCAGCAATGTTGAGAGAGAAAAGTATTGAAGGGAGTAGCTTTGGAGAAAAGGGGAATAAAAGAGACTCCCCAATAATATTATTCCCCAACAGGTAAGTAAATAATTCTCCGGCATTGTTATCCCCAGCAGTGTTATCCCCAGCAGTCTCGAGGAAAGACAACACGAGCTTTTCAAAGGAGATAACCATCCCCCAACAAGGCCACAAATCGGCCACCATAAAAATAAAAAAATAAAAAAAAAACTGATAAAATTTTCTTTGCTTGAGAGTTGAAACAGGAACAAAGCAGCACAAGGGAAAAAGAAAAGAAAAGAAGGAATTACAAAGGTGAGTTTCTCAAACCTTTGATCTTTACATTTTCCTCCTAGGATAAAAGTCCTAGTCTGATGAAATTCTCCTGAGATATCAAATCTTAGTCCGATGAATCTTTCTCCAAAACTCAAAAGGAGCTTGATTTATTTTTAAAGTATTAGAGTTGAAGTCAGGAGCCCGCCTGGAGAATGGAGGTGTTAAAATTTAAGAAATTGTTAAAGTCAGGGGCCCGCCTGGAGAATGGAGGTGTTAAAATTTTGAGGAAGTTGTTGAAGTCAGGAGCCCGCCTGGAGAATGGAGGCTGAATATATTTTGAAAAGTTGAAGAAGTCAGGAGCCCGCCTGGAGAATGGAGGTGTTAAAATTTAAATTTTTGAAGTCAGGAGCCCGCCTGTAGAACGGAGGTTGTTAAATTTTAAATTGAAGAAGTCAGGAGCCCGCCTGAAGAGAGGAAAGTCGTTTATTTTTCAAAGTTGTTTGTTTGAAGTCAGGAGCCCGCCTGAAGAGAGGAATGGCGTTTTATTTTTCAAAATTGTTGTTGAGGTCAGGAGCCCGCCTGAAGAGAGGAAAGGCGTTTATTTTTCAAGGTTGTTGTTGAAATCAGGAGCCTGCCTGAAGAGAGGAAAGGCGTTTTATTTTTAAAAGTTGTTGAAATTTCGCCAGCCTAAAGAAAGGAATGGCATTTTTATTTTAAAGTTGTTATTGAAGTTAGGAGACCGCCTGAAGAGAGGAAAGTCGTTTTATTTTCGAAGTTGTTTGTTGAAGTCAGGAGCCCGCCTGAAGAGAGGAAAGGCTTTTTATTTTTCAAAGTTGTTGAAGTCAGGAGCCCGCCTGAAGAGAGGAAAGGCGTTTTATTTTTAAAAGTTGTTGAAATCTCGTTAGCCTAAAGAAAGGAATGACATTTTATTTTCAGAGTTGTTTGTTGAAGTCAGGAGCCCGCCTGAAGAGAGGAAAGGCGTTTTATTTTTCAAAGTTGTTGAAGTCAGGAGCCCGCCTGAAGAGAGGAAAGGCGTTTTATTTTTCAAAGTTGTTTGTTGAAGTCAGGCGCCCACCTGTATAACGAGAGGAATACTTTTCAGTCTTATACTGCAGATTTTGAAATTAGTAACCCCACCGGAAGGCAGAAGGTTACAACAGTAATCCCCAGCAGGAAACAATAAAAATCCCAGCACCGGAAACCAGAAGATGGCAACAAGAGGTCCCAGCACAAATTCAAGCGCATGAGTCAAAAGGAAGAAAAGACGCGTCTTGAAAGAAGCGGCCTGTGAACATTAAATTATGTCCAGCATAACAAATCTGATGAAGAAAGTCGTATCCCCAGAGGAACCGCCGAAAAGCTTAATGAAGAAAGCCATGTCCCCAGCGGACCGAACAAAATGATGAAAACTGGTATTCAGAAAAGCAAAAGGCCAGTGTCATCCCCAAAGTCTCGGAAGAAAAGCACCGGAAGAAACACAAGCCGACAAGAAAGCAAGGCAACAAGAACAAGTTGAAGATAGATGAGATCTTATGATCCGTAGTCTAGCCTAGCTTCTTGTTTTCTCTTAAGCACGGTGTAACAAGGAGATCGGTAAGCAGTGGTAATAGCATGCAACAGCAGTAACATTGCAGTCCCACGGTAGTCCCAGCTACCAAAACTTCCCGAACTACATTAACCTGATTCCCCTTTAGCCAGGGATATGTAGGAAACCTTTGAAGCAAAGGTTCGGTTAAATCTTTTTCAAAAAAATGCTTCACACGGAGTACTCGGATGGGCAAAAATCGCTCACTTTATCTTTGCACGAAAACCCTTCGTGTCTTCGGGCAAAGAGGGGCAGCTGTAAGCACGTGATTTTTGCCCTATGAAAGAATTACTCCCAAAAAATTCAAAATAAAATGATTTTCCTTGGTGTGCAATTTTGAGAATTTTTGTGACATTTTTGGATAATTATTTGTATTTGTCTGTGCATGTTTATTTGTTAAATTAATAAAAAATACAAAAATATGTCGCATTTTGCATGTAGGATTTAATTCTACAATTGTTAGTAATTAAGTTTGTTTTACAAAAATTGAAAATTACAAAAATAGGCATCTTTTGCATTTTTAGCATTTAATGTCCAAATGTACAATTTTATGCTTAATTATTACTTAATTGTGCGTTAATTGTTATTGGGAGTTAATTTGCGCTTTTATAACTTAATAATAATTTAAGGATTTTTAGAATTTAGTTTTAGAAAAATAAAAGAAGAAAAGAGAGCAAAAATATAAAGAAAATTGGAATTGGGCTCTTCTTCAAATTCAAGCCACAAGCCCAAAAAATACCCAACCTTCCCCATGACCCGGTCCATCTCCACACGGGTCGACCCGGTCCGCCCCATAACCCCAATACCTAACCCCTCTTCATTTTTCATTTTTTCCCAAAACAAAACAAAACAAAAAAAAACTAAAACTAAATTCCCCCCCCCCCACCCTCTCTTCTTCGTCTCCTTACCCCAAGCCACGAAGCCCAAGCCAGGGCAGCTTCTCCTTCACTCCATTCTCACCCCAAAAACCCCAATGGAGTCTCCGCCACCCTCCGCCTCCAAGGTCGGCCGTGCCACCATAGAGAAGGCAGTGAGCGCCCTCCTCAAATGGAAAGAATCCCAGTCCAAACTCCAGAAAGCCCAACTGCTCCCACAAGACGACTTCATCTACCTCAACCTCACTCTCAAGAAAATCCCACCAAAGCCTCGTACCAACGCTTTCAGAATCCCTTTCCCTAACCCTATTCACGATCCTTCCTCCTCCGAGATCTGCCTCATTATCGACGACAGACCCAGTTCCAAACTCACTTCGGACGCCGCCAAAAAGATCTTCATCTCCCATTCTAGAGCAACGCAGCTGAAGCTCGCCCCAAAGCCATCGTGGCTTCAGTCATAAACTTCGTCCAACAGCCATGAAACCTGCCTGAAACCTCCGTGAAACAGTTCGGAAAGCACCATCCAAACGCGCTGTTGCTTCATCTTCTTCGTCAAGCTCGAGTTTGAGCTCGACACCCATGGCTGCTGCTGCGTCTTCATCGTCTTCATGGCCAAGCTGCTCTTGCTTCTGCTTTTTGCTGCTTCTGCTACGATCCAGCCAAGACGTCGAGCAGCTGCTCCCAACCAAACGCCCTCCTGTGTCATCGTGACTACTCCCAAAACCAAGATCCTTCTGCTGCTTCCGCTATGTCCAACCATGTCCATCTCGTCGAACACTGCTGCTTTCTTCTTCGACTTCTCCATCACAGTAGCTCATCGCTACTTCACTTTGGTCGAGGTTTGTCGAAACAGTCCATACATAGTTCGAGTTCGTCGTTGGTCAGTCGTTGTTCGTCGTTTCGATCTGGTTAGTGGGTTTTGAGTTTTACTTTTGTCAGTATTTTGTTTTTGATATTCTCAAATCTAAAATCGGTAAATGTTTGTTTTGTTCGTGTTCATTGTTTTGTTAATTTTTCAGTTTGTTCATGTGAAATTGTTAGTTTAATGTTTGTTAGATGCAAATTGAAATTTAATTAATTATTTCTTCAGTTTGTTTCATGTGTTATGTATTTTTTTCAGAAATTGTTAACGTTGGTTAAATCGTTTGAATCCGTCATGTTTGTTGTTTAAAATAGATTTAATTCATGTTCATCTTTGTTTGAAGTTCGTTTTTAATCCAGTGATTTAATGTGAGTTTATGTTTTGGTTTTTGATTTGTTGATTTAGTTTGAATCATGTATTTTGTTGTTGATATTGTTGTCTCTTTGCTCATTCATTTTTGGACTAAGTTAACCAGGATTGGTTCTCAATATGGTTAACTTATTTCCAATAATTTGAAGTTGTATGATTCATCTGTGTTCATATGATTTGTTGTTGAATTTGTTTAGAAATTGGTCATATTGGTTATATTTTGGGTTGAGATTGATTAGGTGAATTGGTTATAGCTGATGGGGTAGTTTGGTAAATTGCAGTACGTTCAGGGGTAAAATGGTAATTGCAATAAGGTCGGAGGGGTAGTTTTGGAATTGAACATTTTGAATAATGTAATTGTTTATGTTAAGCATGGGGACAAGATGTAATGGGGTGGGATTGATATAATTGTTTAATATAGTGGGGGACAAGACATAATGTAGTGGGGGGAATATTGTAATTGTTTATGTTAGGCATGGGGGACAAGATGTAATGGGTTAGGGTTGATATATTTATTTAATGTAGTGGGGGACAAAGCATGTAGGCATGGGGGACAAGGGTTTAAAATAAGGAAAACATTAAGTAGTGGGGACAAAGCATGCAATTGGGGGAATATTTCGGGTTGGGGATTCAAGACAAGAGTCTTGTTATAAATAGAGTCATTTGACACATTTTAGAAGAGGACTTTTACACTGGGGGACTTGAACTTAAAAGATTTTTAGAGAAAGATTTTTGAGAGAACATTTTAGGAAGACATTCTGAAAATCTCAAGAGTGTTGGAGAGTTTTAAGACGGGAGGACTTTTACACTTAGGAGCTTAAAGACTTAGAGGAGAAAGACTTAGACTTGAACTTGAAAGATTTTTTAGGATTATTTGAGAGAGGAATACATTCTGAAAGTCTGAAGAGAGTGTGATAGAGTTTAAAAAAAGAAATCAAAAACAAAGTGATAAAGGAGTTCAGTTTCGGGTTTTAATACACGCGTGGGTTGTTGCTGTTTAGTTTGTTTACAAACTTTGGGTTTGTTCTATTGAGTTGTTCGGTTTTTCTTCAAAGTTTTCTGGGCCTTGAATCTGGTTCGAATTTGTTGTTGTTGGGTTGCTGCTGTTGCTGTGTATTTGCACTACTACTGTTTCTACTGATCTTCATCTTCTTTCCTTGCTTTCCAAATACCAGGTACACAATCTGATACACTGGTTCATCTTGTAAGACACTCGAAGCATGAATGCAAAAATGAGAAAGATTTGAAGTTGTAATTTAATGTAGTCTTTTCTTTTTTTTACTGTCTGTATGTATAATGTTCCATGCGTTACCATGTAAACTCTTTAAACAACTCACTTTCGAAACTTAACTATAATAACTCGAAAGTATGTAAATAAAGTAGGACCTTATCTTCATTTATTTTAGAAAAATGAAAAATAGAAAATATAGTCATGCTAAGATTATCCTTTTAAAAATAATGAGACGAGCCTCGCCAAATAAAAAATGCAAAGTGCGGGACCCTCAATAATTGGTCATAATAAATACTTAGAATTTGGGATGGACTGTTTAGTGAATTTCACTGCCTTCCCCAAAGACAATAACGCGTTAGACTCTTTAGGCGCAATTTAATTAATCTTACCTTCTTAAACTCGGGTGCGCATTTCATGCGACCCAAATCCAAATCCCAAAACACTGAATAAAACTGTGTTCCGGATTGCGGGTGCATTTCATGTGACGCAATCCAAAGATATATTTTTAAACGATGTTCACCTTCTTTTTAAAATATAATAATAAAAGCGGTAAAGAGTTAAAACTTGCACAAGAGCGCATAATTGTATAAAATCAGATAAACAAGCCGAATATGACAGTTGAGCGACCGTGCTAGAACCACGGAATTCGGGAGTGCCTAACACCTTCTCCCGGATTAACAGAATTCCTTATCCGGATTTCTGGTTCGCAGACTGTAATATGGAGTCATTCTTTTCCTCGATTCGGGATTAAATTGGTGACTTGGGACACCCTAAATCTCTCAAGTGGCGACTCTGAAATAAATAAACAAATCCCGTTTCGATTGTCCTTTAATTGGAAAAACTCCTTCACCCCTCGCGGGGGCGGAAAAAGGAGGTGTGACAGCTACTAAGCATTTAGGGACATAGTAGTACTTAGCTTAAAATGGGGAGTAAGTGGAGTACTAACTGGCTTAGTCTTCTCATTTATGCCAAATTTTGTAGTACTCTCTTCAAATATTCCTTTTGAGATAAACAGAGTTTCTCTGAACGTTTATCTCTTATTATCTCCATGCCAAGAATTTTCTTTGCCTCACCCAGATCTTTCATTTCGAACTCCTTCTTCAGTTGAATCTTCAACTTATCAATTTCTTCCGAATTCTTGGAAGCTATCAACATATCATCAACATATAGGAGAAGATATACAAAAAAACCATCTTCAATCTTGCGCAAATACACACAATGATCGTATTTGTTTCTCTTGTACCCTTGCCGTAACACAAATTTGTCAAATCGCGTGTACCATTGTCTAGAAGATTGTTTCAATCCGTACAATAATTTTTCAAGTTTGCATACCATATTTTCTTTTCCAGCAACTTTGAATCTTTTTGGCTGAGTCATGCCTCCTCCAAGTTTCCATGTAAAAATGCAGTTTTTACATCCATTAGAACTAGTTCCAAATCCAATTGTACTACCAAAGCCAACATAATTTTAATGGAGAAATGTTTTACAACTGGAGAAAATACTTCATTGTAATCAATTCCCTCCTTTTGAGCATATCATTTGGCCACTAATCTTGCTTTGTAGCGAACATCTTCTTGGTTAGGAAATCCTTTTTTCTTTGCAAATACCCATTTGCACCCAATTGCTTTCTTTCCCTTTAGGAGATTGGCCAATCTCCATGTATGATTTTGATGAAGGGACTGTATTTCATCATTCATGGAAATCCTCTACTTATCTTCTTCTAAACTTTGGACTGCGTCTTTATAAGTGGTAGGAACATCATCAGCTACAATTGAGGTGGCACAAGCAACCGTCTCTATGAGACGAACATGTTTTGTTATTGTCCTTTTTGGCCTGCTGGTTGCTATTGATTCAAGTTGTTGTTGAGGTTCCTGAGTTGGAATCTCCCTCTCTACTAGCTCTTCTTCCAGAGGATAATCTTCATTTGTTTCCTCATCTGCTTCTTGTGTAGGAAAAATAAATTTTCCCTCAAACTCCACCTGCTTAGAAGTACCCTCATTTTGTTTGGTATCTTTTGTTACCTTATTTACCATAGCAGATTCATCAAAGGTAACATCCCTGCTAAATATTACTTTCTTTGTCATAGGACACCATAAGCGGTATCCTTTGACTCCAGAAGTAATCCCCATAAAAATAGCCTTCTTTTCCCTTGGATCCAATTTTGACTCTGTCACATGATAATATGCAGTTAAGCCAAACACGTGCAAAGAGTCATAATCTACAGCAGGCTTTCCATACCATTTTTCAAATAGTGTCTTGCCATCAATAGCAGCAGATGGTAAACGATTAATGAGGTGGCATGTATATGTAATTGCCTCAGCCCAAAATTCTTTGTCCAAGCCAGCATTGGACAACATACACCGTACCTTCTCCAGCAAGGTCCGGTTCATACGTTCTGCTACTCCATTCTGTTGTGTTGTATGTCTGACAGTGAAGTGCCAGACGATGCCGTCATTTTTCACAGACCTTATTGAAATGATCATTTTTATATTCACCCCCATTGTCTGTGCGAATACACTTGATCTTCCTGCCTATTTGATTCTCCACCATCATCTTCCATTTGAGAAAAATTCTCAACACTTAATCTTTGCTCTTCATTGTATACACCCACACTCTTCGGGAAAAATCATCAACAAAGATTACAAAATAGTGCTTCCCACCCAATGAAGGTGTTTTGGAAGGACCCCAAATATCAGAGTGTGCATAATCCAAAATGCCTTTAGTATTATGGATCGCTGTACAAAATTTAACCCTTATATGTTTCCCTTTGACACAATGCTCGCAAAACTCCAAGTTGCAAGCCTTTACTCCTTTTAACAATTATTGATCTAATAAAGTTTTCAAAGATTTTCCTCCAGCATGTCCCAAGCGCATGTGCCATAGACTGGTTGATTCTGCCTCTTTTTCATCATTGGATGTCACTGTCGCTGTCCCAATAACTATACTACCGCGATAACGGTACATGTTATTGTTCTTCTCATTGGCCTTTTTTTTTTGCCGTGGTTTCCGGGCGATCGCTTTGCGAACCCGACTAGCTGTACCCACCGAGTCCCGCTGTTTCAAGGCAGGTCCACCACGGTTAGTTCCACAGGGCCCTGGAGACGCGGCCGGTTTGTAATGCCTCCAGTGGCCCTGCTGGGGCTCGAACCGGCGACCTGAAGGACTTTGTCCTCAAGCCTTTACCAGCCGAGCTACCCCTCAGGGTTGATTGGCCTTCATTACCACTAGTGCACCGGAGCATACTCTCATCACTCCATTTTTTGCAATGATTTTGAACCTTTTTGATTCTAGGGCTCCCACAGAAACGAGATTTTTCTTCAAACTCGGTATATATCGAACATCTGTTAATGTTCTAATCATTCTATCATGGTTCCTTAATCGTATTGAACCAATGCCATATGAGGTAATAGGGTTGCTATCCACTGTGTGGACGATTCCATATTCTCCTTCTTGAAAATCCACGAACCAGTCCCTGTTGGGACACATATGATAGCTACAAGTCGAGTCCATCAACCATATGTCTGATGATGTTGATGGCTCTGTTGTAACTAATGAGAAGTCTGAATCATCACCATCAGCTACATTTGAATCCATAATGGCCTTTCCATTATTATGTTTGACCTTATTCTTCAACTTCAGATAGTCTTTCTTCCAGTGCCCCTTTTCTCGACAAAAGGCACATTCGTCTTTGCTGGGTCTAGATCTTGACTTGGATCTTCCTTTCTTTGTCCTCGTTTGATTTTGAGGACGACCCCTCACAACCAGTGTTTCTCCTTCTCTGGCCTTCTATTTTTCTCCCTTTCTTTGTTCATAGCGGTACAAAGCTGAACAAACTTCTCTGAGAGAAATTTCGTCATTCCCATGGAGTAGAGTAGTTTCAAGGTGCTCATACTCATCAGGAAGTGACCCCAACAACATCAAGGCCAAGTCACCATCATCAAAAATTGCATCCATATTTTGCAAATCTGTGACCAACTTATTGAAACTGGTGATATGTTCATTCATCGTGGTACCAGGAACATAGGTGAAGTGAAACAGTCTCTTCTTCATGTACAATTTATTTTATCGGTTTTTCTTCAAAAATTTATCCTCTAGTGCTTTCTATAATTTACTTGCAGAAGTTTCCTTTGTGTATGGATATTTCTGCTCTCTAGCAAGGTAGGATCGAATGGTACCACAAGCAACACGGTTGATAATTCTCCAATCTTCTTCTCCAATAACATCTGATCTTTTTTCTTCAATGGCAAGATCTAGCCCTTGTTAAAAAAGGACATCTAGAACCTCGCCTTGCCACATCCCAAAATGTCCTGACCCATCAAAAATTTCTACCGCAAATTTTGCATTTGACACAATTCTTGTCATAAGCGAAGATGTCAATGATGATGTATTGTTGACACTTGATGTAGATTCTTCTTGTTTATTATCTCTCATCTTTGACACAAATATTATTTAATAGATGACCATACAAATCAAGATTATTTCCTTTCTAGTGTGGAAGATCGGACTAAGCTGCAATCACAGAGCATACTCAGATAGAACCTTGACTCAGTTACGAAGATAAATCTTTTCTAATGTGGAAGATCATACTATGTTGCAACCACAGAGCATACTTAGACAGTACCTTGGCTCTGCTACCAATTGTTGCGGAAGCCAAATGTATATAGTGTGAATGAGTCACAACTACTATACCAAAAATTATGGCAGCCACCAAATAATAAGTAAGACAATAAAACAACAATAAAAGGAACATCAGAATTTACGAGATTCGGCCAATTTCGCCTACTTCCTTGGACACAACCAATATTTTATTCCACTCCAAAATACAAGTGAAATAATACTAAAGAGAGAAGATACAAATGCCTTAAAAGGATAAGAAGGCAAATGAGAAGTGTGTTTAAATCCTATACATTAGGCCTTCTTTTATAGGGAAAAAATCCTAACCAAATATGTCCCCCACCGATGTGGGACTTTTGACATTTTCAACATTGTTTTCAGTTGTTCTAATTGTGCCTTTGCAATCTTCAGCTCTAACTGTTGTTCGTATTTTGGCACATCTTCCTTACCTATATATGTAAACTCTGAATCATATATCATCTGAATCACAATGACTCCTGCTACAATATGGAAGTTGGCCACAGCTTTTGGTCAAAGCAAAGGAAAATACCCCTGATAAGAGATTAGCCCTGCAAATATGGTGACATAAATGAATATCAACTCATTCCTGAAACAATACGGCCTTCTATAGCGGCAAAGGAGGCGCACTTTGAAAGGACCATCACGGTTACTAATGAGGATATGCTATTACATAAAAAGTTAAATAAAGATTAACTTAAAGCATACAATATAATTACAGCGAGAATTTTTTCAAACACCCAGAGGAACAGGGAAAACCTTTTTATATCGTGTATTGCTGGCAACTCTACGATCTAAAAGGTATATAGCATTGGCAACTGCCATTTCCGATGTAGCTGCATCTATACTTCCTGTGGATGAACTGTACATTCGCGTTTTAAAATTTCAATAAATACTGAGGACAATGCCACCTGCAGCATCAGCAAACAAAGCTCACTTGCCTGTTTGATTCAAGATGCAAAATTAATTATATGGGATGAAGTATCTATGGCAAAAAAGAGAATGATCGAACTGCTTGATTTACTTTTAAAGGACTTAATGGATTCAACGATACTATTTGGCGGAAAAGTCGTAGTTTTCGGAGGTGACTTCAGGCAAACGCTGTTGGTAGTTCGGAACGGAAAAAAATAGATTTTATTAATGAAAGTTTACTATATTCTCATATCTGGGAAGAACTTAAAAGGTTGCGGTTATTCGAAAATATGAGAGCGAAAGATGATCCTTCATTTGGGAATAGGAAACGGGGAAGCAAAAGTAAACTCAACAAACAAGATTGAAATTCCAACTTCTTTCATCATTCCTTATACAACCGAAACGGAATCTTTGGATAAACAAAAGAGTGGACGTCAAAGGTACAACTCATTGAGAAACCTCGGTCAAGGCAAAGTAAAGATGAA
Source organism: Nicotiana tabacum (assembly GCF_000715075.1). Classification (NCBI taxonomy): domain Eukaryota; kingdom Viridiplantae; phylum Streptophyta; class Magnoliopsida; order Solanales; family Solanaceae; genus Nicotiana; species Nicotiana tabacum. The sequence goes on along the minus strand of NC_134086.1, from coordinate 94,875,994 downwards.
AAGACGCGATTCCAGATTGTTGTTGTCCAAGACGAAAGAGTAATCTTCTAACTATCATTTCACTTGTTATTCTATTGGTTCAAATATAATTGTAATTGCAACTATTCTTTAGTTGAAAGAAAAGAAAGAGATTCATCAACTTAGGTAATCACAAATTTAATCGTTTCTCTCGCTCACACTAGCTATGTGAGGAGCTAAATGTTTGAGATGCTCTCTGAAAGTAAATATTCCACATTTATCATTCATGTCTGTTTGATATGAGTTTCTTTAGATAAAAATTGTGGTACCAAACTTCGGAATTTCTTCTTTGGATTAATTACTTCTGCCTCTATACTACTTTATTTGTCCAGAAGAATATATTAGCGGTATATTTTGCACTCGTCGTGTTTGAAATTTGCTTAAAACATATATCCATACATTATTGCAGTTTGCTCCTTCATTAGATGTGAACATGTAGTGGTCAAATATGATGATAACCTTCTCATTAAGTAGCTCTAATTACTTTTAGGGTGTGTTTGGTATGACGGAAAATATTTTCCGTGGAAAATGTCTTCCAAGAAAATATTTTCTTGGAAAACAAGTAATAATCTTATTCATTTAATTTCCGGTGTTTGGTACGCAAATTAAGAAAAATAACTTTTCAAGAGTATTCAAAAATAAATTTTCATAAATAATTTAGATACAATAAACATGAAGCCATAAACTTTCGAACCAACAACCTTCAGAACCCACAAATTTCATAAACTTCTGAACCGCTAAACTTTCGAAACCGCAAAATTTCGAACTTGTAAACTTTATAATTTCTAAACTCATAAACTTCCAAACACATAAACCTCCGAACTCATAACTTTGGAACTTGTAAAATTTCGAACCTGTAAATCATAGATGAAAAAACTAAAACTGAAAATATATTTCAAAAATATATTTTTTCCCGGGGTGGGGGGAAGAGGGCAGGGGCGGGGGTTGTGCAGAAAAATAAAAAAATAAAACTTTAAAATTACAATATATATATATATATATATATATATATATATATATATATATATATATATATATATATATATATATATATATATATGTATATATATGTATGTATATATATATATATGTATGTATATATATATATATGTATGTATATATATGGGTGGGGGTCCGGAGACCCCTCGCAAGAAAAAATAAAGGTTAGTAAACTATTCTTGTGCCAGCAAATTAGACAATTCTCACCTTATTATTCTTTCTAACTTGAAAAACAAAAAATACAAGGAAAATAAATAAAATTTCGAACCTGTAAATCATAGATGAAAAAACTAAAACTGAAAATATATTTCAAAAATATATTTTTTCCCGGGGTGGGGGGAAGAGGGCAGGGGCGGGGGTTGTGCAGAAAAATAAAAAAATAAAACTTTAAAATTACATATATATATATATATATATATATATATATATATATATATATATATATGTATGTATATATATGGGGTGGGGGTCCGGAGACCCCTCGCAAGAAAAAATAAAGGTTAGTAAACTATTCTTGTGCCAGCAAATTAGACAATTCTCACCTTATTATTCTTTCTAACTTGAAAAACAAAAAATACAAGGAAAATAAATGGAATAGAAACAAATGTAACAGTGTCGTCATTTAGCACTGAAACAAAAAATTTACAGCCTAATGTTCTTCTTAGTACCTTCAACACGTGAGTTACTTTGGTTAGTATCCAACTTGATCATATATAACTTGAGAGAAACTAAATTAACATTCGAGCTGCTCCAATATCTAAAATCATGTCTGTTTGTACCAATTGAGAGAACATATAATTCTTATGCATAGCCATTTCAGTTAACACAATCATAAAATTTTGTTGAATAGGTACACCGTTATAAATTTAGATTAGCACTTTTCTAGCACAACAAAGGAAACAAGAAAAGCACACAACTAGAGATTATTTTGTAAGATCGTTAGTGAATTGCACCACTGTAGGAATTAGTAAATAGAAAAACAACTCCAAGAAACTTTAAATATATAAAATAAAATAAAAATGGCATATTCCAACAAACAGAGAATATTCATTCTTTTTCCAATTTTCTTTTCATCAGCTTAAAAATTTTCAAAAACTCATTGGATAAAAATATATTGGTCTTACTATAATTGAGGATAAGAAGCATATCTCATAGGCTTCCCAAATCTAATTGCGTTTATACTTTTAGACTACAGAAATGTATACTGTTCATGTTAACTTTATGTTCAGTTATCCATTTTCAGCAATATGAGTTACCGGTAGATATAGATTTCTTTAGTGTATGTAGGGCTGCTCGGTGGGCCGGGCCTGAACCGGATCGGACCGGGCCCGTGGTCCTAACGGGCCTGGTGGGCCGGTCCTGGGTGGGCCGGTCTTGGTGGGCCTCCTGAGCCCGTCACGGGCTGGTCTTCATGGTTGAGCCCACGAGCCCGAGACCGTTTAGCCCGGGACCGGCAGGCGGGCCTGGGCCGGTCCTGGCGGGCCTGGCGGGCCCAACGGCTATTTTTCAAAAAAAAAAAAAAAAAAAATCTCCAACGGTCATATTTAAAATCTAGCCGTTTGGGCTGAAAATATGACCGTTTTTTAAGTTAAAAAATGGTCATTTGGCCCCCAAACTTTATTTTAACCCCAAACTGTTTAGTTTATATTGCAGCACTATCTGATTTGTTTGTTGAATTTAGTGAGGGTGGGGATATTTATGAACTTGCTATAAATGAAATGAAACAAAAGTTTAAAAAATATTTTTTTCTTATCCCTCCTATTTATGGTCTTGCTGCAATGCTAAATCCTACAATGAAATTGGGAGATCCTCATTTTTGGTATTCAAATATTTATAAGGCTTTAGATCTTTCAAATGAGGAAATTGCGACACTTGCAGATGCAAAAGCTTCAATTAAGATTAACGCTCAAACAGTTTATAATGCTTATCAACTTGCCTTAGAGCATGCTAGGCCAACTATTCCAACCCCTACTTCGTCTAGCTCACAATCCTCTAAAAGAGTTGCGGGCTTAAAAGCTCTTAAATCTTGGACGGAGTTCAGGGGGTCTCAAGGTGAAAATTATGATGAAACTTCACATCTAAATGAGCTTCAAGTTTATTTATCTCAGGGACTTGAAAAGGAGAATCCAGACGGTTCTTTTGATCTTTTGGAATGGTGGAAGGCAAGGGAAAAACATTTTCCTGTTCTTGCAAGGATGGCTCGGGATATTTTATCAATTCAAGCTTCAACTGTTGCATCAGAGAGCGCTTTCAGTCAAGCAAGACTGCAAATAGGTGATCATAGAGCGTCTATGAGGGATAGCTTGGAAAAATCAGTATTGTTTAGAGATTGGATCCGCTCGGAAAGAAGAAACTTTGGAACTGCAGAAGCACAACCGGCGATAGATGAAGCTTATGAAGAAATGATAGCGGAACTTGCGGAGGATTCGGCTTCGCCCGGAAGTGGTGATGAACAAGCTTCTTTTCCACCACCACCAACGCAACCTCCTCCGAACCTTGAAGGATTTATGAGATTTGTTAGAGATAATACATAGAATAATATGTAACTTGTATTTTGGCACATCTTCCTTAGTTTTTTTTCCTTCTAATGGTGGTATTAGTACCTTGTTGTGCTCATTCCATTGGGGGAAGGATGACTAAGAAAGATATGTCATTTTTTGGTAATAAAATTTATTGCTTCTACCCATGAGCTTCTTTTCGCAATATTTCTTTGTCTATACTTAGAATTATTTATAAGCTACAATATATACATAATATACAATATATATATACTACAAGAAAATATATAAGAGAATATATATACATAAGATACAATATAATATACTACAAGAAAATATATTATGCGAAAATATATACATAATATACAATATATATACTACAAGACAATATATTATGCGAATATATATACATAATATACAATATATATACTAAAAGAAAATATATTATGCGAATATATATACATAAGATACAATATATATACTACAAGAAAATATATAAGAGAATATATATACATAATATACAATATATATACTAAAAGAAAATATATTATGCGAATATATATACATAAGATACAATATATATACTACAAGAATGAATGAGCTGTGACCCTAGTCAACCAAAATATCCCATCATACTATTATTTGTCATTGTCAAACATCGAATCAGTTCTAATTTTATTGATGTCCACTCTCAATTTCTGTCGAACTCTTGTTCGAATTGACAATTTTTCTTTTTCAATTGCCGCTATTCTATTCATTTATAATGTGTGAGCTGCGGCTTTATCTTTGCATTGTTTAGATGAAGGGTTTCTTCTAGGAAAAGCAATGCTCACTAACATTGGTTACTTCTAAGAAATAAAAAATGTTTTGTGCATCACACTTAAAAGTGATAAACTTTTAGGAGCTTGTTATTCATGTTCAAGAATAAATTCTTTGGTTTCTGACGTAGGAGTAGCAGATTATCAGTTGAAGAACAAATAACTCAAAAGAAACTTTATGTCACGACCCAAAACGTAGCATGTCGTGATTGTGCCTGACATAATACTAGGCAAGCCGACAACTCAATAAATAGGATGAGCTAAAACAGGTTTGAATAATTAAAGCTTTCATAAACTGGAATAAAGGTCAAAACTCAACTCAAATTCCAAAACCAGGGTATCACTGAGTACATGAGCGTCTATACAACACAAGTCTGAAAATACTCTCTATGAAAAGATGTAACTAAATACATAAAGCTGCAAGATAGGGAAGGAGAGTCAAGGTCTGAGAACACCGGCCAACTACTTCGAAATCTCCGAATGATCAAGCTGCTCAGATAATCAGCACCCACCGTATCCAGAAACACCTGGATCTGCACACGAAGTGCAGGGTGTAACGTGAGTACAACCAACTCAGTAAGTAACCAGACTAAATATTGGACTAAAAGTAGTGACGAGCTTCACGGGTGCAGTTCAATTACAGAAATACAGTACGGGAAGTAGGCATGCTCTCAAGTTTGACAGTTAAAGCCAAAACAGTTAATTCATGTCAAGTTCAATTGAAACAGGATATTGTACATCTCAGTAACTACATGACAATGACATATGCCAGCTGAAGAAAAACAGTAATGAAATCAGGTGCATACTCTCAGAGTAACAATCACTCAGTTCTCCTATTCACTCCAACCTCACAATAACTCGTTCCTCACAGTCACTCAATCCTCCCAATAGCTCGACACTCGCACTCGCACTCAGTAGGTACTTGTGCTTACTGTGGATGTGCAGACTCCGGATGGGCATTTCTAGCCCAATCGTTATAATAAGCCAATCATGGCATAAATCAAAATAACATGCTGCGACGTACAGCCCTCTCCCATAAATATCCTCATAATCAGGCTCTTGGTCTCACTCAGTCATCAATCTCTCCAGTCTCTCGGGCTTTCAAGAATCATGATAATCAACCCAAACAATGAAGATATAATGTATCAACAAAGGACAATAGAGACTGAGATATAATATACAGTAAAAGCTATGACTGAATACAAAGTGACAGTTTAGCAAATAACTCAACATATAACACGATCTCTGCAGGTCTTTACAATACCAACACATAGCCTAAGGATGATTTCTAACATGACTGGCAGCTCAATTTCCTTAAGACATGATAAAAATATGAATAACGACAAGATGAATCTGCTATATAGCTCATGGAATCGACCAAGTCACAATTCTTAAGGTGCACACCCACACGCCCGTCACCTAGCATGTGTGTCACCTCAACACCAATCATATAACACATATGTATCCACATAACCAAGTTTAGAAATGTTACTTACCTCAAACTATGCAAATCTCTACTCCAACACGCCCTTGCCTTGTGAAACGGCCTCCGAATGCCTTGAATCTAGCCACAAACAGTTCGATACAATCAACACGAGCTAAACAAATCAATTCCATAAGAAAATATTAAGTTCTTAATCCAAAGTCAAAAAGTCAACTTAAAAGTTGGCCCCCAGGCCCATGTTTCAAAATTCGATAAAAGTCACAAAATCTGAAAGCTCATTCAACTACGAGTCAAACCATACCAAATTTGTCAAAATCCGACACCAAATCGATACCCAAATCCCTAATTCAAACTCTCTAAATAAGTAGCCTCAACTAGAGGTGTTCAAAACCGAACCGAAACTGAAAATCGAACCGCAAAAGTGGCTTAATGGCTTATTAGTATCGGGTTATCGGATTAATGGGTGGTGAACTAACTGAAATTTTATTATTAACAGCTTATCGATTTGGGGGAAAATTATTCAATTTTCTCATCGGATAAACCGTTAACCCGTTAAAAAATTTTATATTTATATATTTTTATCCATATGTATATTAATCCCCAGTATAATCATCACCAAATGTATGCATAAAGCGGAAGCTATAGGAAGCCAAGAAGTGTGCAATACTTTTACCTTGGAAACAGTAAGGTCGGGGCTTCATTGTTCTTTTAGGATGTCTAGACAAATACTACCATTACTATTGACATTTGGGTGGAATACTTTGATTTTAAAGGCAAACTACAAAATGTGCAAGCCAAAATAAAGTAATGCACAAAATCCAATCACTGGAACCAGGTGCCTTGAGACAACTAAAGAATGACGAAATGCACAAGTAAACTAGCTTTTTGCTGGTATTTACTAGTAACACGAAGGACCAAAATAGGCATCTATAATACAGATTCAAATAGGCCGATAAACCTCCCAATAATAGCTAAAGTGATACCAATTGCCCAATATCTTATCTGGTGGCTAGCGGATTAATACACTTAAAAGCCGATAACCGATAAGTCGAACTGTTACGAGTAATAACCGCTCGATCCGTCTGATAAGCAGCCCTAGCCTCAACTCCCAAAATTACACTTCAAAACCACACAATCTAGGTGGGAAATTCAATGGAGAAACATAATTATTGAATAAATTTAACCACAAGTGACTTACCTCAAGAATCCTTTTGAAATCCCTCTCAAAAATCGCTTAATCTCGAGCTTGGAATGTTCAAAATGAAGAAATCCACGGAACTCTCAATTTTAATACTCTGCCCAACCTTTCAGCACCTGCGGCAACTTAACCGCATCTGCGATATCGAGAAGCGATAATTATTCCGCTTCTGCGGTGAACCATTGGAACCCAGACTTCGCATCTGCGGACCATGCTCCGCTTCTTCATAAACGCAGGTGCGACCATTTTCCTTACTCCTACACTGACCCCTCGCTTCTGCGCTCAACCTCACCGCATCTGCGACCACGCAAGTGCAGAAAATCCTTCGCACTTGTGATCATAGCCTTCCTCACTCTTGGCGTCATCTGCGCTTCCTAGCTCGCACATGCGATCACCACTCCGCATGTGCAATTGCACCAAAACTGGTGACCTTCAGCAGTCACCCAACTCCAAACTTGATCCGATAATCATCCGAACTCTACCCAAGACCCTTGGGACCTCAATTAAATATACCAAAAAGTCCTAAAACACGATACGAACTTAGTCGAGTCTTTAAATCACATCAAACAATGCTAATACCACGAATCGCGCATCAATTCAAGCCTAATGAACTTTGAACTTCTAATTTTCACATTCGATGCTGAAGCCTATCAAATCACGTCTGATTGACCTCAAATTTTGCACACAAGTCACAAATGATACTATAAATCTACTCCAACTCTCGGAATCCCAATCTGAGCCCGGTAATCACAAAGTCCACTCTCGGTCAAACTTTTAAATTTTTAATTTTTGCCATTTCAAGCCTAATTCAACTACGGACCTCCAAATCACAATTCGGACACGCTCCTAAGTCTAAAATCATCCAAAAGAGCTTATGAAACCATCGAAACTTCATTCCTGAGCCATTTACATACAAATCAATATCCGGCCAATCTTTTCAACTTAAGCTTCCAACCGTAAGACTAAGTGTCTCAATTCATTCTGAAACCTCTTCGGGCCCAAACCAACTACCCCGGTAAGTCACATAACAAAAATTAAATAGGAAATGAGCAATAAATAGGAAAACAAGGCTACAACTCTCAAAACGACCGGTCGGATCGTTACACTATAAATAATAAATAAATAAAAATTAAAAAAAGACCATCGCATATTGCATTCCATTCTATATTCACTGGTAAGCTCTAATTTGCTCACATTCATCCTTTTCAAAGAACCCCACCACCCCACCCCGCAGCCAAACAAAAAAGAAAAAATAGAGAAAGCAATAGTTTTATGCGACTCTTCAACTTCAACATTTATGCTTGAATCTGCCTAGTGATTGGCATACATTATTGTGTTGATAATGTTGATAACTCATTGTTAGCTAAATTTCAAGTGCACTACCTTTCATCAAACGTCAGTAATGTTCCGCTGTTCATATCTACAAAAGAATTCTCTAAGTTCCTATGATAATATATTGCATAACTGCTGCATTGGCTAACTTATTTTGTCCAATTCAGTATTGTTGCACTTTTTATTCCTGATAAAAACTTGCTTATAAAGCAGTACTTCTTTATCTGTACAGATTTTCTAAGACATTCTTATGCTTGAATTTGATTTGTACTTTCTACCTTGCATTGTTATTTCCCTTTTATTGGTGTAACTCACTAAGATTGTGTAACATGTTTTTCAATATAAATTGTCATTCATTGATGAAAAAAGGCATCATTATAGACCTTACGTCTGTTTTGTTGGCAGGGTGTTATAACTCCTGTATATACGTTTTCTCATGCTATGTACATACATGTTTGAAGGTTGCTAGCTTGTGTTTGACAGGTAGTGCAAATGACAGCCTCCTACTTTTTGAAGCTACCAAATACGTTGCCATTTGCCGTTACTGACGTCCTTTTGTTTCCAATGTTGCAAAAAATATAGACAATGTAGTTCACTTTGTGTAACTTACTGGCATGTACATTTCTATTTTGGTTTGCTCGTAAAACATATTGATCCTGTGACTTATGTAAATTATGGGCTGAAAAACTAGCAGTAAATATGACTTTTGACTTGAATTTGTTTTCTTTGCTCTGCTATATATCCAAGTTTCTAAGACTAAATCGAAAGAAAGTTATTGTCATCCCAAGGATCATTTAAAGTAATAACATAAAAAAATAATTTGCGATGAGTTTTATATAGCTATGTCATCTTTTCCTAATTAATATTACGCAGCTCTTCGCCTCAGAGAACATAATGTTTAACAAATCAACTGTTATATCTCAATATAATTGATCATAACACAAGTTGCTCCCTATAGAAAGTAATCTATTTTTTTTATAAATTAATATAAGCTGCTAATTTTATGAAGTTTGGTTCCGAGCTCAGCACGGGCCATTCCCCACTAGTATCGTAAGACTGCGGAGTCATAAGTTGTGATCTTAATTGACTACAAAAAGTCATTGTTTTGTTGCCTTTCTGCTTCCCGATAAATACAGGCAAGATCCGCAGTGCGGTCAACATTAACGGAAAGAGGAATAATACATTACAAAGATTATGTTTCAATCCTAAGCTAATTGAAATTTTGGTTATATAAATCCTTGTATTATTTGGTTCAAAATCATTTCGATATACAGTAATTTGAGATTCTCTAACTTTAGAAGGTTTTTGCATTTTCAACTGATATATAATACCTTAAAATTATCGCCATTTGTTATATTCATTTTGTTTATTTTCAACAATTCTGATGAGTTAGATTTGGATGAGATCAAATACGATTTTATTCAAATTCGACTCCTTTGATTACGAGGAAAATTGCATATCTCCTGGGAAATTTAATTTCCTTGGGAGTATTCATCATCTCCCACGCACACCCCCTCTGGCTTTAGTATCTATGTTTCAACTAAAGGTAATTAGATAAGAGGTATTGGCGTTTTAGAGATTCAAAGTGTTGTTACCCTCGTCATAGCACTTAAATTAGCGACATCGTAGATGGGTTAGTACCTTCATTTAAGCTCTTGAGCTAAATCTATATCTATATATATTTGTATAAATGAGGGAATGAAAAAAAAAAAGGATAGACTTGGTACCTCTCCTAGGTCAAGGATCCTATTTATCTTTTATCTCCTTTTTTTGGATTTATTTTTACTTCATTCAACTAAAATTTTAAAAAACTTAAAGTCACTTCATAAATTCTCTTTATTACACCCCATCCCAAAAATCACTTGAAGTCAAGGTTGGCACCAGATACATAAAAAATAAAAAATAAAAATTAACCATATCGAATGTGACTTATCCTCCAACAAAATATTTTCTCCCATAACCTTTCTGATCTGATGTAAAGGAGAAGGGGAGTTGCTGCACAACTTGGAAGATATCTTTTGACATTTCTGCAATGTCAGAGCCCGTTTAGACATAACAAATTTTCCCTTTTTTTCAAAGAAATTTAATTTTTTTTCGAAATCAGCGTTTGTTCAAAAAAAAAATCAAATATCACTTGAAGATGTATTTTGCAAAATTTTCACTCACAAAACTTCAAAAATAACCCAAAATCATATTCATGTCCAAACACAACTCTAAATTTCAAATACCATTTTCAATTGAAAATTTTTTCACCCTATTTTAGAATTTTCTAATTCTTATGTCCAAACGCAATGTGCTCATCTTTCTATACAAAATTATCTGTGCAATTATATTTGAGTTTTCTTCTTGTATTCATTGCATCTTTGTTAGGGGAAAAAGGTTAATCTTTTTTAGTTGTCCTTTTTCTGTTCATTTTCCTATTCTTGGAAACAGCAATTTGAATTCTTGATAATAAAATTCTTTGTGATAGTATGTAATTTTTGGAAGAATGGTAGAAAATAGTGAGTGAAGTGAAATCGAGTCCAATAGATAAATAATTAGAACCATATGAAATAATCTCAAGGTCTCCTTGTAACTGAATCAACGCTGGCTGAAGGGCCAAGCACCTAAGGCCATGGCTTTAGGCCCCCAATTTGTGGGGCCCCATTTTTTTAATTATGTTTTTATGATTAATTTTGTTTCAAAAATATTGAATAATATAAGATAAATAGTATAAAATATTTATAGAAGATGTGTTTACTCAAGGATTAATAATGAATGTTGGCTAATTTACCGTATGCAATTAATATCTTTTTCTCCTTTTTTTCATTATAAAACTTGTACTTTTTTTTTGGGTTCTCCTATAAAGCTTATTCTGTCAAAACAAGGACAATGAATAAATTAAACTGGACATTCATTGTTATTAGTCATTACTATTTCTTAAGTTTTCAAGCACGCACATAACAATCAAAATTAATTAAACTTTGCTTTGCATTTTTTGTTTGTTTTCACTTCATGGATGTACTTTTTTCCGCATTATATATTAGAATTCAAATATGTCAACAGCTTACTCAACTTAAAAAAGGTTATTGAAACTTTAATACAATCTAAAAGAGGATTTCATTAAACAATAATCTCAAAAAAGATTAAATGAGTTAATTATATTTTCAAATAGAAAAGAAGGATTACATAAATTATATACATATCATTAATAATTTTACATCTCAAAAAGCTAGACAAAATAGAGTTAAAATAAAATATAAGCTTAAGGCTTCTTAATAAAGTGTGGCTTTAGGCCACAACTTTTCTTGAGCCGCCCCTGAACTGAATTGTTGATTTTTTTCTTCTTAATAGCATTGTGCTATGGCATCAATTACTGTATATTCTGTGCGTCTTTCATATTTGTAATAATTTGAGATTGATAGTTTGGTGGTAAGGCTTATGTCTACCTCTGCTATAATATAATGCAAACACGAAAGGAGTTGAATATAACTAACTAAATACTTTTCCTTCATGGTATGTTATGTTAGTTTTTTTGGATAATTTCATTTGATTTCCTTGGTCCCGCCAATTTCCAAGAACAAGGTTCTATAATAGATAGTGAAGGGAAGGCATACTGAAGATAAACCTTTAAAAACGACAAGAGCCAGGGTGGCTGCTCGGCAATTTTTGTAAATGTGTTAAACTAACTTTTTTATTGATTTCAATTCTTTCAAACAATATAGTAATATTTTACTTATTTGGCACATCTCTTGGAGGAAAAGAAAAACTTATTTATCTTTTTTTCTCCTATTTACTTTATTTTTAAAAGTCCAAAATGTACGATAACTTAACTCTTTTCCTCCACTACAATTTTTTAAAGTATTATAATTTCCTCTTCCCCTGTATTGTTTATTTACTAGATATATTAACACCCATTTATGTAGTCTTTAGAATATCTTTTTGGCCCTCTTTTCCCTTTTGTTCGACGGAGAAGATGAGAATACATCCTTATATTGGAACTTTGTATTTGTCATTTGCTTTTTATATGATGATAATGATTTAAATTCTTTGTTTGTGTAATTAGATGAAAGATATGTAACTTTAATTTAATTCGAGTTTTTAGATATTCTTTGGATACTTAACTTTAATTTAATTTGAGATTTTTTAATATTCCTTGGATCTTTCTTGATAGATGGAACTTAATGATCTTCCTTTGTAATATATATTTAACTATACATCCCGAGAAAATGATCTCTCGTGTTTGTTTGTTTTTTGGGATGATCAAGTAGTAGCTAAATTTATTATTACCATATTGATCTCTCTGCAAATTCAGCGCTCTCGCGCGGGTAAATTTACTAGTCTATATATATTGAAGCTAGTTAACATAACGTGGTTGAAGCATGGAAGTAATAACTTGGAGATCTCAAGTTCAATTCCAACTTAAAACTTGGTAGAAGTCCATCTGCTATCTTCTTCCTGCGCGAAATTAACCTAAAAACAATCCACAACAGAGAAAGAGAGACAAAATGTCTTAAGTTGTTTACCAGAGACCAGAATCTTCTTTTATCGGGAATTAACTGCATCTTTTTTTCAACTATGCTCTTAAATACAAATATCGGGTGCAAGCACATCCAAGAAAGTTCAAACAAAAGTTGAAATGCAAGAACAGCTTTTAGCTTTCATCATTATCGTAATGCTACTGATTACAAAAACCTGATCTCAATGCGCATGTATCTATGTATGTATCTGAAAGTACGCTCACTCTCGGAAACACCGTACAAGAATAATGTTCGAAGCTATCAAACAGATAAAAGGAAGAAGAAAAGTGCACCCAGCTGAAGCAAGCCTGCAACTGTAACATCAAAATCAGTTAACAAATGCAATTGCACAAGCAAAGAAAGCTGCCCTCATATCCGGTGCCATTAGCTAGTACTAAGTTATAAAACTCTCTGACCCTTTACCGTTCTACAAGTAACAAGACTAGCAGTTTCATGAATTGTCGCATTCACTCGACAACAGAACCTGTAAAACTACCATTTCATCTTAGTAAATATTATACCTTGATCCCCTTGGTAATTTTAAACTACATTTCTTTTCCAAGGGTTTGATCATCCTATTCACAACGGAGCTACTAAATTAGAGAGCTTCCAGTAATGAAAGAACAAAACAAACTCAAGCAGCACAGTGCAAATCCTCAAATTCCTTTGTCCCCACGCATATAAGAATGACCAACTTATTGCATCTCTAGTTCTTAGTTACCTCTATTAAAATCAACTTCAGCTCACAAAATGTACAACAACTGAAAGCATAATCTCATTAGGGAGCCAATAGGCATCACATAAGCAATGACTCAACCTTGCTGCAGAAAATAGTTCAAGAGCTGGGAGGTGTTGAGGCACCAGGCAACAATATTTTATGCCCAATGATAAGAACTTATGTAGCATCTCACAATAGCAACAAAATAGAAGCACCAAGAAAACAAGCATAGAGGATTCACAATTAATGGGGTTGGCGGACACACATCACAAATCAATTTCTTTCTTTCTGCTCAAGCACAAATTTTGGTCTTGTAAATTGAGCTACCGACAAACAAATGACTTTATTCTTTTTGCTTCAAGATTGCATAGCATAATCTGCCAAGCATATCTAATCGAATTTTCCGTTATTGAAACCATAATCCCGCACCTTCAGAAACAATCTTGATGATACTTTGGAAGGCTTGTCAATCCATTAAGTTAAATACAATACCGGATACTTTGATAACATAAACGAATCTCTTTATTGACACTACGCATTCCCTAGCAGTCCAGAAGGTTTAACTTTGTGTGGAGAATATCAAACTGGATAGAATACTGTCAGAAACTACCCTAATGATCCTCAATGCAATACACCCAGAGGATCTTAACCAGATAATTCGTAACTTGCACTTTCATGAATCATTTGCTCTTGAAATAATGATGCAGCATACCTCCTCCATTAACCCAGTAAATTGTTACATGGAGATACCATAACAAAATATTGCATGTTTAAACACCAGTGTGTGTTTACTCTAAAAGAGGCTTATGTTTCCTTACAGCAGGAAAGGAACAGATGTCGCTTTTCCCCACAGTAGAATCCAACATGCTCTGGAGCAACATAACCTAAAACTTAGATAGTCTTGCCCTACTTATACAATGAGGCTACAAATAATAGATTAACTCAGCTTCTTCCAGTGGGATCTCATTGCATAGAGCTTCCGGATATACACATCCAACTGTAGTCTCTTTGTCCAACTCAAATCTGTACCATAAACAAACTTGTGGTGACTGAATGCTCCTCATCTTCAACTGCAGCTCTTATGAAGAAACATAAGTATAAACTTCCTAACTCCCCCTTCCCCACAACTAAACAGGGAGAAAGAATGCTCGCGCAGTAAGATCCTCAATTCATAAGAATCAAAAATCCTATCAAATAAGACAGCTTTAAACATGTGACATACCTTAGTAATAAGATCCAGAACCACCACTACCCATATAACCACTACCACCCATGCCACGACTGGAATAGGCTGATGAATAAGAGCTACCACCAGCCTGAAAATTTTGAGAAAGTAGAACGTAAATACGGTGATCAGCAGTAAACACAAAAGCTCCAGCCAAATAATCATCAAAATGAAGCATACATCACTGCCACGAGACACGTAATCACCACCATAGCCAGATGAATACATTCCACTGATATCACTGCCCCCATAAGAGCCTGTAAACCCCAAAAAAAAAAAAATTAAGAAAAGTATCCATAGCCAACCCTATAATATCACTGTAAACCTAAAACAGTTCACATGAGCACCAAGGTTTTACAAAGAACACTAACAACTCACCTCCGCCATAGCCTCCCTGACGACTGCTATACATTCCATGAGAATCTTGCCCAGAAAGGGAACTCCGGCTGCCACTATATCCAAGATTTGATCTCCCTAACCTACTGCTATATTCAGTAACAGGAAATCAGTATAACACTCAAAATTGCAAGGGAGTTAACAATTATCATCTCAATTACAAAAGCAGCACACCTGTCACTATAATCCCCATACTGTGTGCCACTCGCACCACCAAGTTCATAATCCAAACGAGAACGAGAAGTGCGGACTCCTGCTTCAGCATAGCGGGGAGGGACCTCATCCTAACATGTGGAATAGACACTAAATCAGATCTTACATCTTAAGCAGTTTAAGAAAGTTACAAAAATCAACATCCCACTTTATTAAATAACTTTTTTTATAATGGTAACCCACTGTATTAAATAATATCTGACATTCAGGTGGAAATTACATACCAGTGAACTGTATGAACGTTTGGAACCAGATATGGAATCATATTCCCTACCTCGCCCCTCACGATAAGCAGGAGGAGGCCTTTCATACCGTTCTTCATATCCATCATCAACATAAGCTCTCCTTGTTGATGTGCGAGCAGTACCTCTAGGAAAATCAGGGTAACCAGAGCTACGAGACGAATAGTCATCCCTGTAGGAGCTGCGTCTGTCGGAAGGAAATCTAGAAGGATAGTCCACTGCGGCTCTGCTTCTAGGAGGAGGAATTTCCTCATGCCGTGCATACTCCCTCTTACTCTTTGGGTACGAGTGAACTGCAATTCAGTTTTAGTTATCTAGAAAGAAAGTAGAGCAGAAACAGCAGAGCAAATAAAAAAGTTCAGAACTAATCCCTACCAGGTGGTCTCCGGTCATAAGACCTGCTCGATAATGGAGCCACAGGTCTGCCCCTCGGAGCCACAGGTCTGCCCCTCGGAGCCACAGCCATAACCGGTCGCCTATCCCTCATTGCGGCAGGTCGTTTGAAACTACGATCAGCAAGGGGAGGGACACGTGTACTAACTCTAGATCCACGAACAGGGAGTCTATGTGGGACTGGACGACCCCATGGAGCACGAGGACCACGCATCAACCCATGTCGAGGTCGCATATCACGTGCGCCATATCTCCCTCTTCCTCTCTGAAGTGGCCTCGATAATCTGGCCCTAACTTTAACCTGGAATATACAATTATAAGCAGGCACACACAAGAATGACATGTTCAGATACAACTTCAAGACAAAAAACAGACCTTCTTATCTCCTTCACCCAACTCTTCATTATTAATGCTTTTGGCACAAATAACTGCAGCTTCATGAGTGTCAAAACTGACAAATCCAAAATCCTTTCTCTTGGCTGAAGGCATATTACGGGCTAGCTCAATTTTTTCAATATTGCCATATTCTTTAAGAAGATCCCTCACACGATCCTCATCCCAAGATGCAGAAAGACCATCGATAAAAACTGTTTTAACCTGAAATCGATACACAATCATTAATAGTCAAATATCTAATTCCTGCTCTGCAAGATCTACATTAAAGCTACATCATCAGAAGAGCACCTTCATGGAAAGAAAAAATCAAACTCAATTGGCTACACTCTGCTTACCCAACGCGACCAAGAAAACCAACAAAGGGAGACAAAAAATAGAGAGGAGCCTCAGACTGCAAAAAAGTAATTCTGAGAACAACACTTATCCACTCTCACTGAACTACAAGTAAATACAATAACTGGTCGCACCCATCTTTCTTTCCTGTTGAAGCATAAGGTACTAAATTACGAGGGCCAAAAGTAAACCATCAATGGATAAACTATGTCAATGACAAGTTTAAAAACAGGTTATACCACATACAGTCCGTTGCAAAATGCCAAAGCTCCTCCAATAAGGTAAGCATAACCGATTCCCTTTGGAAGATATATTAGCCAAACTTCGACTCCATTTGAAGATATGTTAGCCCAAACTTAACCAGGGCCACAGTCCTATTCAAAAGCAGATAAATGGGTCCAAAAGGCTTACCTGTGCCATAATTTCATCTCCAGGGTCAATGAATGAATCTGCAAAAGAAACCTTGGCAGGCCTATCAACTCCAAACACAATATCTCTCTTCTGTAGACGTTTAAATGCATCCATGGCCTCTGAGCGTGAAGAGAACTCCAGAAAAGCAAAGCCTCGATTCATACCCTCATTATTAGTGTCTTCAACCAATGTCAAATCCTCAACATTATTAACGCCATAATGCTTCAACTTCTCTTTTAACTGGAGTGGAAGTAAACATAAATCAGACAGTAATTTAGCAACTCTATGAACCTAAAAAGTCAATTGTTTGATGACAATGTGAATTTTCTGGAGTCTACTTACGGCTTCTTTTGTCCAAGATTTGCATATGTTACCCAAAAATAGGGTATCACTGTCCTGACTTGGGGAAACACCACATTTTTTGCCATTCACCTGGAAGTTGGGTTGTTACGAAATAAGCTTTATCAAGTAATAAACATCAGTGACCATGATAACAACAGAATCAAGAGTGTACCACTGGATTTTTCAGCTCAATACAAGCTCGTTTTGCTTGTTCCACTGTTGCAAAACGCAGGAATGCAAATCCTTTATTCTTCTTTGTCTGAGGATTCATTAAGAGTCTCACTTCTGTGACCTCACCAACTTGACTGAAAACTTTCCTGAGATCATCCTCAGTAGCATCCTTGTCCAAGCCACCAACAAAAACTTCAAATTCCTTCCTCTTAAGTCTTTCTTTAACAACTTCATGATGTTCTTCATCCTCAGCTGCATCAACCATCTCTGCATGCTCCTCTCCTTCTGCATGCTCGCCATCTTCCTCACCCTCAATTTCCTCGTGCATATCTTCAACATCATCTTCAACCATGTCACCTTCCTCCTCCTCCTCACCATCATCTCCCTCTTGGGGATCTTCCTCTATTTCATAACCCTCTTCCTGAACATCCTCATGTTCAATTCCTCTCTCGTCATAATCAACAGCGCCATACTCTTCGGGTTCATATTCAGGATCATTATCATCCAAATCTAAGCGTTCGCCTTTTTCATATTCATCTGAATCTTTCACATCGTCCGCTGCCATCAAAAAATAGCCATCCAGGCCAGTGAAAAAACTGAAATAGAAGCATCTAGCCCGATGACCCATTTAACCAGATTCACAGTTAAGTCCTGATAGCCGTCAAGAACTTGAAACTATATAGAGAAATAAAAGCAATATCTTGATCAAGAAAACATGCTCCAAAAGAGATTTACAACCCTGGACAGAAAAGAATTTCAAAGGAAAGACTCATGTTCCAAGGTCACCAGAACATAGCTACTCTTGGCACTTTAACCCTTCATCATTGTTTCTCCTTTGTTGAAGATGAAGAATAAACAATCCTTTGATCCATCCACCACTACAAATGAATCCTGAAGCTACACTTTCTCTATAGTTTTCTATAATTATAAACGTTACCAAACCTTTCGCTCATAGAGGTGGACGACACGGGTTCCTTTACTGTCATATGCACTGCACCTATAGCTTAAATAGGTATATTCTATTCTCCCAGCAAAGATTTACAAAATAAATTAAGGTAAAAAAACAGAAAATCAACACAAAAACATGCTACTGGTATCCAAAAAAAAACATTATATGGGGATAAAATATCCCCATACAATGGCTGATCATCATGATTTAGCTTTCTTCATACTGGCTCTAACAAAGAATCACCAACACCAAAGCAGAAAATACAAATTTGGATGAACATGTATCAATTAAGACTTAGCAGGCCATATCATCTAATGACCCCTTTCTGACAGAGGAAAGGCCATATACTTCTGAACCTTCCTCCCATAACCACCCTTTCTAGGACATTTTTTTTCTTTTATTTATTCTAGCATCTCCACCAAAAGCTTGCTGTGATTATGAGAACCACACCCATAAAAGCAACTACGTTTTTGTCCCTATACTACAATAATTTTTCAATAATATATTTTCTATACTAATAAGCAAAAAAAATCAAATTACTAGAACAAGAAGGACTACCGACATCCTTTTGGGTCAAATTCTTTATAGTGATTAATTAACAAGAATTGGAATTACTATAACAGAGGAGACACCGAAAAATACAACATTCTTCAGTACTAAACTTTATATACTTCATTAAAAAATTAATTGAAATTTAATATAATAGGCCGAAAAACTATGCACACACTAACAAGCAAATCAAAATCTCTAAACCAAAAATTCATCTAGAAAGCTCATAAAAAACCAATTTGCTAAAAATTAGTACTTTAATACTTACTCTTCTCCACAGATTTCACCTCCGGCTCCACTTTGACCGGCTTTTCAAGCTCGGATTTCTCCTCGGCCACCGGTTGCTCCGCCTTCAATTCTTGTTTCAGCTCCTGCTTCTTCTCCTCTTCCGCTGCAGAAACCTCAACTTTTACCGGTTCATCCGCCATCACTACCGGTTGTTTTTCCTTTGATTTAGGTGTCCCTCGGTTTGTCCGGCCGCCCCGTTTCGTTCCGGATCCTGTCGGCGTCCTCTTTACAGCTCTCGGAGGCATTGTTTCGGAATATTCGCCGGTAGAATTGTGAGAAAACCTAAAAATTGGATCTTTTTGGGACGTCGACGGAATTAAGAATGATCTGAATGGATTGAGGAATTTGTATTGTGGTAGAAATATATTTATTATTTCAGAAGAAAGAAGAGACCCCGAGAAAGTAGGATTGGGAATTTTGGAAACCCTAATTTGCTTTATACATATATAACAGAAAAAAAGGTAAAAGAAAAAAGAAAAGGGAAAGGGAATTTTGCATTGTTTAGTGTTATATTCAGCACTAATAGGATGCCTAAAGACCGGAGGTGGAGTACAATGGTCTCATTGTATAAGAACAAAGGTGATGTCTAAAGCTGTAACAACTATAGGGGCATCAAATTACTAAGTCACACCATGAAAGTTTGGGAGAGAGTGCCTAAAGACATGAGAGTGCGAAGGACGGTGTCTATTTCAGACAACCAGTTCGGGTTCATGCCGGGGCGATCTACCACAGAAGCTATCCACCTTATTAGGAGGATGGTGGAACAGTACAGGGATAGGAAGAAGGATCTCCACATGGTGTTTATTGATCTGGAGAAAGCGTACGATAGGGTTCCTAGGGAGGTCTTATGGAGCTGCTTAGAGGATAAAGGGGTCCCGGTTGACTATATTAGGGTGATTAAAGACATGTATGCTGGAGCTAAGACTCGGGTTAGGACAGTAGGAGGCGACTCTGAACACTTTCCAGTTATTACGGGGTTGCACCAAGGGTCTGCGCTCAGCCCATTCCTATTTGCCCTGGTGATGGATGCACTGACTCATCATATTCAAGGGGAGGTGCCATGGTGCATGCTATTTGCTGATGACATTATTCTAATTGACGAGACACGAGGTGGCGTCAACGAGAGGCTAGAGATTTGGAGACATGCTCTTGAGTCTAAAGGTTTCAAGTTGAGCAGGACGAAGACGGAATACCTCGAGTGCAAATTTGGAGTTGAGCCGACAGAAGCGGGAGTTGAAGTGAGGCTTGACTCTCAAGTCATTCCCAAGAGGGGTAGTTTCAAGTACCTTGGATCGGTTATTCAGGGGATCGGGGAGATTGACGAGGATGTCACACACCGTATAGGGGTGGGGTGAAAGTGGAGGTTAGCGTCGGGAGTCTTGTGTGACAAGAAAGTGCCACCGTTACTAAAAGGTAAGTTTTATAGAGCAGTGGTTAGGCCTGCCATGTTATATGGAACTGAATGTTGGCCGGTAAAGAACTCACACATCCAGAAGATGAAAGTAGCAGAGATGAGGATGTTGAGGTGGATGTGCGGGCATACAAGGATGGATAAGATTAGGAATGAAGATATTCGAGAGAAGGTGGGCGTGGCCCCCATGGAGGACAAGATGCGGAAAGTAAGACTCAGATGGTTCGGGCACATTCAGAGGAGGAGCACTGATGCACCGGTGAGGAGGTGTGAGCGACTGGCTGTAGTGGGCACGCGGAGAGGTAGAGGGCGACCTAAGAAGTATTGGGGAGAGGTGATCAGACAGGACATGGCGCGACTTAGGATTACTGAGAACATGGCCCTTGACAGGAAATCATGGAGGTCGAGCATTAAGGTTGTAGGTTAGGGGAAAGTGTGAATATTTCTACAGCACAATAGAGTGAGACTAGCCAGTTAGAAGTTAGACTAAGAATGTCATTAGTCGTCTATTGATGCAGGGCTTTACCTGCTAGTTTTACTATACCAGCCATCTATTTCGTATTTCGTATTCTGTATTTCATATCTCTTATATTGTTGTTATTTTATTATGCATTTTTATGGTACTAATATATCGGCTCCTGTTGCTTTTTTTGAGCCGAGGGTCTCCTGGAAACAGTCTATCTACCCTTCGGGGTAGGGGTAAGGTCTGCGTACATATTACCCTCCCCAGACCCCACTTGTTGGATTATACTGGGTCGTTGTTGTTGTTGTTGTTGGTGGTGTGTTATTATAATTAAAGAATTTTAATGCATATCTAAATATTATAATATTACATCATAATTCGAATACTAAATTATTACTTTTTTAGTAATTACTAAATTATTACTTTTTTGGTAATTACTAAATTATTACTTCTTTTTTTTGGTAATTACTAAATTATTACTTGAAAGATGAAAATACCCCTTTAAGTGTATTATTGAAAACCGCATGAAAAAAAGCCTCGACATGATATTTTATTTTGATTAGCAGGAGCTGAACCCAAACCAAATCCTAAGCAACAAAGAAAAACAAGTTTAGGTGATTGATTCCAAAAAAAATCCCTTTCTTTATGATAGTGCAACTAAATGAAGCAGTATGGGGTCTATAAATGAAAGGCTTTCAAGCGAGGGTGAATGTCGAATATAATGTCTTAGAATCTCCATCCTTGAAAGCATCAATTTTTTTGTTCATAATTCGATGTGAGGAAAAGAATTTTAGGTCATGATTTTTAGTCAAATCTTTCCTGTGCTTCAAATATGAAGAATTTGATTGACAGATTTAAGAAAGATAAACAAAAAAAGGCTCTTGCGGAGCTTTTGGAAAATAGTATCCTTGTGTGTAACCATAGCAATGAGCTGCGGCGAGTCATCAGACGACTTATCTAAGATTAGGGTATCCTCAGCAGTGGTGACCCTTTCACTCTTTCACAGACTGATATATGTACTAAATGCTCGTACAAGAAAATTGACTCCTGGGTCTAGAACCCGGGGGATTGCTCCGAGATGACCCATATGGCTGGAATCATGACCAAGGTAGTGGTAGTTGGTTAGTGATGAATACAAACGACATGTATCTTTTTTGTTGTGGAAGATCTTTCCATCCTTGGAGATAAGTTTACACTCTTTTTAATATTAGTAGAAGTTTTAGTCGATGAGAAGAGTTCAATGGGAGCTAGAACACTACTCGCAGCTTATTCCGTTCGAAATCATCGATAATTATATAATTATTTAAGTAGACAAAATTATCTACTATGTAATAATTTCTACATTAATTTTCGTTACCTAACAATCTTATATTAATATTTGTCGCATGACAATACAACAACAACAACAACAATGATCCAGTATAATCCCACAAGTGGGGTCTGGGGAAGGTAATATGTACGCAGACCTTACCCTTACCCCGAAGGGTAGAAAGGCTGTTTCCAGGAGACCCTCGGCTCAAAAAAGTAACAGGAGCCGATATATTAGTGACATAAAAATGCATAATAAAATAACAGCAATATATAAGAGATATGAAATACAGAATACGAAATACGAAATAGATGGCTGGTATAGTAAAACTAGAAGGTAAAGCCCTGCATCAATAGACGACCAATGACATTCTTAGTCTAACTCCTAACTGGCTAGTCTCACTCTATTGTGCTGTAGAAATATTCCCAACTCTCCCCTAACCTACAACCTTAATGCTCGACCTCCATAATTCCCTGTCAAGGGCCATGTCCTCAGTAATCCTAAGTCGCGCCATGTCCTGTCTGATCACCTCTCCCCAATACTTCTTAGGTCATCATCTACCTCTCCGCGTGCCCACTACAGCCAGTCGCTCACACCTCCTCACTGGTGCATCAGTGCTCCTCCTCTTAATATGCCCGAACCATCTGAGTCTTACTTCCCGCATCTTGTCCTCCATGGGGGCCACACCCACCTTCTCTCGAATATCTTCATTCCTAATCTTATCCATCCTTGTATGCTCGCACATCCACCTCAACATCCTCATCTCTGCTACTTTCATCTTCTGGATGTGTGAGTTCTTTACCGGCCAACATTCAGTTCCATATAACATGGCAGGCCTAACCACTGCCCTATAAAACTTACCTTTTAGTAACGGTGGCACTTTCTTGTCACACAAGACTCTCGACGCTAACCTCCACTTCATCCACCCCAACCCTATACGGTGTGTGACATCCTCGTCAATCTCCCCGATCCCCTGAATAACTGATCCAAGGTACTTGAAACTACCTCTCTTGGGAATGACTTGAGAGTCAAGCCTCACTTCAACTCCCGCTTCCGTCGACTCAACTCCAAATTTGCACTCGAGGTATTCTGTCTTCGTCCTGCTCAACTTGAAACCTTTAGACTCAAGAGCATGTCTCCAAATCTCTAGCCTCTCGTTGACGCCGCCTCTTGTCTCGTCAATTAGAATAATGTCATCAGCAAATAGCATGCACCATGTCACCTCCCCTTGAATATGATGAGTCAGTGCATCCATCGCCAGGGCAAATAGGAATGGGCTGAGCGCAAACCCTTGGTGCAACCCCGTAATAACTGGAAAGTGTTCAGAGTCGCCTCCTACTGTCCTAACTTGAGTCTTATCTCCATCATATATGTCTTTAATCACCCTAATATAGTCAATCGGGACCCCTTTATCCTCTAAGCAGCTCCATAAGACCTCCCTAGGAACCTTATCGTACGCTTTCTCCAGATCAATAAACACCATGTGGAGATCCTTCTTCCTATCTCTGTACTGTTCCACCATCCTCCTAATAAGGTGGATAGCTTCTGTGGTAGATCGTCCCGGCATGAACCCGAACTGGTTGTCTGAAATAGATACCGTCCTTCGCACTCTCATTTCTACCACTCTCTCCCAAACTTTCATGGTATGACTTAGTAATTTGATGCCCCTATAGTTGTTACAGCTCTGTACATCACCTTTGTTGTTATACAACGGGACCATTGTACTCCACCTCCACTCTTCAGGCATCCTATTAGTCTTGAATATAACATTAAACAATGCAGTAAGCCATTCCAAGCCTGCTCTACCCACACACCTCCACAGTTCAACCAGAATTTCGTCTAGCCCGGTAGCTCTGCCCCTTCTCATCTTACGCATTGCCTTCATGACTTCATCGATCTCAATGTCCCTACAATTACTTAATTCATGGTGACTGTCGGCATTCCTCGAATCCCCAAGTATAATATCCTGATCCCCTTCTTCACTTAGAAGTTTATGAAAGTAGGTCTGCCACCTCCTCTTAATCTGGTCATCTCCCATTAAAAATATTTATATGATAATCTTTATATAATCTGTACATTTTCAAGTTTCACAAAAAGTCGTCATTTCTTCCATCTCCTTACCTCTTATAATTTGTAAAATTTATTTACAATAAATTTTCAAGATATGAAAAATAAATTGCAATCACAAAATAAGAGAAAAATATTTTTACTAACCAATTACGAGTACAATTCTGTTTCTCCCTCGATTCTTTTCTCCTGATTATCTCTGTGATTCGAGGGCTGAAGCATCATATTTCTCGAATGTAGGATGATGCAGATCTCCTGGGGATGTATTTGATCTCCAGCTTCTTGAACTATTTGATTATCATGAAGTATCCGGCCATATTTTGATCTCTTTGTGAATATCCCAAGAGTTTATGTGATTTTTGAGACGCCTCTTCAAGGGAATATATATCCCTTTATTTAGGTATGAGTTAGGGTTTAGCGAAGACTAACTTCCAAGCAGCCCTAATAGACTTCTAGGATTTCAAGAATCTTGTAGTATCTTAAATTTAGGATTTATCTTGATCCGTTAACATTTTGATGTCTACAAATGCCCTCTGCTTCAAGGTTTGTCGGGGTGTAGGCTTGCCGAAACTTGAAGATGAGACTTGAAGTACTTGACCATCGCAATAAATAAATTTTAAAACTTGGAGTTTTTGATTTACAAGAGGAAGAGATAAAGGGTAGAACTGGTCCAACTGGGTGTGCCATAATTTGTAGACAGTAAATTGCATCAAGAAAATAATCGAGACAAAAAAATATTGCAACAATCGTAGTATTTGATTTTAAATAATTTGAGCGTTACAATCTCTATGATTCTTCTAATTCTTTTTTCCAATAGTAAATAAATTCAAGGGCCTTTAAGTTTGATCTTGAATCTATATTTGTTGTCACGGATGATGATCTTGAATTCAACTAGTATGAACTTTGATTTGAACTCGTACTCCTTAAACCTTGATTTGTTCTTCGTTCTTAAGCTTGAACTTGATTTCTTGAACTTGAGCTTGATTGCTTGAAGCTTGAGACTTGCACAGAAATTTATGTCGTGTGATCCACGAGCTCTCTCTTGCTTATTTTTATAACTTATGGTATTTTTTCTAAGTTATAAAGACTCATATTTATAGTTGTGGAAGGGAAGAGTTGCAATGAGACCAAACTCTTTCCGACCAGTCAGATTGAAGCGTGACAAGGCCCAATTTGATTGGATAGAATATGTCACTTGCACATGTGGCGCGATTTCATTGGCCTTTTAATTTGACTTGGCATGCCTTGTCATTTTGACACGTGGCATGACCTTATTGGATCTTCTGTTTGACTTGGCGCACCACGTCATTTGATATCTGGCACCAAACTGAGCCTCTAGAAAGATGACATTTTAGGCTTAATGAAGTGGACTCATTAGTTGTAGCCTAATTAAATAGGTTAGCCCAACGCATTGTGGACTTATCCATATATATTGGACTTACATAATTAATCCAATTATATTACCACATAATATTTATTTGGACTAATGCATTAAAATATGGGATTTTTACCTTCCTATACACTATTTGAAACTTTATTACCCTCCCTACTCAAGTTTCAACTTAATTACAAACGCATATACAATTTACCAGTTATATACATTTTAGAAATTAAATGCGTATCATTTTATATTAGGAATTAAATAAGGAATCAATTATTTCTCATCCTTATTCTCTCTCCCTCCTACGCGCTCTCTCTCTCTCTCTCCGGCTCTCTTTCTCTTTCTCCGTCTCTCTCTGTCTCCCAATCTCTCATTCTCTATTCTTTCCCCAATTTTTCTTCCTCCGATGTTCTCTATTTTTTATCTTTTCATGTTGTATATATTTTTTAATGGAATTCATCAATGGATTTCAATCATACTATAGAATTTTAACTTAGCAATTTCCTTTCATGTTGCACAATTGTTGTTCAAATTAAAATTGTCAATCAATAAATTTTGAAGGTGTTTGACTCTCCATCATTAACAACCATTAAAAAGCTTTGAATTCGAATTTGGATTTTCAAAAACCATTATTTGCTTGGACTGGGTGTTGTTGCAAACAATTGAGAATGTTATTTGGAGGTTATATCTCAATTTTGAGGGTGTTTGGTGAAGATTAGACTTGATTTTGGCTAAATTTCAGATTGAAACACAAAGAAGAAGAAAAAGAAGAAGAAGAAGAAGAAGAAGAAGAAGAAGAAGAAGAAGAAGAAGAAGAAGAAGAAGAAGAAGAAGAAGAAGAAGAAGAAGAAGAAGAACACATGACATTATATATACTTACGAAATTGTAGTAAAGTTGTGGTATAATTATATATAAATTGTATTTTGTTGTAGTTATATGTATTTTTTTTATTAGAATATTGTATGAAAGTTAAAAATTAGTTGTATAATATATGAAGCATTGTATAAAATTTGTATTTAAGTTATCAATACTATCTTTTTACATAAAGTTGTTGATATGTATCAAAATTGTATTAAGAGAGAAAGTTGTAGTTGGAATTTTAGAGAGGAAAAAGCATACACCGCATACAAAATATATACAAATTATATACAAAATACATATTGTATAAAATTTATATCAAAATTGTATTTAAGTTGTATGATATTGTAGTTGTACTTAATTGGGTAATAATAATGTATGAAAGTTGTAGATAAGTTGTAAATTAGTTGTATACCGTATAATTAGTTGTATGAAATTTGTTTTTACTATGTATATTATTGTAGATATCAAATTTGTATTCAATTTGACGAATTTTATTTTTAATTTGTATGTTGATGTACCATACATTGTTCTTTTCTCATTTGATTTATTAAGGAAAGAAAAATAGAGAATGAATTCCAAATCGACTCATGTACAATGATTCATATTTGTTTGAATAGAAAAAAATTGAATATTGATGGGAACGGAATAATTTTGGTGGAGAAATTTCGAGTATCTATACTATAATAAAAGCACGAAGGCCCTTAGCGAAATGTTTTTCGTCTTTTTTACCCTTTTAAAATATAGTTCACATTGGACAAAATAGTCATTAGATCATTCTCCTAATATTTAGCAATAATTATTTAATTATTTTTCTAATATATAGGAGCATTTACTTAATTAGGAGTATTCATTTAATTATTTTCCTTATATTTAGAATTTACTTTTTTTAATTCTAGAATTCCTATACTTTTCGATCCAAACTAGGAAAGTTTCATCCACTTTATAAGGTTTTGTTTTATTAATAAAGTTTTTAAAATTTCAACTCCACTCAGATTAGGAGTACTATATTAAAGAGAAAAAAATATTTTAAAAAAAGGATTGAAAGAAAATAGGTGAAAGATCTCATGCATGTCAACAACGATGAGATTTTGTTCTTATTTCCAGCTTTTGTTTCATTCACTTAATTATTGTAGTGTTTGTACAATTCGTATAGCTTAATTATTGTAGTGTCTGTATAATTCGTATAGCATTAGAAAACATCCAATTAAGAATTTAAATAATATTTTAATTTATTGACTTCAAAATATTAGACATCAATAATAATAAAACAATGATTGAAATAACTCTTAAAATAGTATTTGTATATATGACACAAGAATAAATGTTATTTTTACTAAAAGTAATAATAGTAATAATGTATTAATAAATACATATAGAATATATAAATAATGTATTTGGTATTCTATATTATTTTTTAGAATGTATAATGTATAATTAGGTGAATGACAAATAAAACAAATGAATTACAAATATTATAGTTCTGTGATTCCACAAAGATGTTTGTTGAACAAGTTTTATTTCAAAAACATCTAATACTGTATTATAAATTAAAATAATTATTTAATTTTTAATATTTAAAACTTTAAAATTATCTAAAATTTTATTAAAATTTTCTATTTGAATTAAGTAGGACTCCTAATATTAGAAATTTAAATTGAATAAGATTTTGCTTGCGTTGTAATATCTATCTATTTATCTATACTATTATAAAACATAAAGGCTTTCATTTAATTTTATTTTATAATTCAGGACAGATAAATTTAATATTTATATAATTTTTAAGAATTTTATATTCATTGATATGGATACACGCGCAACGCGCGTACCCTTTGACTAGTTACATTAAAAGCGCCATCGTCACACTTCGGAGAAACTGAGTTTTATGTGAGATTTAAATTTTGTGTGAGAAATTAATTGTGTAGCATAGATTCTTGTTGGAATTACTAATATAAAGTTGAATCCGAAATTTGAAGGCGATTGAATTTAATTTGAATCTGCTCAATTATGCTTTAAGTTGTATGATGTTTTAGTTGCAATATCGGCAACCTAGGTGTATGATAGTAGGATATATAGACGCTATTTACACTCTAAATGTACCATACTTTATTGTGTTTTAAAGGCTAAATGATAACAAAATACTCTAATTGGTGTTCTTTTGCTTTGCAGGGACTAATCCAAGTTAGGAAGAGACTATGAAGTGTTTTGGAATCAATAATGTGGATATAAGGCCAATCAAGAAGAACCTAAACGAAATTAAGCAAGAAAGAGGTAAAGGAGGACTGGACAAGAGGCCACCGCAACCGCGGTCGACCGCGGCTGGAACGCGATGGGACAAAAGATTGAGGCAGAATAGTTGCGATTCACCGCGGTCGCGCCGTGTTCTGCCGCGACCGCGGTCGACTGTGTAATCGCCCAGAAATTTTGGGATTAAAGTGTAAATCGGGGGAAACTTATCCTAACCCTTTATAAACTCAACAAACTCACCCAAGCAAAGGTTAAGTTTGTTTTTAGATTGAATTGGAGGCAAGAACAAGTGTGAGAAGAGCAATCAACCATTAGAGTTTTTCAATCTTCTCTTTGTTATCTTTATTTGCACATTATGAATACTTTTGTAGTTTTATCTTGCTTTGATATGAGTAGCTAAATATTTAGTCTAGGATTTTGATGGAACTTGTTGAAGGATGAACTTCGTGTTATGTTAATATAATTTGTCCGGTTTAATCTCTATTTGTTCAACTTCGTTCTTGTTGTAGTTAATTGATAGGATCCTCAATTAGCTGTGCCTATTTAGTATGTATTACTCGGGAAAGAGTGCATACTTAGGTAGTTGTTGAGCAAAACCACTCCCAAAGTATATGAGGGATCAATAACCGAGGGTTTAAAGGCGGGATTAAGGATAACGAAGCCTTGGGTGTGATCTAAAGTGAGATGTAATAAAGGCCAGCTAGCGTAACTCAGGAGAGTGCGTCTAGTAAATTATCGTAATTACTCTGGAGAGATTTACGGTAGTAAGAGTGCTCATGATCGATAGAGATGATTATACAAATCTGTATAAAACATAAGAGGAAGAGATTCCATCAATAGGGGAAATCTTAACATTAAACCCTGCTCTTAATTATTTACAACGCAATCATAGTTAGTCTTTAGTTTACCTAATTGTATTCGGTTATAGTCAGTAAAAATATCATAAATTGTTATTCAAAATATTTGGGAAGTTGATTACGTAGAATTTAGTGAATCTAACAAGAGTAGTTGATAGGTTAATTCCCTGTGGATTCGACTCTGAGCTAAATACTCAGATTATATTTGTAATGTCCCCTTTTTATAAGATATAGTTGGGCGTGGTCAGTGTAATTCTCCTAATAGAATTAGACCAAAGGAAAAAGAAGTTGGGCATGAATTACGCTGCAAATTCCAGTTACAACAAGGAAGCTGCTGGGATTTTGAATTGTTATGAGACCAGATTGAATGGAGATGAATTGGGCAAAGCCATAAAGACAAGTAATAAGGAAGGCTTAACTGTTGTGTCACGCAATACTATTCCAAGTAGAGATAGAGAGTAGAGTTATTGTTTCTAAAATTAGTATGTACCTCCTCATAATCATATTTTTTAAAAAATGAAAAATTAAACAGGTTAATTCCTTCAGTTGTCAGCTAAGACTTCTTTTATTAGGAACGTGTCAACTTGACTTCTATGAAACACAAAGTCTGTAGATTTACAGATGTCCAAATAGCCTTGGATGCTAGAGTGGGTTGTGAGTCGAGAGTTTTCCTTTGCATCTAAATATTCATTTTAGTTTTTCTATAGCTAATTACGGACAGGAGGATATTGGGGTTGCCAATGATAAGGAAATGTAACTGAGTAGGTGGCAAGAGAATAGGGTTTTCTGTTTAAAGTGTAAAGGTTTGCCAAACTAAGCACGGGACACAAAGATAGGATCAAACCCAACTGCCAACTTGAGAATTAGACCAGCCAAACCAAAGGACTTTCAGATGTTAACTCATTTTTTTTTTTTTAATTTTGTTCAACTTAATTGTATCAATCCAAATTGTAGTTGCAGAGAGTCCTCCATCTTGGTTGTTTTCTATACCATTTATTTAGGACATGAGAATACACCACGGAATAGTGAATACTCTCTCCTTCATGTACTTATTTTTAGAATTCTAATATACAAGATGTATACCAACATTTAATCTCGGATCTTCACACAATTGTTTGGCTTAATAATGAATGAATAATAGTACACATGCTCTTAATAATGTTGAACGGGAGCAAATTAAGAGTTTGTAGAAAAACAAACATGACGTTTGGTTTCTCAATGAAGTGCTTATTTCATTTTACCTAGTTTCATTCTATCTGTTGTAGATTGATAAAAGCAAGAATTTGCAAACTAATGATAATGATTATGTTAAAGATCCCTTGTTCAGTGTAGTATAACAGTTACTTTTACCGAGTAAGACACGTTATCATTACAAGACTACCAATATAGAAAAATTATCGAGTCAGACAGTTGTACAAACAATGTTTATTATAATAACTAGTTAATTTGTTCGCGCGGTAATAAAATACGTTATTGCATTTTAAAATATATAGTAAAATATTTCAAAAAATCTTATTCTTTTTTATTCTTCAAATTCTAATAGATTAATATAGGTGAAACTAATATTTATTTTCTTTAATAAGCATGTAAATTAAGAAAAGAATCAAGAATTCTGATATCTTTAATTTGTAGAAATAAATGTTTGAACAGTTCGTTGAAGAAACTTCTTATTGAATGAGAAAGTTTCTAATATTTGAAGATGATTAATACATTGTCGTTATTCTAAAAGGTTATAGACGGAGTGTGAACGTAAAAGTTTCTTTTGTTTAAGAAAGCAACAATATTAACTAGAATATCAGATATGAAATATGTTGCAAATAAAATCAAACTTCATCAAGCGAATTATGAATCGGTTCCTTTTCATTAAAGTAAGTACATATCAATTTTTATACTATTATTTTATTAAGAAAGATAATTTAGCTTCTAAACAACATTATTTAGCATTTGCATTCCAAACCGAGAAAGGGCCGAGAAATGTACCTAAAAAAAAAGATAAGATAGAAATATAAGTACACAAGGATAATTTTTAAAATTATTTCAGGAAGATTAAAAGAATTTGACAAACAAACAAAAATAAATTATAGGACAAAATTAAATGGCACCTAATATATAACAATGATTAAAGACAAGGGTGAGAAAAGTGGGATTGGTCAGAGATAAGTTTTGAACTTTGTAATCATTCATATGAATTTAGCAACACATATAACATATAGGCACTAGCCGGATTATTGATATCAGGTCTGTCTATGCATTTATTATTACTCTCACATTCGTGAGGCAATTTTTTGACGATTAACTATATCATAAGCAGATTAGTATTTTAAATCGGAAAAAATCTTAATATAACATATAACTACAAAATAAAAAATGAAAGAAAGACAAAGAGCAAAAAAATTACCTTGAGAGGTTGGAACGTAATGTCCATATCTGCTAGACTTTAAAGATAGCTAACCACAAAGTCATCAAAGTAATAGATCAATAATGATGTCACAAATTAAACTTATCATTAATTCGTAAATTTAAACAGAAACTCTTGAAAAAGAAGAAGTAAACACCTCTCGTTGATCTTCATTTTCTCTTCAAGTTTCTTCATTATCAAATTATCATCCTTATGGATCCGCATCTTCAGTTTATCATTCTTAACATATATTACCATTATCATATAATAGTAATGTACCATAATTGTGGAACAGGGAAGGTAGTAATGGTCCGTAACATTCATTGTTGGGACCGTTTTTTTATTAATGGATGGATATTATATTGTATAAAGAAAATGGCACACAAATATGGAAAAGGGGATAAAAGCCACACACACAAAAAAAAGAAGAGAAAATAGATAAATAGGATTCGTGGCCGTGCCAACACATTTCCTATTGTCCTAACTATATATATAGATTCTGATTCAAAAATAACAAGTAGCTTTAAGTATTTAAAAAAAGTAAAGTTAAAAGCATAAGAAAAAGTTCAAAAATTAAAATGTAAATAAATAAATAAAAACTCCTCTTGAAGTTGGGGTTTATTTTTCAGATTTCTTTTGACATAGTTCTCTTAAGTGTCTTAGTACCTTCTACTTGGTCACCTAGTTGTTAAATACTTCACTGCCGTACTGTGGGTCACTAAAGTATAGGAAAAAACAATGTGTATAGTACATGCCATGAATTGTCACCAGAAATATGCCTAGACCATTTGAAGCTACCATTGTTCCTTTCATCCTCACCAGCAGCAGCAATAGCCTCCTTGAATCTCTTCCAATCCATTATCACATTCTTTAAATCAGCCACTTTGGCTTCTATGCTCCGGCAACAATTAGCATGAACGGTCACAACCAGCTCAATATCTCTAAGTAAAATCCCTCGATGACATATTTTATCACAATTTATCGCTACAAAAACCACTAAAAAAATGAGTGTCCAAATATTTAATTTTAAGACCTAGCTCTCGATTCGATTCACACTTTGACGTATCAATTTGGCTAATGTTGCGGAAGCCAAATGTATATAGTGTGAATAAGTCACATCTACTATACCAAAAAATTATGACAGCCACCAAATAATAAATAAGACAATAAAACAACAATAAAGGGAACACCAGAATTTACGAGGTTCGGCTAATTTTGCCTACTCCTCGGACACAACCAATATTTTATTTCACTCCAAAAATACAAGTGAAATAATACTAAAGAGAGAAGATACAAATGCCTTAAACAGATGAGAAGGCAAATGAGAGGTGTGTTTAAATCCTAAACATTAGGCCTTCTTTTATAGGGGGAAAATCCCCCCAAAATTCAAGAGCCCACCGATGTGGGACAAATTTGCCAAACTTCAACAAATCTCCACCTTGGCAAAATTCCACATCTTCAATTTTCTCTCAATAACAAATTTTGATTGTGTCTTCATCTTTAATCTTCAGTTTTCAACAATGTTGATCAAATCCAAACAATGTTGAAACTTGACCGCAGTCACCATCTTTGTCAGCATATCAGCAGGATTTTCTGTAGTATGAATTTTCTTCACTGTGACTCCACCTTCTTCTATGATTTCTCGTACGAAATGATACCGAACATCAATGTGTTTCGTCCTTGCATGATACACTTGGTTCTTCGCTAATTGAATAGCACTTTGACTATCACAAAAAATTGTGATACCTTTTTGTTCAACACCAAGCTCCTTTAGCAATCCTTGAAGCCAAATTGCCTCTTTCACAGCCTCTGTAATAGCCATGTACTCTGCCTCTGTTGTAGACAAAGCAACTGTTGACTGCAAAGTAGACTTCCAACTAACTGGTGCCTTTGCAAAAGTAAACACATAACCAGTAGTTGATCTTCATTTGTCCAGATCACCCGCAAAATCTGAGTCACAATATCCAACTACAGACTGATTGTCTTCCTGCTAAAAAACTAACCCGACATCTACAGTATTATGAATATACCGTAGAATCCACTTCACAGCTTGCCAATGCTCCTTCCCTGGATTGTGCATATATCTGCTAATAACTCCAACAGCTTGTGAAATGTCAGGCCTTGTGCAAACCATTGCATACATCAAGCTACCAACAGCATTTGCGTATGGTACCTTTGACATATACTTTCGTTCAGCTTCATCCATTGGCGACATAGTAGTACTTAGCTTAAAATGGGAAGCAAGTGGAGTACTAACTGGCTTAGTCTTGTCATCTATGCCAAAACGTTGAAGTACTCTCTTCAAATATTCCTTTTGAGATAAACAGAGTTTCTTTGAACGTCTATCTCTAATTATCTCCATGCCAAGAATTTTCTTTTCCTCACCCAAATCCTTCATCTCGAACTCCTTCTTCAGTTGAATCTTCAACTTATCAATTTCTTCCAAATTCTTGGAAGCTATCAACATATCATCAACATATAGGAGAAGATATACAAATGAACCATCTTTAAGCTTGTAAAATTACACACAATGATCGTATTTGCTTCTCTTGTACCCTTGCCGCAACATAAACTCGTCAAATCGCTTGTACCATTGTCTAGAAGATTGTTTCAATCCGTACAACGATTTTTCAAGTTTGCACACCATATTTTCTTTTCCAGCAACTTTGAATCCTTCTGGCTGAGTCATGAAGATTTCCTCCTCCAAGTTTCCATGTAAAAACGCAGTTTTTACATCCATCAGAACTAGTTCCAAATCCAATTGTGCTACCAAAGCCAACATAATTCTAATGGAGGAATGTTTTACAACTGGAGAAAACACTTCATTGTAATCAATTCCCTCCTTTTGAGCATATCCTTTGGCCACCAATCTTGCTTTGTAGCGAACATCTACTTGGTTAGGAAATCCTTCCTTCTTTGCAAATACCCATTTGCACCCAATTGCTTTCTTTCCCTTCGGGAGATTGGCCAATCTCCATGTATGATTCTGATGAAGGGACTGTATTTCATCATTCATGGCAATCCTCCACTTATCTTCTTCTGAACTTTGGACAACGTCTTTATAAGTAGTAGGAACATCATCAGCTACAATTGAGGTTGCACAAGCAACCGTCTCTATGAGACGAACAGGTTTCGTTATTGTTCTTTTTGGCCTGCTGGTTGCTATTGATTCAAGTTGTTGTTGAGGTTCCTGAGTTGGAATCTCCTCTACTAGCTCTCCTTCCAGAGGGTAATCTTCATTTGTTTCCTCCTCTGCTTCTTGTGTAGGAAAAATAAATTTTCCCTCAAACTCCACCTGCTTAGAAGCACCTTTATTTTGTTTGGTATCTTCTGTTACCTTATTTACCATAGATTCATCAAAGGTAACATCACTGCTGAATATTACTTTCTTTTTCATAGGACACCATAAGCGATATCCTTTGACTCCAGAAGTAATTCCCATAAAAATAGCCTTCTTTGCCCTTGGATCTAATTTTGACTCTGTCACATGATAATATGCAGTTGAGCCAAACACGTGCAAAGAGTTATAATCTATAGCAGGTTTTCCATACCATTTTTCAAATGGTGTCTTGCCATCAATAGCAGCAGATGGTAAGCGATTAATGAGGTGGCATGCATATGTAATTGCCTCAGCCCAAAATTCTTTGCCCAAGCCAGCATTGGACAACATACACCGTACCTTCTCTAGCAAGGTCCGGTTCATACGTTCTGCCACTCCATTCTGTTGTGGTGTATGTCTAACAGTGAAGTGTCGGACGATGCCATCATTTTCACATACCTTATTGAAATGATCATTTTTGTATTCACCTCCATTGTCTGTGCGAATACACTTGATCCTCCTGCCTGTTTGATTCTCCACCATCGTCTTCCATTTGAGAAAAATTCCCAACACTTCATCTTTGCTCTTCATTGTATACATCCATACTCTTCGGGAAAAATCATCAACAAAGGTTACAAAATAGTGCTTCCCACCCAATGAAGGTGTTTTGGAAGGACCCCAAACATCAGAGTGTACATAATCCAAAATGCCTTTAGTATTATGGATTGCTGTACCAAATTTAACCCTTGTCTGTTTCCCTTTGACACAATGCTCACAAAACTCCAAGTTGCAAGCCTTTACTCCTTTTAACAATCCTTGATCTGATAGAGTTTTCAAGGATTTTCCTCCAGCATGTCCCAAGCGCATGTGTCATAACTTGGTTGCTTCTGCCTCTTTGTCGTCACTGGATGTCACTGTCGCTGTCCCAATAACTGTACTGCCACGATAGCGGTACATATTATTATTCTTCTGATTAGCCTTCATTACCACTAGTGCACCGGAGCATACTCTTATCACTCCATTTTCTGCAATGATTTTGAACCCTTTTGATTCTAGGGCTCCTACAGAGATGAGATTCTTCTTCAAATCCGGTACATATCGAACATCTGTCAATGTTCTGATCATTCCATCATGGTTCCTTAATCGTATTGAACCAATGCCATATGAGGTAAGAGGGCTGTTATCCGCTGTGTGGATGACTCCATATTCTCCTTCTTGAAATTCCACAAACCAGTCCCTGTTGGGACACATATGATGGCTACAAGCCGAGTCCATCAACCATATGTCTGATGATGTTAATGACTCTGTTGTAACTAATGAGAAGTCTGAATCATCACAATCAGCTACATTTGAATCCATAATGGCCTTTCCATTATTATATTTGGCCTTATTCTTCAACTTCGGACAGTCTTTCTTCCAGTGCCCCTTTTCTCGACAAAAGGCACATTCATCTTTGCTGGGTCTGGATCTTGACTTGGATCTTCCCTTCTTTGTCCTTGTTTGACTTTGAGGACGACCCCTCACAAATAGTGTTTCTCCTTCTCCGCCCTTCTGTTTTTCTCGCTTTCTTTGTTCATAGCTGTACAAAGCCGAACAAACTTCTCTGAGAGAAACTTCGTCATTTTCATGGAGTAGAGTAGTTTCAAGGTGCTCGTACTCATCAGGAAGTGACGCCAACAACATCAAGGCCAAGTCACCATCATCATAAGTTGTATCCATATTTTGCAAATCTGTGACCAACTTATTGAAACTGGTGATATGTTCATTCATCGTGGTACCAGGAACATAGGTGAAGTGACACAGTCTCTTCTTCATGTACAATTTATTTTGACTATTTTTCTTCAAAAATTTATCCTCCAGTGCTTTCCATAATTTACTTGCAGAAGTTTCCTTTGTGTATGGATATTTCTGCTCTCTAGCAAGGAAGGATCGAATGGTACCGCAAGCAACACGGTTGAGAATCTTCTAATCTTCTTCTCCAATAACATCTGGTTTCTTTTCTTCAATGGCCAGATCTAGTCCTTGTTGAAAAAGGACATCTAGAACCTCGCCTTGCCACATCCCAAAATGCATGGACCCGTCAAAAATTTCTACCGCAAATTTCGCATTTGACACAATTCTTGTCATAAGCGAAGATGCCAATGATGACGTATTGTTGACACTTGATGTAGATTCTTCTTGTTTATTGTCTCCCATATTTGACACAAATATTATTTAATAGCTGACGACACAAATCAAGATTATTTCCTTTCTGATGTAGAAGATCAGACTAAGCTGCAACCACAGAGCATACTCAGACAGAACCTTGACTCAGTTACCAAGATAAATCTTTTCTGATGTGGAAGATCAGACTATGCTGCAACCACAGAGCATACTTAGACAGTACCTTGGCTCTGATACCAATTATTGCGGAAGCCAAATGTATATAGTGTGAATAAGTCAACTTATTTCGAATAGTGAGATTTGACACGTCTTGCTCTTTCATCAATTCCTCCTCATCGCGTACCATATTTCGAATAGTGAGATGGTTTTTCTGTTGGACCGCACATAGTAAAAGCCTGTATTGAGTTGGAGAAAGGGTCTCCATTGAACCAATCAGTACTCATTTGTATATCTAATTTCTTGCTCTTGCTTAACATCAAAAATGGATTTCTGAGCCGCATTACACCTGTGTCCTGCCAAATTGCAAAATTAGCTCTACTCATATGGGCAATGTGGGAGGAATAAATGTGCCTTATGCAAGTCATCCATAAAAGGGCATTAAATTTAAAAAAGGAACACGCCCAGTATATATATAGGGTAACGGCCCAAATTGATTATATTCTCTAGTAAAAAAAATATAAAAGATATATATATATATATATATATATATATATATATATATATATATATATATATATATATATATATATAGCTAGAATATTTATATACGTTTATAACCCATGGCAATTTTGTGGGTCAAGAAATGTGACAATACTCAATTAATGATTTAACTAAACAATATTATATTTCGAATACGATTATAAATTAAACAATCTTAAAATCTCATTTCACAGAAGACAATCAAAACCTGTGAGATTTTTTTCTATATCTTAATTTTAGCCAAATTAGAGAGAATACCATTTGCAACTAGTGGTGGCCAAATGGTTTAAAAAACAGTTATTTGCCTATATTATCCATTAAAAATGGGTTGGATAATAAACTTTTCAAATATGAATAACAACCATATTTATTATCCATATTTGTAATGAGTTTAACAGTTTACATTTGTAAAGCCTTAAATTAGAGATTCCTCAAGTTTGGGAGACTAAATTTTTTTCCAAAAGTGATCATATTTAATAAGTCAGGGATAATATGGTTATCCATATTATCCGCCGGCTAACCTTTTTTATTCGTATTAAATACGAATCGGATCGGATCGAGTAATTTATCCTTTTTTGTATTACCTATTTTCGATCCACTCAAATCTGACCCGACTTGCCCTTCTGAAGTCTAATAAAATGTTTGGCAAATACTCGAATTATATCAACATAAGTAGGAAAATTAATTGAAAAAAAATAACTTTGACTGACTAGTGACTAGCCGTCGAAACGTACATCTATGTTAACTTTAGTAAAATCAAACTTCGATATGATAGTTACGCTTTTTAAAATCTTCCATGATGAGATGTTTGTATGGGTCAAAATCTGACCGAGGAAATTCAATACGAATAGGTGATTATCGTGAGATTTGTAACTTACCATGGGCAGTATGGCCGAGGTCGATCAGTGGTCAACAGAACAAGCCGTTGAGTGGCTCATCAGGGCCGATGTCGAGCAACATGGACACAAGTAACGGCTAGTATAGCTTTGGAACCTTCAAAAGGAATATTCTATTGAATATTCTTTTTGTTGTACCTTTTAAGGTTCTTTGGGAATATCTCATATAAATAGTAGGAGAGATAAGACAAAAACATGTAATATTCTATTTGATAAGAACACTTTTGAAAAGTAAGCTCTCTAGATAAATACAAAGAACAACTTTCTGAGAGAGAGATTCGATCTTTATATTTTATCCATTATCATTTCTACAAGATCCGAGAAAGTGTCCAATATTCTCTCGTATTCTTATTATCCATCATTGTCAGGGGAAGAATCATTCGACTCATTCAAATATTGGGTGAATCTTCCTCCTTATTTACATTTAGTGCCATTTATTTTTATTTATTACTTATTATTATTCTCATCCCATTAATAACCGCAACATTTATTGTGTATTGTATTAAATCCATTTCAACGTGATCCCATATTATCCGCATAAACTGATTTTAGATATAGGGTTTCCCTTATCCCTATATTTAATTAGTTTAACCAAAGATTCATATTTGCAGGACGGAGTGCTTCCTGACGATAAAAAAGAAGCCAAGAAGCTTCGAATGTAGGCGGCCAGGTACAACGTCATCAACAACGACTTGTACAAAAGAACGTATTGCGGCCCCCTAGCAAAATGCTTAGGCCCAAACCAGACGCGGCGCGTTCTAGAGGAAGTCCATGAAGGTCACTGTGGAGCTCATACCAGCAATCGAGCCCTAGTCAGATGCCTCATACGAGCAGGCTACTACTAGCCTACAATGAAAAAAGAGGCCGCCGACTTCATAAGAAAATGCGAACAATGCCAAAGATATGCCCCATGATCTACCAAGCGGGCGAGCACCTCCACTCAGTCACCTCGCCCTGGCCTTTCATCAAATGAGGGATGGACATCGTCGGACCCCTCCCGGCGGAACGAGTTAATGTACAATTTCTTTTAGTTTTAACTGACTATTTTTCCAAGTGGGTAGAAGCAGATGCATTCGCCCAAATACACGAGCAAGAAGTGATCACCTTCATATGGAGGAATATCGTGTGCCGTTTCGGCCTCTCCAAAGAAATCAGTTATGACAACGAGCCTCAATTCAATGGAAAAAAGATTGTCGAGTTCTTCGAGAAATGGCATATCAAAAGAATACTCTCCATGCCATATCATCCCGCGGGCAATGGGCAAGCGGAGTCCTTCAATAAGTCGATATTGAATATCATGAAAAAGAAGCTCGAGAATGCCAAGGGACTGTGGCCATAGTTGTTACCGGAAGTTTTATGGGCATATCGCACAATGCCAAAAACAAGCACGGGAGAAACACCGTACTCACTGGTCTATGGGACTGATACAGTAATACCGGTCGAAGTTGGAGAACCAAGTCTAAGGTACTCACACGAGAGCGGGCCGAGAAATGATGAAAGCAAGAGGTAAGACCTCGATGAGGCAGAAGAACGAAGAGATATGGCTTACATAAGGATGACCGCTCAGAAACAACATGCATAGCGATACTACAACAAAAAAGTCAAGATCACACCGCTCAAAGTCAAAGACTACGTACTCAAAGTTAAAACACAGGCAAGCAATTATCCACGAGAAGGAAAGCTAGGGACTAATTGGGACGGCCCGTACAAAATTACGGTGGCAACAAGCAAAAGGTCGTTCCAACTATAAACAATGGAGGGAAAACTACTATCAAACAACTAGAACATCCCTCACCTCAAGTACTTCAACTTCTAAGGAAAGATGTTCTCCGAGCTGTACTCTATTTCCCTCACCTGAGTTTTATCCCAATTGGGTTTTCTCGGGGAGGTTTTTAACGAAGTGACGAGGAGGACATTTTGAAGTTAAGCACGAGCTGGTGAGATTACAAGTTAGAAAGTTTATTACTCGACGCCTTGAATACTTCTCCAGGTCGAACAATAAAGGGACTAGATAGACTGGGACTGGAATACCAACCCGAAAAACATGTAAACTTCTCCAATGTATACATGTAAGCAGAGCATACAAGCACAAGATGTTTGCTTGTATCCACCAAGTTTTAACTCCGCACCGATCAAGATACTCACATTCGACCTCGTTCGAATTAACTAAGAGTAACATTCGACCTCACACGAATCAACTCACATTCAACCTCGTTCAAACTAACTAAAAGTAGCATTCGACCTTGCTCGAATCAACTCACATTCGACCTTGTTAGAATTAACTAAGAGTAACATTTGACCTCACTCGAATCAACTCACATTCGGCCACGTTCGGATCAACTCACATTCGACCTCGTTCGAATTAACTAAGAGTAATATTCGACCTCACTTGAATCAACTCACATCCGACCTCGTTCTACTTAACCAAGAGTAATATTCGACCTTGCTCGAATTAACTCACATTAAACCTCGTTCGAATTAACTAAAAGTAACATTTGACCTCGCTCGAATCAACTCACATTTGACCTTGCTTGAATTAATTAAGATACTCACATTCGACCTAGTTCGAATTAGTTAAGAGTAACATTCGACCTTGCTCGAATCAACTCACGTTCAACCTCGTTCGAATTAACTAAGAGTAATATTCGACCTCGCTCGAATCAACTCATATGACCTCGCTCGAACTAATTAAGACACTCACATTCGACCTAGTTTGAATTAGTTAAGAGTAACATTTGACCTTGCTCGAATAAAATCACATTCGACCTCGCTCGAATTATTTAAGACACTCACATTTGACCTTGTTCGAATTAGTTAAGAGTGACGTTCGACCTCGCTCGAATTCAACTTACATTCGGCCTAACTCAAACCTGATTCACAGAATAACCTCGTTTGAGTTAATTATGGCAACGTTCGACTTCGATCGAAGTAATCGAAAACACTCGATCGCGTTCAAGCTAACGTCTACCAACATAATTCTTTTAATCAAGGCAATCAATTGAGGAAAATATTCAAGGAAAAAATAGGAGACTCGGAAATAAACAACAAAAGTAGCATTCCTAATCAAAAGGTATCTTACAAGGGCCGAACAGACGCCCACAAAATAAAAACAAAAGATTACAAAAAGCATTACTCAGTAGCATCGCCCCCACCATTGCCTCTATCATTGTCCTCGTCATTAGAGTATTCGTCATCGTACCAAGCACCGGGCTCAATCCCATCCAAGTCATTTTCACCATCACCAGCCCACGGCGTAGTAGGATCGTAACCACAAGCGACCCGAGCTACGCGTGCCTTAGCACGAGCATCCTCAAACTCAGCCTCAGAAACTCTCCCTGCTGTCATCAATCCCCTAAATATGTCTAGTTGAGCCTCGACATGAATCCACTTCTCGTACGAATCCTGTGGAACATCGGGATAAGTGGAAGTACGAGAAGAAGATGGTTGAGCCAGTAGCTGCACCTTTTCGGCCTAGAGAATGGAGATCTGCTCATTAAGGTCCGAAACCTCTTTCTCAAGCCCACTAATCCGCTTGCCTCCCTGAGCGCGACCGTCCCCGCATCACTCGACCGCTTAGATCTGAGGACACGGATGGTATCCTCTAACGCCGCACCTTTGCCAAAGTCGCTTCCCTGGCCTCCTCGGCCCTCTTCGGCTCTGCCACTTTTTCGATCAACTCATCACTTAAGTCGTTAACTCTTATCGAGCTCTGCTCAAGCTCAGCCCGCAGGGATGCCAGTTGAGTTTGAAGGTCGACATGCTCAGCCACAACCCCTTTGCTCACTTCGAGCTCGTCCTCCTTGGCTCTAAGCGCTCCATCGAGCTTGCTGCATCTGCCGATGACCTTCACGAGCTCATCGTTCTTTTGCCCCAACTCGTCTCTAAGAGACTTGAAATTACTGTCCGCGCTGAACTGGGTGCGCATCTCACGGTACTTGTCATGGTACTTATGATACTTCAAAACTATTTTCTTAAAAACAACCTTTCTCTTCTCCTCTCGGCGGGCGTTCTCGATCTCCAAGATGAGAGTCTAAGTGAAAAAGGAAGAGCCAAAAATCAGTAAAAGCAAAAAGGAGAAAGAACGTAAGATACAAGAACAACAAAAACAAAAATACAAACTTACCCTCAAAGCCATTCCGGATATACCTAACGACAGATCGGCATCCTTAAATATCTGTAAAGTCTTGTTCTCGGCGCTAGAGCAAAGAGGAACCAAAGAAGGGACTACGCTCTCTGTGTTCGTCAATAAGTTGCAGTCCAAGGGAATGATTATAGAATGAGTAGATCCCTTCG
The DNA here is from genome assembly GCF_000715075.1 of Nicotiana tabacum. Classification (NCBI taxonomy): domain Eukaryota; kingdom Viridiplantae; phylum Streptophyta; class Magnoliopsida; order Solanales; family Solanaceae; genus Nicotiana; species Nicotiana tabacum. Next base: position 94,832,200 of record NC_134086.1, on the reverse strand, counting down.
TTCTTACCTCTACCCGAGTGAACCCCTCATCGAATATCCTTTACTCTTCGGGGCCGACGTCAGAACCAGACTCATAGCTGTCTACAGCCACACCTTTCCCCATTTCCACGGTAGAGGAAGGAACGTCGGCCTGCCATAACAGTGATGTATCACTCCTCGGAATGACCTCCGCTTCCTCTGATCGTCCTCTTCCTTCCACGGAGACCTCCGGCAAGGGAGAAATTTCTATATCTAAAAGGGGCGCAGTCTTTGTGCCCAAAGCTATGTCACCTTCGGGTGCGACCACGACCAGCTCGGGATCACCCTTGTTAACCCTTCACTTCCTAGTGTCTTGCCACCTTCTATTCTCTGCCTTTTTAACGGAACCGCTTCCTCCTCGCTCGGCGATGACTCATCTGCTAAATGCAATATAGGAGAAGTCAAAATATTCTCTGATGGGGCAGCCACTCGACAGCCAGGCCTACGCAGGACCGGGGTCTGAGAAAAAGCAGCAGTCTGCACGGACTCGCCTATAGTCGCAACGAGTAGAGACCCGGTCAAGGTACCCGATTGACAAAAAGTGGGGGTAGGAGCCTTCACTTTCCTCGGATCCCTCCGACCTAACAATAAAGAAAAACTACATGAAGTGAAAAAAAAGACGGTACAAAGGTCGAAGTAACTGAAGATCAAAACTTGACTTACCTGTCGAAGAAGGTTTACGTCCAAACTTCTTATTGAATGAAGACTACTTATGGATCCCCACCGTGTGGGGTAAAATTTGAGTCACCCAGTCGCGAATGTCGGCGACCAACCTAGGAGGCTCCTTCTCGACTGCACAAAAAAGGAAGAACGATTAAGTCACCAAAGAGAAACAACAAACAATCAGTTAGCAAAAACACTTATTGGTGAAGTTCCACACCTCAGGGAATCCACTGGGGTTCGCCCCCACATGCTCGGTCTTGATATAGAAGAAGTTGAACCAAAATTGACGATTTGCCTTATCATCCATTTTCACCACCAGACCCTTGGTCCCACGGTGGCGGAGGTGTATCATCGTACCCCTGTGGAAGCTCGACGCAAAAAGATATAACAGATGGCGGATGGAAAACCCACGATTGGCTAGCTCCACATATTTATCAACATAATAAAGAGCTTGTAAATATAGGGGGAGAGTTGGGTCGTACAGATGCTGTAGTAGCGGAAGAATTCCTCCACCAATAGGGGAAGAGGATGAGAATAGCCCACTTGGAACGAGTACGCATAAAATGCTCAATACCCAAGATGATGAATCTGGATCACGTCGTTCCCAGCTGGGACTAGATCGATGTGAGCATAGATGTTGTACTTGGACCTAAGCTCGGCAATATGTGTTGCTTCCATCTCGAATTTCACAGGCTCAGGCTCGTCCGCAGGTGGCTTTGAGAAGTCCGACCTAGAGCCTGAATTACGAGGAATGATTTCCTCCATAGTAAGAAAGCTTTCATCCTCTACAACAATGGCTTTCCCTTCATCATGAGAGGGCATGACCACTAACGATGGAAACGGGTCAGAGGTTCCCTCAGGGTTAGAAGATTTACTAGCCATCTTTTGTTATGTATATGCGAAGGAATTGAAAGTGCAGAAGAAGTGATAATGGCGTAAGCTGCTGAAAGTAGGAAAACAGAAAGAAGAAGAAGAGAAGAAGAAAAGATGTAGGTTCAAAAGATTAGAAAATGTAAAGGTTCATTCAAAGGGTTCCCCCCTTTATTTATAGAGAACACCGGCACTCGGATCGAGACAATTAACTGTCACATGCACAGGGATTGAAACAATAGGGACACGGGAAATGATGCAACACATCGGGAAGATGTGTAATGATAACGCGTGACGCCGTGACGTCAATCTGAACCAATGTCATTAGTGTGGCTCTCAAAATGCCATGTCACCATCTCGACCGCGATTCTCACTACTCGACCTCCCTATTCGAATTTCTCAAACTATGACTAATGAAGTCCACTCATTGAGGTCGACCAAAAGACGGCGTCACTAAGCGGAAAGACTAATTGTATGGGTCAAAATCCGATCGAGAAAATTCAACACGAAAAGGTAATTATCGTGAGATTTGTAACTTACCATGGGCAGTTTGGCCGAGGTCGATCAGTGGTCAGCAGAACAAGTCGTTGAGTGGCTCATTAGGGCCGAGGTCGAGTAGCATTGACAGAAGTAACGACTAGTATAACTTTGGAACCTTCAAAGGAAATATTCTATTGAATATTCCTTATGTTGTACTTTTTAGAGTTATTTGGTAATATCCCATATAAATAGTAGGAGAGATAAGACAAAAGACATGTAATATTCTATTTGATAAGAATACTTTTGAAAAGTAAACTCTCTAGATAAATACAAAGAATAACTTTCTGAGAGAGAGATTCGATCTTTATATTTTATCCATTATCATTTCCACCAGATCCGAGAGAGTGTCAAATATTCTCACATATTCTTGTCATCCATCATTGTTAGAGAAAGGAATCATTTACCTCATTCAAATATTGGGTGAATCTTCCTCTTTATTTATATTTAGTGTCATTTATTGTTATTTATTACTCCCTCTGTTCCAGTTTATATGAACCTATTTCCTTTTTGGCCTGTTCCAAAAAGAATAACCCCTTTCTAAATTTGGTAACAATTTAGCTTAAACTTACAACTCTATCCTTAATGAGAAGCTTTTATAACCACACAAATACTCTAGGCCCTTTTTTGCTTTGTTTAGGACCACAAATTCCAAAAGTCTTCATTTTTTCTTAAACTCTTTGCTTAGTCAAACATGTTCACATAAATTGGAATAGAGGGAGTACTTATCATTATTTTTATCCCATTAATAACCGCAACATTTATTGTGTGTTGCATTAAATCCACTTCGACGTGGTACCACATTATCCGCATAAACTGATTTTAGATCTAAGGTTATTATCTTTAACTAGGATTAATTCTTTATCCCTTTATTTAATTAGTTTAACCAAAAATTCATGTTTTTTGGCCAAACAATGTTTTTTGTGATATAATTGCATACCTTTATTCTTACCGATTACAAAATTTAGCCTTAAATATAATTTTGACTGAAGTCTGATTTGACCACTAAAATAGGCAGCAAAAGGGAAAGTTTATCGTATGATAATTGGAAAAGAACATTTTCATCTCTGAACCGTGAAAGTAAATATAGATAAGGGTAAAGTAAGTACACTCCTTAAGTTCCTTACACGTGTCCACAAAACTGACAAAACTTTACAACCACAGCCATCACAGGAATCTGAAACTGAAATGATGCCTTTTTGGGTATAAAATACGTTTATACAGTTAAAAAAAGGTTACATTTCTACATAAAATGCAGTATAATACTGCATTTTACAATAATTTGGGCCCACCAAATATCTGCAGGGCTGCCAATTTGTTTTTTTAGTGTAAAACGTAGTATAATACTACGTTTTAATGAAACGTAGTATTATACTGTGTTTTACACTAATTTTTGGGCCCACCAATAAGTGTTCTGCGGATAGCTGACATAATAATAATTCAGATACATAAAACGTGATATTATACTGCGTTTTACATAAAAAAATTCTGCACCCCAAGCTAGGACTTGCCTTATTTAAAGGCGTTAGAATTTTATGAAAATCCATTTAAAACTTTTCTTCAAACTTCCATTCATACTTCTCTTCTTCTTATCAAGCATTTTTTATAATGTCTGAAGAGTCAAAAATAAGGGTTTCATTATATTGGCGGGGTAAGGTTGTAATGGAGAATAACTCTGTGAGGTATAGTTCACCTCCACAGTATCATGTTAAATTGCCGCTTACAATGGAGTACGATAAATTGGTATCGTTGTTACGTAAAAAAATGAGTGTGAGGAAACGTTCGATGAACCTAAAGTAACCGGTAGATTTTCGTATTCTATGACTCCGTAGGGGTTTGCTTATTATTTCGAGTTTAACACCGAATATATGAAACTCTTAGAGATTTTTTGCGGATTCCGGATGAATACAGGGAATTTATTATAATAAATTTGTTGGAAATATACGTCAAGGTTGAAAACGTTCCCAATAATGAGGGTGTGCATAGTAGGGATAACCCCCAGTCATCGGGTGGTTATTCTGGAGCAGTTTTTGTCGGGCAGATTCCTGATGAAAGAGCTTGCCTTGATTTAAACTTGTCACTACCGACGAATGGGCAGCTACAAAATAATTTTTCGACTTTATATAATCTACAAGACAACTGGTAAACTTTAATTTTTCTACGCTTTAGCGATGTTTATTTTATGTTTGAATTGGATTTGTATTAACACTCATATTTTTCATAGGGGGTACCGTCCGGATATGAATTTTACAAGTTATGACCCCGCTCCTAGTTGGAATATGCATAGTTCTGGCGTGTTGGACTACGGTGGTCCTTCCAGGAGTCAGCACCAACAAGAAAATGTACATCATGGAACATCAACACAGTACGACTTGTAAGTAAAGTGATATAGCTATATGTAAATTATTTATCTAGTTGAGTAGCTTATCATTTTGTTCTTTTTGTATAGTGAAAACGAGCAACTTGATATTCCTGACCTCACACAGTTGCCCATAGACGACGTATTGACTCGTGATTTGGCAGATGCGCAGTCAGGAAGAAGATAGTGATTACGACAACAATGCCGATGAGTTTGGAGATGACACACCCTTCCTTGATGAGGGTGATGACGAGGAGGAAGTGGATGCCGAACCTGAGCTGACGAGGGAGCATGCTCCTCCACCTCCTGTTAGACCAAGAGTGTACGAGTCCCATGTGTCGTTTCATGAGCAGAATATTCCCTACCTTGATAATCTATTAAGTATGTCGGACGTAGATGCCCTCATAAGGGATGATAATGAAATTCAGTCAACAATATGGGATGAGTCAAGACCAGCGGTGCTGGAAAAGGGCATGTATTTCCCCGATAAAGCTCGCCTAATCAGGGCTGTAAAAATCTACAGCGTAAGAGAGTGCCGTGAGATGACGGTAAGGGAGTCAACTATGGAGGTATACAAAGGAGCCAATTTTAACTTTGAACCGCTTTTATTCAAATTATTAAAGAAAATTGAACATCGTTTAAAACATGTCTTTGGATTGCGTCACATGAAATGCACCCGCAATCTTGAACACATTTGATTCGATGTTTTGGGATTTGGACTTGGGTCGCACGAAATGCACACCCGAATTTAAGAAGGTAAGATTAGTAAACACGCGCCTAAAGAGACTATCGTGTTATTATCTTGGGATGGGCCGCGAAATTCGCTAAATGGCCCCTCCCGAAATCTATGCAATTATTAACATCTATTGAGGGCCCCGCAGCCTGTGCATTTTATTTGGCGAGGCTCGTCTCATTTATTTTTAAAAGGATAATCCTAAAGTGACTACATTTTTTATTAAATTCGTCTCTAACATAAAAGAGAAAAATCCTAATTAATTACATGCTTGAAAAAGGGCGTAACATATTAATTGTTAGACTAAGACAAATGTTAACGGAAAGGAATATTACTAAAAATTGAAATTATAAATAAAATACGGAATCGACAAATAATATATTCAAAAGAGACCAATTATTCTATAACTAGTTTAAACTGACATTGTTAGATGACTTGAACCGTTGGAATTAATTATTTACAAATATTTGAAACTAGAATTAACCTTAATCACTAATGCTTATTGGAAAGTTTATTAAACTTAAACGTTATCTAGTCTTGTTTGAACTCAAATCATGTCTTAATACCTAATTCACGAAATTAGTTCAAATTCATGCCTTAACTAAATTTAGCTACATGTTCACGATTAACCTACTGTTGACAATATTAAAACCTTCATAGCTAGTGAACTAATTAGTTTTGCCAAGCCGATTCACTAAAGACCAACTTATGTTATTTTCCTCTTATTCCAATTATTAAACAGTTTGACAGTGATGAGCATGCTTAAACATATACTACCTAATAACCAAACTAAAACAGAGTATTATTTAGTACATAACTACAAGATGCCTAGTTATGCAAAGCAACAGAAATTTATAGAATAAGAATACATGAAATAGCCTAAATACAATCAGTAAAAGAAACAAAGAAAAAGCTAAATTAAAGCTTCAAAGTTCCATTCTTCATATGTATTCATGTTTTCACATTTCAGCTTACAATATCGACAAGGTTACAACCATGTACCTGGTATTAGAAGTAAAAGAAAAGGAAGATCAGCAGTAGCAAAGCAACAAGAACAGTCAGCAACATCAGTAGCAAATTGAACACCTACAGACAGACTTTAAAACCAACAGAGATGATTCCACAACCAGTAACAGATTCAGGAATAACCCAACAACAAACAATATCAGAAACCCAAGCTGAAACCCAAGAATTCAATTAAACAGCACTCTAGAACCAAAAGAAAACCCAGGAAGACCAATCTGAAAATCAGTAGTACCAAATGCAAATCACAGAAGCAGTAACAATATTCTGATTCTCAGTAGTAAAGAAAGGCTTTACTTTCAGTTTTTAATTCTCAAAGATTGAGTTTTTTAAGTTCTGACAAATCAGTTTTCTTTTCAACTTAAGCTCTGAATTTATGATGATCAAATCCAGTCTATTCTTTTTAACTCTCTAACTCGGACTCTCCAAGATTTTTCAAAAGTTCCCTTAATTCTGTCCAAACTCTCCTTATTTATGTCCAAAAACAGACCACTTTAAACAATTAATTGAATAAAGAAAAGGTCACATCTTCTTGAGCCTCGTAATCCCACTACTATATGTCTTGTTCCCCATTACTGATTAAACAAATACATTATCCCCTCCATTATATCTTGTCCCCCATGCCTAACTTAAACAATTATATTATTCCTCTACTACATTATGTCTTGTCCCCACCATGTACTATTTTAATATTATTAATGCTTAGTGGGCGGAGCACTCAAAATAAACAATTGCTCAAATTTTCAATTCCAAAAATACCCCTCTGAAATTAGTAAAATTACCGTTCTACCCCCATCAGCTATAACCAATTCACCTAAATCAATTAACCAAAATATAGCAACTATAACCAATTTTTAATCAAATTCAATCAACAAATTCAAACTAAATGATGAACAACAAAAAAATAACTGGAATTATTTTGACTAAACAATATTTTTTAACAACAAACCTACTTTCAGATTCAACAACAATATCAAACAATCATATTCAAATTACTGAGTTCAAATTCAAATTAAGCTTAAACGGAACAAATAAACAGATTCAAATCACTGAACTAAATAACCAATTGAACCTCAAACTGAATCTAACAATATTATAGTCAAGACGAAGGATTCAAGTTATCAAACTAACATATTTCTATATTAAAACTAAATCCTTTTAAATGAATAAAAACAAACTGAAGAAATAATTAGTTGAACTTCAACTTAAATCTAACAACATTATAATTAAACTAACAATTTCTATATTAAAAATAAACTAGAACAAATGAAACAACCTGAAGAAATAATCAAGAAATGATGAACACGAACAAAAATAAGAATAAAAAATTTACTGATTCCAGATCCGAGAATATCAAACAAAATATGGATAGAAATGAAACTTAAAACCACTAACCGGATCGGAACGACGATGAACTCGAACGGAAACAAATCTGCCCGGAAACAATTATCGCACCAAAATAACTCGACGCCGAAGACGACCACGAACGGACTACTGTTCAGGTGGTCGTTGCTGGGCGATCGAGATGGCAGTAGGGTGGTCACTTGGACGAAGAAGAAGGAGCAGGGTTGCCATGGAGGGGTTACTACTCGCTACTGCTCGCTACTGCTCGACGGGAGCTTGGAGATGGTCGTGCCTCGACTGACGAAAAAGAAGAAACAACAGCCATGGTTACCGGAGGTGAAGCTCGTTTTGGACTGGTTCGCTGCATGCTGAAGAAGATAACGAAGCAGCGGCAGCAGTAGGTGGTGACGCTGGGCAGTCCGTTGCTGGAAGAACTGGATGTCGACGAAGCAGCCGGTGACGACGATGCAGAAACTGGACGAAGCAGCAACAGCAACGCGGGCAGCCTGGTCGTGCGTCGTGATGGTTGACGGACTGGAGGTTCCATGGCGTGGAGCTTCGCGTCTGGAGGAGGGCAGCCAGTGGTCAACGAGGAGGGGGCTTTCGGACTAGTGGTCGTTTTGAGGAGGTGAAGCAGCAGCGATGGCTGCTTGTCGTGGTGGAGTTGGACGATGAAGAAGACGACGCAACATGGGTGGTCGTTGAAGGTGGTGAAGCAACAAGGGGGGGGGCAGCCATGGCAGCTGGAGGGGAGGTTGAAGAAGATGATACAGTAGGGGGCGGGTAGCTTTTTTTAGGTTTAGGGTTTGTTTTTTCTTTTTTTGTGAAATGAAAGATAGGGAGATAGGGGTGTTGGGTCTTTTGGGTTATGGACTGGGTCGACCCGGTTTGAAATGGACCGGGTCGTAGGGGAAGGTTGGGTATCTTTGGGCTTGTGGTTTAAAATTGAAGAAAAGGCTCAATCCGGTCTTCTTCTATTTTTGTTCTTTTCTATTTATTCAATTTCCTAAATAATAAAGCTAAAAGTGCTAAGATTAAATTATAAAACCCAAAATTATCTGGAAATACTAATTAACTCTTAATAATAATAATTAACACACAATTAAATAGCGATTAACGATAAAATCACACAATTTGGACATTAAATGCTAAAAATGCAACGTACATTATTTTTATGATTTTTTCATTTTGTAAAACAAACTTAATTAAATATCAAATGCAAATGCGACATATTTTTATATTTTTTTATTAATTTAACATATTAACATGCACATGCAAAAATTCAAATAATTATCAAAAACGTCACGAAAATTCAAAAATATCACACAAAGGAAAATTATTTTATTTTGAATTTTTGGGAGTAATTCTCATATAGGGCAAAAATCACGTGCTCACAGCTGCCCCTCTTTGTCCGGAAGCACGAAGGGTTTTCGCGCAAAGATAAAGTGAGCGGATACGAGCGATTTTTGCCCGTTGGAATACTCCGTGTGAAACATTTTTTGAAAGATTTGACTGAACCTTTGCTTCAGAGGTTTCCTACATATCCTGGGCTAAACAGGAATCAGGTCAATGTAGTTCGGGAAGTTTTGGTAGCTGGGACTACCATGGGACTGCAATTTTGCTGTTACTGCTGATGCATGCTGTTACTACTACTTACCGATCTCCTTATTACACTGTGCTTAAAAGAAAAATCAAGAAGCTAGGCTAGACTACGGATTACAAGATCCCATCTATCTTCCATTTGTTTTTGATGCCTTGCTTTGTTGTCGGCTTGCATCTATTCCGGTGCTTCTTTCTTCCGAGAACTGACGGGGATGACACCGGCCTCTTGCTTTCCTGAACACCAGTTTACATCATTTTGTTCTGTCCGCTTGAGGATGCGGCTTCCTGCATTATGCTGTGAATCTTTTGTTGTAACCTTCTGCCTTTCGGTGGGTTACGGATTTCAAGACCTGAAATGTAAAGACTGAAAAATATTCCCTCGTTATACAGGTGGACGCCTAATGCTAAAGACATGAAAAGTATGCCCTTGTTATACAGGTGGGCGCCTAATTGCTAAAGACATAAAATGTATTTCCTTGTTCTGCAAGTGGGCTCCTGACTCCACCTTGACTTTTGAAAGATGACACAACCTCCATTCTCCAGGAGGGCTCCTGACTTTCATCGGTAACTTTGAAAATAAAATGCATTTGGCAATGATTTATGAAAATATATATTTTGGCAATGTTTATACAAGCAGTACCACTCGGGTCAAAATAAATTAAATGTCCTTTTGAGAAAGGATTAAACAAAATATCCTATTCGAGGGCGGACGAACCCAAAATATCCTATTCGAGGGCGGACGAACCCAAAATATCCTATTCGAGGGCGGACGAACCCAAAATATCCTATTCGAGGGCGGACGAACCCAAAATATCCTATTCGAGGGCGGACGAACCCAAAATATCCTATTCGAGGGCGGACGAACCCAAAATATCCTATTCGAGGGCGGACGAACCCAAAATATCCTATTCGAGGGCGGACGAACCCAAAATATCCTATTCGAGGGCGGACGAACCCAAAATATCCTATTCGAGGGCGGACGAACCCAAAATATCCTATTCGAGGGCGGACGAACCCAAAATATCCTATTCGAGGGCGGACGAACCCAAAATATCCTATTCGAGGGCGGACGAACCCAAAATATCCTATTCGAGGGCGGACGAACCCAAAATATCCTATTCGAGGGCGGACGAACCCAAAATATCCTATTCGAGGGCGGACGAACCCAAAATATCCTATTCGAGGGCGGACGAACCCAAAATATCCTATTCGAGGGCGGAAATTTTCTGCCTCAGTTTTGGTGCTTTTCCTTGTGGCATGTTTTTTCGCCATTAATAAGATTTCCTTTTCCTACTTCAAATCAAAAAAATTTGTTAGTTTTAAAACATGGTGAGTGGTCGTGTCACTCCTGCTGGGGATGGTTTTTCCCTTTCTCCCTTCTCCGCTCTGTGTTTCATTACGCTATCAAAACTTGCTGGGGATTATTTTGCTGGGGATGAATTTTCCTTTTCTTCCTTCCCCACTCTGTGTTGTCCGACCCTCTTGGAACTTGGTCGAAAATCTGTCGGGGATGCCCCTACATCTCGATGGTCTGCTGGGGCCCTCTTGGAATTGGGTCCACAATTTTCTCAACTGTTGTTTTCCTGTTTTTCTCCAATTTCCCCTGGAAATTTGGTCCTCTTAGGATCTAGACCCATTCATCATTTGGTCTTGCGACCAACTTCTTTTTGCTTTATCGCCTTATCTTTGGCCTGTCCTATTCGCATTTTGCTTTGCATCATTTTGGCAACATGTAGTAAGCTCTGAAAATCCTTTTTAAAAGAAACCTGCTGGAGAGGTAAAGTCTTTAAACCAAGAAATAAAAAAGTGATGATTTTAAAAAAAGTAGAAAAAGAAGAAGTCTTTCTGAACAAATGCTGGGGAAAAGGAAAGAAAAGAACTTATCTGAGTGATATAACCGATCCCAACGATCATGTCGCGCATTCCGGATTAATCAACCCAGTCTATTTGTATCAATCAACCCTTCGGACGACCTCATGTTGCTGGGGATAAACAGGCACTTAACTCTTTGCCAAATGCGGATCCTTTCCGCCAATCTTGTCTTGTCGCCTCATAGTGCCCTTCGAGGGGTTTTCACTAATAAGACTCTCTTGTTTCTCTCCACTCCCGTCGTCTTATGGTGCCTGTGAAGGTTTTCACCGATAAGACTCTCGTTTTATTTCTCTCATCTTTCGTCGACTTATGGTGCCTGTGAAGGTTTTCACCGATAAGACTCTCTCATTTTATTTTATTTTTCAGCTGGGGATTGGAGTGCTGCCGATATGACTCTCTCTGTTGGGGATTCTTTCGGCTATCAAGTCATTTCCAGCTTATGATCTTCTTCTTTGCTAGGGATCAGAGTGTTATTCCCGACTTCCGTTTGCATGACCTTGCACTTCTCGGATACTAATCGGGAGGTTTTTTTTGGACATCAATATGGGTTTTTGTGTATGTCAAAAAGAAAAGGGGTATCAAGAGGGTTCAAAATCATTTTGATGGGTAAAACATTACAACTCTTGGAATCGAACTTTCTTCCCAAAATTACAAACACAACTTCTACCCCAGTTTTCTTGCTTGGGGATTTTTTTTTGTTACACTATGACCGAGCCGTGAGGCGCCTACGTATCCTTTTTTGAGGAATCAGGTCAAACGTAGTTCCCAATTCCTTTGTTTTTCTTATGACTTTTCTTTTGTCTTTATTATCATTATTTTTCTTTTTCTTCTCTTTTTCTTTCATTTTCATTATTGATTCCAAAAAGAGGGGTATGAAAGAATAAATAAGGCTCAAAAGGGGAAGCAAAGGATAAAGTGTTTGGATAGAAGAAAGAATTGCCTCCGTCACTTCATTCTCCGATAAATGCTAAGTACAAACAAACAACAATTACAATTACAAGAAATCATACATAATATCTCTTAACTGCATCAGAATTGATAGCCATGTCGATGCATTTCCCTTCGATATCTGTTAAACGTAAAGCGCCATTGGGCTTGCTTTGTTCAGATTGCGATAATCAACACACACCCTGATTTTTCCATCTTTTTTGGCCCTGGCACCACATTAGCCAACCAATCAGGATATGGAGCGACCCGAATAACCTTAGAATGCAGCTATTTGGTTACTTCTTCCTTAATCTTCACACTCATGTCGGTTTTGAACTTCCTCAATTTTTCTTAACGGGAGGAAATGCCGGGTCAGTGGGCAATTTGTGAACCACTAAATTGGTGCTTAAACCCGGCACATCGTCGTATGACCATGTAAAACGTTTTTGAATTCAATAAGTGCTTTTATTAGTTCTTCCTTGATGTTTGGCTCAATATGGATGCTTATCTTAGCTTCCCTGATATCATCCGCATCCCCTAGATTGACGACTTCCGTGTCATTTGAGTTGGTTTTTTTTCTCAAATTGGCTCAACTCTCTGTTAATTTCTTCGAAGGCTTCATCCTCATCGTATTCCGACTCATTATCACAATCTTGTACTATAAGTTCGAAATCAGTTTGATTTTTTAGACTAGGTTGAGATCCATCATGCATGCCATGTCATTAGAACCAGTATAAAGAGAACTGTTCAGAAGAGAAAAAGAAGAAGAAAAATTAAAACAAAATAAGGAATGAAGAAAAAAATACTTTCACTTTATTAAAATAAGGGATAGCAAGGTTTCACACTTTGGCGAGCACAAAAAGAAATCTGGATTACAACCCTGAAATAATCCAGACAACAAGAAAGAAAATCAGAGCCCACTACCAAGACTCCCTTCGGATAGGAAGAGGAGTAGCCATTCAATTGTTGATTTTTGCTTTCAACCACACAAACTGTACATCCGCCTTGCTGGACCCTTCCCCCATCACCATAACTGGCTTGTCATCTACACACTGCACCACTGCTTTTCCACTGGTCGGTTTTTCTTTCAAACTATTTTCACTGGCACGGATCGTCATTACCGTTTGTGAGGGCTTCTTAATCTCCCCTACTTCGTGCACTAGCTCGATCATGTGGGTTTCATGGTGTGCCGGCAACGGGTTCTGATTGATGTTGGGTGCCTCTAGTGTCTGAACCTCAATCTTGTTGGTGTCAATAAGATTTTGCACTGCATGTTTCAACTTCCGACACTTCTCGGTATCATGTCCGGGAGCCCCCGAACAATACTCACAGCTTACCAAGTGGTCCATATTTTTGGGAAGGGGATTTGACAATCTGGGCTCAACAGGACTCAACAAGCCTAACTGCCTTAATTTGTGGAACACGACAGTATAGGTTTCTCCCAACTCAGTGAATGTTCTCTGTATTCTTTCATTTCTGAAAGCCTGATTTCCCCGGAAACTTACCCTTGAGGGTTCCTGTAGGCCCTTGGCGGCAGATAGGTGCTTTGTGGGGGTGGGTATGTATTTTGTGGAGTCGGCGCGCGCTATTGCAGTCGAGCCGGAGGCTGAGTGTATGTCTGGACTTGGTGTACGGAGAAGTGTGGTTCTTGTGGCGGGTAGTAGGGTTGTGAAGGGTAATTTGGAGTGTGAGGGTAGTTTGGGTGATGGGGTCTGGGTTGGTAGCGAGGGGAAGGACCTCTCGATCTGGACCAGTTGCCTGCCTCTATTGTCGCGACCTCTTCTCTCTTTTTCTTTCCAAGCGCACCTCCTGTGTCGCTCTGAATGGCCTGAGTCGTTGCCTTGATTGCCGAGTAACTCAGGATCTTATTGGAATTAAGTCCCTCTTCTATCATAACTCCCATTTTCACTACTTCATTGAAGGATTTACCAACCGACGTCACCAGGTGACCAAAGTAGGTTGGCTCCAACGTTTGTAAGAAGTAGTCCACCATTTCACCTTCCCTCATTGGCGGATCGACTCTTGCCGCTTGCTCTCTCCAACGGAATCCGAATTCCCTTAAGCTCTCTCCAGGCTTTTTCTCAAGTTTTAACAGTGTGAGACGGTCGGGGACGATCTCAAGGTTGTATTGGAAGTGTGCTGCAAAAGCCTATGCCAGATCATCCCAGGTGTACCACCTGCTTGGATCTTGTCTTGTATACCACTCTAGTGCCGACCCGCTCAAACTCTGGCCAAAATAAGCTATCAGTAGCTCATCTTTGCCCCCCGCTCCTCTCATCTTGCTACAAAAGCCCCGTAGATGTGTCATAGGATCGCCATACCCTTCGTATAAATCGAACTTGGGCATCTTGAACCCTGCTGGTAATTGGACGTCAGGGAAAGGGCATAGATCCTTGTAGGCCACGCTGACCTGGTTGCCTAACCCGTGCATGTTCCTGAAGGACTGCTCCAGGCTTTTAAATTTCCGCATCACCTCGTCCTGCTCTGGGCTCTTAGCCTGCTTTTCAATCTCCGTCGAGACCTCAAAATGGGGATTATAATTATGGGGCTCGGGTGGTTTGAATGTGAGTTCAGGGGGGTAATATTGTGCATTGTGAGCTTGAAACAATGACTCACTAGACGATCTGTGCAATGAAGCTAGGGGAGGCGCCACAAAGACGGGAACATTTGGTGGAGGAGGATTTTGATTGGGTGGTGGAGCTTGGGGATCATATGCCTCTCCTCCCTGATAGTAGTGATGGCTTGGGAAACTCGTTGAAGGGCCGGGAGAGGGGTATTCCGGCGTGTGTCCTGGGGGAAGAATAGAAGTAACAGGTGATTCAGGCCCCTTTTGGGCTCTAGCTAAGGCTAGCTGCATTTCATTCATTTCTAGCCTCATCTTTTCCATTTTTTCCATGGCCTCCTTCAACATTTGATTTGTCGTCTTTTCCGACTCAACACTGTTGTCTGAGCCAGTCATGCTTTCTGGTATGGGCCCTTTCGATCTTGTTTGATAATGGTACGGTGCCAGTACGCTCTAACAAACTAACTGTTTTGAAATCTCTTTCTCTGATAATAGAACAACAAACTTGTTAGCGTTAGAGTTTAACACATATTGCAACTTCATATTGGGGAATGCAATGTTCCTAGGCAGTTAACCATTTCTATCATGTTTTTGCTTCGACTGCATGCGTCATTCCAACTTATATTCTTTCTTTCATTCATTTTGCCTCTTCTTTTTATCTTTTAGTGGCGGTCGAATCTTATGTGGATTGCCTACGTATCATGTCCCCGCATGAATCAGACCGGGCATAGTTCTGCCCAATAAAAGATAAATAATACTAAAACATTTTTTTGGAATTTTCAATTTTCATAATAAAACAAACTTGATTACAAAAGTTTAAAAACTGACCATACTAACAAACTTTGACAAAAGACAACAAACGGTCTCGAAAATCAAATAACCCGCATACTCTAATCAAAGAATTACAAACTCAAAAACAAACAGCCAGATTCTTTCCCCTATATGCCAATTTTAACCAAATGGTTGTTTTTCAGACGTGGCCCCTTCTCAATTTAATTTTAAGGCGGGGAAGGATTATTTTACGACCTTTCACAAACTTGTTCGTTTTTTTTACGAAAATAGCCCTTCGACAACTGAAAGATACTCTAAGGCTATCTCAGAAAGAACGGTTTAAGACATCACCGAAGCTGGGGCGGCTTATTTTAACTAAAAATCAAATGGTATTCACTTGACCACTGACAATTTTCTTGTTTTTCAAATAATAAAAGACCTGGTTTTGCAAACACGACCTTTCAGCACTTCGGAGATGAAGATTTTAAGGCTGTGCGGGATAACTGATCACAACCCAAAAGAATGACCAAAGATGGTCGTTTATGCAAAGTCAGCCTTCCGGCGTCCCTTTCGGGAACATTCAGCTACATTTGACAAAAGCGGCGTCACCCGACTCATTTATGATAAAATTAAAATTCTGACATTTTGGCTATTTCTGCAAAAAGGGAGGTTGGACCCGACGAAGGTTGCCTACGTATCTCACGCCCTGTGAGAATCAAACCGGCGTAGTTCCGACAAATAAACTAACTAATTTTTGAAAACAAACATATTTCTTTTATAGCAAAAGAAACTTTTTTTCCTTTCCGTTTTTTTTAAAAAAAAAAACAAAGCAAACTAAAATAAAGGACTCTTTCCTACACACTTTCTGTTTTTTGGGTAAACAAACAACTTTTAAAAATAAAATATATATTTTTCAAAATTTCAGCAGAGTTCCGACAGTACTTAGACACTGGTTTTTTTTTCTTCTAAATTAATCATCTAACTCTCCCCTTGCTATTTTCTCTTTTTCTCAATTTTTTTTCCAAATATTTTCTAACATTTCCTTAGATTCAGAAGCCGGTCAACATGCGGGTTCGAAACAAATAAATGCACAGAGCGTAAGTAGGATGCATCAGGATGGTCTTTTCTGTTTCAGGTTGCTATTCCTAGATGGACCCAACCCCTGTGTTGAGTCCCCTAAGTCAAAAAATGCACATGATGCAGATAAGCGTTCCTACTAGGGATCCGGCATGAAGTTGAGTTATTCTAGGTTCAGAACCTGGGTGTTTGTTTTAGACCTGGGTTACCCAAGCGGACAGCTCGAGCCGAGGGGGGCAGCGTACCGGGGATACAGAAGCTCAACCCGGCTTTGCAACTTATCCGAACCTCGTTCTAAAAATGGGATTGACTCTAAACAGAAAAGAAGCCACACGAAGTGCACCCTTCTTCATGATTTAGAAGACTCAGAGAGCAGATGGGTTTCGGCATAGTTTATATACAGTTCACAAAATATCAAAGCGGTAAAAGCATCATTTTGCATATTAAGCACAGATCATATGAGAATATCAGATAATAAAGTCAAAATACAACAATTTATCAAGCTCGAATTTCTAACCCTGAACTGGTGGTTCTGGGTAGTGTCCCGAGAAGAGTCGCCAGAGCTGTCACACCTCCTTTTTACCCGCGCCAGAGAGGGCGCAGAGGGTTCAGGGAGTTTTTCCAATCAAAGGACAATCAAAATGGGATTTATTTATTAAGACAGAGTCGCCACTTGGGAGATTTATGGTGTCCCAAGTCACCTGGTTATAATCCCGAATCGAGGGAAAGAATGACTCTGTATTACAGTCCGCGAACCAAAAATCCGGATAAGGAATTTTGTTAACCCGAGAGAAGGTGTTAGGCATTCCCGAGTTCCGTGGTTCTAGCACGGTCGCTCAACTGTCATATTTGGCTTGTTTATCTAATTTTCATACAATTGTGAACCTATGTGCCAATTTTAACTTTGAACCGCTTTTATTTAAATTATTAAAGAAAATTGAACATCGTTTAAAACATGTCTTTGGATTGCATCACATGAAATGCACCCGCAATCCTGAACACATTTGATTCGATGTTTTGGGATTTGGACTTGGGTCGCACGAAATGCACACCCGAATTTAAGAAGGTAAGATTATTAAACACGCGCCTAAAGAGACTATCACGTTATTATCTTGGGATGGGCCGTGAAATTCGCTAAATGGCCCCTCCCGAAATCTATACAATTATTAACATCTATTGAGGGCCCCGCAGCCTGTGCATTTTATTTGGCGAGACTCGTCTCATTTATTTTTAAAAGGATAATCCTAAAGTGACTACATTTTTTATTAAATTCGTCTCTAACATAAAAGAGAAAAATCCTAATTAATTACATGCTTGAAAAATGGCGTAACATATTAATTGTTAGACTAAGACAAATGTTAACAGAAAGGAATATTACTAAAAATTGAAATTATAAATAAAATACGGAATCGACAAATAATATATTCAAAAGAGACCAATTATTCTATAACTAGTTTAAACTCACATTGTTAGATGACTTGAACCGTTGGAATTAATTATTTACAATTATTTGAAAGTAGAATTAACCTTAATCACTAATGCTTATTCGAAAGTTTATTAAACTTAAACGTTATCTAGTCTTGTTTGAACTCAAATCATGCCTTAATACCTAATTCACGAAATTAGTTCAAATTCATGCCTTAACTAAATTTAGCTACATGTTCACGATTAACCTACTGTTGACAATATTAAAACCTTCATAGCTACTGAACTAACTAGTTTTGCCAAGCCGATTCACTAAAGACCAACTTATGTTATTTTCCTCCTATTCCAATTATTAAACAATTTGACAGTAATGAGCATTCTTAAACATATACTACCTAATAACCAAACTAAAACAGAGTATTATTTAGTACATCACTACAAGATGCCTAGTTATGCAAAGCGACAGAAATTTATAGAATAAGAATACATGAAATAGCCTAAATACAATCAGTAAAAGAAACAAAGAAAAAGCTAAATTAAAGCTTCAAAGTTCCATTCTTCATATGTATTCATGCTTTCACATTTCAGCTTACAATATCGACAAGGTTACAGCCATGTACCTGGTATTGGAAGTAAAAGAAAAGGAAGATCAGCAGTAGCAAAGCAACAAGAACAGGCAGCAACAGCAGTAGCAAATTGAACACCTAGGGACAGATTTTAAAACCAACAGAGATGATTCCACAACCAGTAACAGATTCAGGAATAACCCAACAACAAACAATACCAGAAACCCAAGCTGAAACCCAAGAATTCAATTAAACAGCACTCCAGAAGCAAAAGAAAACCCAGGAAGACCAATCTGAAAATCAGTAGTACCAAATGCAAATCACAGAAGCAGTAACAATATTCTGATTCTCAGTAGTAAAGAAAGGCTTTACTTTCAGTTTTTAATTCTCAAAGACTGAGTTTTTTAAGTTCTGACAAATCAGTTTTCTTTTCAACTTAAGCTCTGAATTTATGATGATCAAATCCAGTCTATTTTTTTTAACTCTCTAACTCGGACTCTCCAAGATTTTTCAAAAGTCCCCTTAATTCTGTCCAAACTCCCCTTATTTATGTCCAAAAACAGACCACTTTAAACAATTAAACGAATAAAGAAAAGGTCACATCTTCTTGAGCCCCGTAATCCCACTACTATATGTCTTGTTCCCCATTATTGATTAAACAAATACATTATCCCCTCCATTATATCTTGTCCCTTATGCCTACCTTAAACAATTATATTTCCCCCCACTACATTATGTCTTGTCTCCCACCATGTACTATTTTAATATTATTAATGCTTAGTGGGCGGAGCACTCAAAATAAATAATTGTTCAAATTTTCAATTCCAACCTCTCTGAAATTAGTAAAATTACCGTTCTACCCCCATCAGCTATAACCAATTCACCTAAATCAATTAACCAAAATATAGCAACTATAACCAATTTTTAATCAAATTCAATCAACAAATTCAAACTAAATGATGAACAACAAAAAAATAACTGGAATTATTTTGACTAAACAATATTTTTTAACAACAAACCTACTTTCAGATTCAACAACAATATCAAACAATCATATTCAAATTACTGAGTTCAAATTCAATTAAGCTTAAACGGAACAAATAAACAGATTCAAATCACTGAACTAAATAATCAATTGAACCTCAAACTGAATCTAACAATATTACAGTCAAGACGAAGGATTCAAGTTATCAAACTAACATATTTCTATATTAAAACTAAATCCTTTTAAATGAATAAAAATAAACTGAAGAAATAATTAATTGAACTTCAACTTAAATCTAACAACATTATAATTAAACTAACAATTTCTATATTAAAAATAAACTAGAACAAATGAAACAACCTGAAGAAATAATCAAGAAATGATGAACACGAACAAAAATAAGAATCAAACATTTACTGATTCCAGATCCGAGAATATCAAACAAAATATGGACAGAAATGAAACTTAAACCCACTAACCGGATCGGAACGACGATGAACTCGAACGGAAACAAATCTGCCTGGAAACAATTATCGCACCAAAATAACTCGACGCCGAAGACGACCACGAACGGACTACTGTTCAGGTGGTCGTTGCTGGGCGATCGAGATGGCAGTAGGGTGGTCACTTGGACGAAGAAGAAGGAGCAGGGTTGCCATGGAGGGGTTACTGCTCGACGGGAGCTTGGAGATGGTCGTGACTCGACTGACGGAAAAGAAGAAACAACAGCCATGGCTGCCGGAGGTGAAGCTCGTTTTGGACTGGTTCGCTGCGTGCTGAAGAGGATGACGAAGCAGCGGCAGCAACAGGTGGTGACGCTGGGCAGTCCGTTGCTAGAAGAACTGGACGTCGACGAAGTAGCCGGTGACGACGATACAGAAACTGGACGAAGCAGCAGCAGCAACGCGGTCAGCCATGGTCGTGCGTCATGATGGTTGACGGACTGGAGGTTCCATGGCATGGAGCTTCGTGTCTGGAGGAGGGCAGCCAATGGTCAACGAGGAGGGGGTTGTCGGACTGGTGGTCATTTTGAGGAGGTGAAGCAGCAGCGATGACTGCTTGTCATGGTAGAGTTGGATGATGAAGAAGACGACGCAACATGGGTGGTCGTTGAAGGTGGTGAAGCAACAAGGGGGGGGGCAGCCATGGCAGCTGGAGGGGAGGTTGAAGAAGATGATACAGTAGGGGGCGGGTAGCTTTTTTTAGGTTTAGGGTTTGTTTTTCTTTTTTTTTGTGAAATGAAAGATAGAGAGATAGGGGTGTTGGGTCTTTTGGGTTATGGACTGGGTCGACCCGGTTTTAAATGGATCGGGTCGTAGGGGAAGGTTGGGTATCTTTGGGTTTGTGGTTTAAAATTGAAGAAAAAGCCCAATCCGGTCTTCTTGTATTTTTGTTCTTTTCTATTTATTCAATTTCCTAAATAATAAAGCTAAAAATGCGAAGATTAAATTATAAAACCCAAAATTATCTGGAAATACTAATTAACTCTTAATAATAATTAACACACAATTAAATAGCGATTAACGATAAAATCACACAATTTGGATGTTAAATGCTAAAAATGCAACGTACATTATTTTTATGATTTTTTCATTTTGTAAAACAACCTTAATTAAATATCAAATGCAAATGCGACATATTTTTATATATTTTTTTATTAATTTAACACATTAACATGCACATGCAAAAATACAAATAATTATCAAAAAAAGTCACGAAAATTCAAAAATTGCACACAAAGGAAAATTATTTTATTTTGAATTTTTGGGAGTAATTCTCATATAGGGCAAAAATCACGTGCTCACAGCAGCCATTGAGTGCTGAGCATTATTAGCCGCCGGAACCTTTTAAAATGGTGTGTAACAATGACTATTTGTGCAAGCTGCAAGTGCAAAAGAGAACGCGTATACGGAACCAAATGGATATTGGTGACACCGTTTATGAGCGTAAATGTGGCATATGCTCGCAAACAGGACACGACCGTCGTAAATGTCCTTCAGGTGGTGTGCATGGCGGTGGTAATCCAGCTCCTAGTGCAAGTTCGTTCAATGTACCCAACTATCAAGGATACACCTAGTCTTTTGTTTTCGTATTATTTTTTGTAATACGCTCCTATACTTGTGTATGTTGCAATATCTATCAAATAAAATTATGTTCCACAATCTTGTTACATCTTATTTTTTAACATGACCTTTTGAATTGGGATGCTGATATGATTGTTCAAATATTCAACTTATTTGTATTAGTAAAGAAGACGAATCTAAAAATTAAAAAAAACCTATAAAATCAAGACATCCTTTATTATCTTTCTTAAAATTTAATATGTAAAGCGTGGTATAATACTACGTTTTGTGTGTTGTCTTGTTGTTCTGAAAATAGCTGAACCGACTGCGAAAAAGCTATTTTGTTTCATAAAAATTTAATATGTAAAGCGTGATATAATACTACGTTTTGTCTGTTGTCTTGTTGTTCTGGAAAAAGCTGAATCGACTGTCAAAAAGTTGTTTTGTTTCATAAAAATTTAATATGTAAATTGTTACTACGTTTTATGTATTATCTTGTCGTTCTAGAAAAAGCTGAACCGACTGTCAAAAAACTGTTTTGTTTCATAAAAATTTAATATGTAAAGCGTTACTATGTTTTGTGTATTGTCTTGTCATTTTGGAAAAAGCTGAACCGACTGTCAAAAAGCTGTTTTGTTTCATAAAAATTTAATATGTAAAGCGTGGTATAATACTACATTTTGTGTGAAATCTTGCCTATAAATAACGGGCACATTCTAGTTATTTTCTGCGCTTAACAATAACCAATAACAAATATTTTCATAAAACCAAGGTTTCTCTTTAACAAATGTCTCAACAACCTCTTTATGTCCCAAGGTGCGAGTGCGGCAAAAAATGCATGATGCATGATTGTTGGGAAGAAGCTGGATGCCGCTACTGGGTGTGTATGAACAAGTTTTATAGGCAACCTGACAAACCTACATGCAATTTTGAGGTATGGGTTGATGAACCCTGTCAGCAGGAGGTAAATAACCCGGCTGATCATCTCCACGATCCTCATCATGTGCCTCAACAAGTGGGTCGACAAGTGCCTCAACGCCCCCTTGCTGGGGACCACCTCCCCGCCGTTCCCCGCGACCTTGTGAGGCACCCCTGCCTCGTGGGACAGGCCTACCCCGATAGTGCTCCTCTGGCGCCGCATACTCAACCTCGTGATCCAACCTCGCACCCTCTCTGGCTCGCTGCAGGGTCCGGAGAGCTATCTCTTCCACCCACCGTCCATACTCAACGACTGCAGCATTGTCGCCATGATGCTGCATCTCTTGTCCCAACTGGTAGAACATGTGATGCCCAATAGCCTGCACAATATTTAAAATATTAATTAAATAATGCTATATCACACTTATAAGACTTATCCCACAAAACATACCAGTGCCTCGTGCCTCCCGGCATATGGTCTGTACCTATCGCCAAGTACATGAATAGGGTTCCCGATCATCAGTTGGGTGTGACGACAGTACCATGACATATAAAGCTCAATAGTCGCCTCCTGGATCAGTGAAGGTTGTGGTAGAATCAACTCCTCTCGCTGGTCCCAAATATGGACCTGTGCCTCTAGCCATCCTACAAATTCATTGTCCACCCTAGTACAATCATCCCGCTGATAATATGTAGGCACCCATCCAGGCTACCCTGGTATAGTCTAGGTACGGTCAAACTGGAGAAGTACACGCTCTGTGGCATGATGCTCCACCACATCGAGGCACATCATCGGGACGAAAGTGCTCCAAAACAGTTGATCGACCGAGCAATAATCGGGCAGATGAGCTAGCAACTCGTCACTGTATGGCGTCCAGATGACCTATAAAATAATAACAAAAAGTGAGTATTCACACCACAAGTGAATTTATAACAAGTTAGTTTAGGTACATATTTACCTGTCCGGCCACCAGAATATCTAACACATCCCTGACAAGGGGGAGATTATGATGAGCATCACTCCCTTGGTAGTTCACATGCCGGAGAACCCACCTCGTAGCTAGATGGAGAAACGGAGATGCTACACCTAGCTCTAGTGGTGGTAGAGGTGGCTGCAACGGCAGGATCCGCTGCCAGGCCCAAACCTAAGATAAAAGGTTGAAGTAAAATTTAAGAGTCATTTTAACTATATAGAATTTGGAGTAATGAACAGAGTATTCGAAAATATTGTCACCTGTAGAAGCCGCAGAAAACCACATATGTCCACCTGGGTGCCCATGCTCGCCCGACACATACTCCTGTACAGGTATACTAGAACAGCAGCACCCCAGTTATACTGGGGTAACTCATCTAGCTGCTGCAGATGATGCAGAAAACGCAGACTCAATAGATTTTCCGAAGTGTTCGGGAACAAGACACCCCCAAAAAGAAGAAACAACGCCAACCTCGTGTACTGGTCAATATGGATATCCTCTGTCTCGCCGGAAATGTCGGGGTGCAATACCTCCATATGCTCTCTGATAGCCGTCACAGAAATGCGACTGCCCCCTCTAAGTGCAGCCTCACCCTGTGGTCTGAAACCAGTATACTGCCCCAGTAAATCCAAATACTGGGGATGCATCATAGCTCTCATATACTGGGGTAGTGCAATGATCAGTCCATCTACACGCAGCCCATACAAAACCTGAACATCCTGAAGCGTGATGGTGGCCTCTCCAGTGGGCAGGTGAAAAGTGTGCGTCTCCGGTCACCACCGCTCTGTCGACGCCGTGATGAGAGGCCAGTCGAGCTGCATCCGCCCAATCTAAAAAATCCTAAGGAAGCCCGTAGTACAAAGGCGATGGACTACGCGGGCATGGAAAACTCCCCCCCTCAAAAAATTCCACAAGTCGTCCGGTCTCCCCGCGCGGAGACTCTGATCCAATAGATGTCCCTCCTATACATAGGCGGACCTATGGTCGCCCTGTAACACTAATATCTGATCCGCGACTGGTGCAGGATGCACAGGCGGCAAGTCCATGTCGTCTACTATAATTTAAACAATATTAATTGTGTGTTTGTATTATAATAAATTAAATAATTAATTTTTAATTAGATAGAGTAATTATCTATGGGTTCCAGGCTCGATATTTGAGGCCTAGTAGCACCAAGCTATCCTTAATTATTATGTGTGTCAATTTCAATATTTTTAAAATTTTGTTAGTTTAATAAATTCATTAATTAAATTTTAATTAGATAGAGTAATTATCTATGAGTTCCAGGCTCGATATTTGAGGCCCAGTAGCACCAAGTTATCCTTAATTATTATGTGTGTCAATTTTAATATTTTTAAAATTTTGTTAGTTTAATAAATTAAATAAAATTATTTAATTTGATAGAGTAATTAGCTATGGGTTCCAGACTCAATATTTCAGGCCAAGTAGCACCAAGCTATCCTTAATTCTTTTGTGTGTCAATTTCAATATTTTTAGAATTTTGTTAGTTTATAAATTAAATAATTAATTTTTAATTGGACAGGGTATACAACTATGAGTTCCACGCTCAATATTTAATTTGACAACATATATTAATTTGTTAGTTATGTAAGTTTATTTTATAAATTAAATAATTAATTTTGTAAAAGGCTCTATATTTTATAAGTAGATACTTAAACTACAGAGACTGTATGCTAAAAGGCTCTATATTTTACTACGCTATAAGGCTCTATATTTTACTACGCTAAAAGGCTCTATATTTTACTACTCTAAAAGGCCACTATTCTTTAAACAAATAAATAATATAAACAACAAACATATGAATATAACATTCACGAAATTACATATAAAACAGTAAAAGATATTTGTGAACAATTTCATTAACAATAAAAATTATTTTTCAAGTTTTACCTATTTTTTTAAAACACTAATAATTTAATCCGGGTAAAATAAAATACAAATTTAATCGCAAACATAACACAAATCAACGTGGAAACACATTCAAAAAACAAATGTACATATGCTCTACGAGTTTTGAAATAAACTAAATCGGAATACCTCGATTTATGTTTTTTGAAATATCGGAAATTTGGAATTTTGACCCCGAAAGAAAGAATCCAAGGCTTGGGTTGTATGCGGGACCTACGCTCTTCACTTTTTGTGTGACGGGTGGGGCCCAATAATTTGTTTTAATCGCGTGTGTGTGTGTGGGGGGGGGGGGGGCAGAAATGGTGGGGGAGGGTTTTTTAAAAATGGGGACTGCTTCTGTCGTGGGGAAGAAGATGCAACTATATTTTATTAAAGGAAAACGCAGTATAATACTACGTTTTCCTTAAAGGCAGTATTATAATGTGTTTTCCTATAATAAAACAAATAATTAAATAAAATACAGTATAATACTGCATTTTACTTTAACGGCTAACTTTCCGTTAAAGTGAAATGCAGTATTATACTGCGTTTTATGTAAAAATGTAAATTTTTTTTAACTGTAAAAATATATTTTTTGTCCAAAATGACATCATTTCAGTTTCGGACTCGCCATCACAGCATACGGTGTCAATCAAAAAGTTTTGTTTTCTGAAACAGAAATTTTTACAGAAAATGGCAGTCAATCAAATATTTTGTTTTCGGTAAATATTTCTCATCAAAAAATTCAAAAAAATTTCTGAATGTCCCTTTGGTAAAAGGAAAATAAATCAAACTGCTACCTATGTTAATCCGAGATAAATTTTACATATTAAGGGCGGTTGGAGAAAAAGTTAGATCATCCAAACAGACTTAGTAGGTGTTTCAACATAAAAATTTGAGATTTGAAAAAAAGTAATTTTTAAAATTAAGTTGAAAAAATATTTGAAAAGTAAAATCAGTGTTTGAACATATATTTCCTTGAAAAAGTGGTTACAAGAAACTCATCTTCAATTTGTTTTAAATTCATCTTCAAAAATTCATTCCTATGTAGTATGTATGTATAACCAAATTATATTTTGAAAATGAGTTTAAGAAAAAGAAAACAATTCTTATGGATAAACGGTTCCTTAAATACTTAAATTTTTTGAAATGTATGTTAGATAATTTATTACCCATAAATAAATATGAAGGTGTTAGTTGTCAATTGACCTTTGTTAGTAAATTTCACTATCGATAACCATCAAATATGAACCTTTGGTAGTAATTTCACTATGTATGAAATTACCTGACCTAAGACTGCTAGACAAGATGTACGTTAAGTAGTTCATCTAAACCGAAAGTCTCTTAACTGTCATTCTCCATGACATGAGTTTTTCTTTTTTCATGTTAAAAACCACACACTTGATATGACATATCGTATTATGTGAGCCTCTTTGGACATAATTTTTTTTTTCCTTTTATTCCAAAAAAATTTCACTTTTTTTTGAAATCAGCGTTTGTGCATAAAATTTTCAGTTTTCACTTGAATATACATTTTGAAATTTTTCGAAAATTTGAAAAACTCTAAAAAGTTATTTTTCAAAATTTTCACTCAAATCACTCACAAAACTTCAAAAATAACCCAAACTGAAATTTGTCCAAACACAACTCTAAATTTCAAATACCATTTTCACTTGAATTTTTTTTCACCATTTAATTTTACAATTCTTATGTCCAAACGCCTACTTAATGCCTTTTGGGTAGAGATTGAAATTATATGTCACATAAAAAAAAAGATGAAATATTATTAGCCGAACAGTTTGTATACGGTCCCGATTTCGTTCTTCAATGAAAAAGGTGTTGTAAAATAAGATGATTATGGAGAACAAAAGATTTAGCTTGAGGCGTGTCAAAGATATTGTCTTTAAGGATATTTCGCCCACACTGAGATGAATATTATTGAGCATATCCCCCAGGATTCAACAAGCTCTTCTAGTATAACTAGGAGTAGAAACAACAAAGATTAAGAACTAAACCCATCTCAAAACAAAATAAGAAAGAAATTTTTTACTTCACAGACACTCTTATTAAAGTAAAACCAAAGACGTATATATATATAGTGCAAATGAAATGCACTTTCTGATATCAAATTGTCCAAGCCATAAAGACCTTTTAAAGCTTCAGAAACGTATGTTTAGAAATGTAAGCTTCAAGAACGTTAAAATTAAACATATACAAACGTTATAATCCAAATTGAATACAAAAACGTAAGCTTCAGATTGTTGGCATAACTGTTCAAGAATTAAGGCCATTAAGGCTCTTAAAAAATTGAAATGTTTCACATTCATTGGTCAGATTATTTGTCCCAAATTAAATTCAGCATTAAACTAATTTCGGTTACAAATATATTTAAAATAATTATTATAATAAAGATCCATTAATATAATAGTAAGAAAATAAATCCAGACCTAGTTTTAGAATATTTCTTTTTGAGATATCAAAAATATTTTTCTATCAATCCCCCACATATCCCAAAAAGAATATTAAAAAATAAAATAAAAAATAAATAACTTGCTGGGTTTTCACAAATGAGCATAATGCGTCGAATCTGGTTTCTCTTGGACTATGAACTAGATCTAGATAAAATAAGATTAAACTTACAGAACAATTGGTGAAGTTTAGAACTTCTATGAACCAAGAATTCTTTTGTAAGTTTAGTGTCTCACCTATCACATTATACTCGCACACACTTTGTTGTTTGTCGCAATTTTGCGCTAATAGACCATGCGTACGCCTGGTTTTCATGAGTGCTCTAGAAACTTTTTGCCATAAATTTCATAGGAGCGGCCCCAATCCACACTCGTATAGGTCTATCCATCAAGTGTATTCTGCAGCGCAATACACCACTTAAAATTAGGCTACGGATTAGATTAAGAGTTTAATAACTCAGTCTCCCATTCCTTGCAGTCTTGCACTATATATACACACACCATAGGAAGGGATATAATTAATAGTGCACGTTTGATCAACTAATGACTTGTTATTACCCATATGAACCTACTTCATGGGATCTCCAATCACATAGGTTGGGTTACCATCATAGTTGATATAACTCAAATTGGCAAAAGTCTCATTCCCCTCGATGTTTCAGATATTAATTTTCTTCCCAAAGATTTAGTCAAAGGATCGACCAAATTCACTTCTCACTTCACATAATCTATGAAAATAATTCCATCTTTCAGCAGCTGTTTTATCACATTATGTCTCAATCGGATATGTCTACTCTTCCCGTTAAAGGATTTATTTTTAGCAATGACTATTGTAGCTTGGCAATCACAATGCATCGACACAGAAGGTGCCGGTTTTATTCCCAGTGGAATACTTGCCAAAAGGTTCTTTAACCACTCGGCCTCATTGCCAGCTAATTCTAATGCCACAAACTCAGATTCCATGGTAGATCTAGCTATTATTGTTTGTTTAGCTGATTTCCATGCCACAACCCCTCCATCGAGGGTGAACACATAACCACTAGTGAATTTTGTCTCATCTGAATCGGAGATCCAGTTAGCTTCATTGTATCCTTCTAGTACAGTGAAAAATCCACTATATTTAACACCATAGTTCATGGTACCTCTCAAATATTTCATTACTCTTAGTAATGCAATCCAATGATCATGACTCGGATTTTGAGTATATCTACTCAATCTACACACAACATATGCAATATCAGGTCTAGTAAAATTCATCAAATGCATTAGGCTACCAATAATTTGAGCATATTTATTTTGATCTATAGCATCTCCCTTATTTTTTTTAATTGACTATTAGCATCATAAGGAGTGCTTACAGGTACCACATCAAAATTATCATTTTTTAAGAATTCTTTCAACATAATGTTATTGAGTCAGCATTAAACTATTGCCATCTCTTATTATTTTCATGTCTAAAATAACACTAGCTTCTCCCATGTCTTTCATCTCAAAATTAGAGGACAAGAAAATTTTGGTTTTATGTACCAAATCAAGGCTAAAACTAAAAATAAGCATGTCATCCATATAAAGGCAAATAATAACACATGTACTATCTACACATTCTGTATAAAAACATTTATCTACTTCAATTGATGAAAAACCATCATTAATCAATACTTGATCAAATTTTTCATGCCACTGTTTAGGTGCTTGCTTTAGACCATACAAAGATTTTAGCAATTTACATACTTTGTTTTCTTGGTCAGACACTATACAACCCTCAGGTTTCTCCATGTAAATTTCCTCTTCCAAATCACCATTTAAAAATGCAGTTTTAACATCCATTTGGTGAATATAAAGTTTATAAATAGAAGCCAAGGCAAGTAAAACACGAATCGAGAAAATTCTAGTTACAAGAGCATAAATGTCAAAATAATCAACATTTTGCTTTTGGGTAAAACCTTTTCCAACAAGTCTAGCTTTATATTTATCAATGGAACCATCCGGATTGAGTTTCTTCTTAAAAATCCATTTACAACCAATAGGTTTAGCCCCCGGAGGTAAATCAACTAAAATCCAAGTTTTATTTTGTAAAATTGAATTTAGTTCTACATCAATACTTCTTTCCAAAATGAGGCATCAAACGAAGAAATAACTTCAGAATATGTTAAAGAATCATTATCCACAAGATAAGTATAAAAATCATTACCAAAAGATTTTTCTTTCCTTGGTCTTTTGCTTCTTCTTAAATCCTTACTTTCAAAATCATAATTGGAACATGTGAAATATTATCACTTGGAATAATATAAGCATCAGAAATTTTCTCAAATTTTAAAGGAAAAATATTTTCAAAAAATTCAGCATTTTTTGTTTCAACAATAGTATTGTTTTTAGGTACATCACTTTTGACTACTAAAAATCTATATGTTGCACTGCTTTCAACATACCCAATAAATATATAATCAGATGTTTTAGATCCTATTTTTCTTTTCTTAGGATCAGACAACATAACTTTAGCAAGTCACCCCCACACTTTTAAATATTTCAAATTAGGTGGATACCCTTTTCACAACTCATAAGGAGTTTTACCCATTTTTTTATAAGGAATTCTATTTTGTAAATGACAAGCCAATAAAATGGTTTCACCCCAAAGATTATCCGGAGCACCAGAACTAACAATCATACTATTTATCATTTCTTTTAAAGTCCTATTTTTTCTTTCCGCCACACCATTTGATTGTAGAGAATATGGCTGAGTTATCTCGTGAATTATACCTTCTTTCTCACAATAATCATTCAACAAAATAAATTCACCGCCTCTATCAGATCTAACTCTTTTGATTTTCTTATCCAATTGATTTTCTACTTCATATTTATAAATTAAAAACTTATCAAAAGCTTCATCTTTATTTCTCAACAAATAAACTTTTGTATATCTAGAAAAATCGTTTATAAAAGTCACATAATATTTTTTTCCTCCTCTAGTCATAGTTTGTTTCAATTCTCCTAAATTAGTATGAATTAAACTTAATAATTCAGATTCTCTAAATACTGAAGCACATGATTTCTTAGTTTGTTTAGCTTCTAAACAAACTTCACACTTATCAATATTCGAAAATTAATATTTGAAATAAAACCTTTAGAATGCATTTTCTTAATATAAGATAAACTAACATATCCTAATCTAGCATGCCATAAATTAAAAGAATCAATTAAGTAAGTAGAAGTGCTAACATTTTCATTGATAACATTGAGTACAAACAAGCCATGGTTATAATAACCCTTGCCAACAAAATTATTATTCTTGGTCAACACGACCTTATCAGATTCAAAAGAAACCTTCGCCCCCACTTTTCCTAATAATCCCACAGAGACCAAATTGGCTCGGATACTAGGAACATGCAACACGTCATTTAATGCCAAAGTTTTGTCAGATGTGAGTTTGAGAAGAACTTTGCCTTTTCCAAGAACTTGAGTAGTTCTTGAATCACCAAGATAGACAACTTCTTCTCCCTCCTCAACTTGGGTATAAGACACAAAGTTTTTTTTGTTAGCACATATGTGCCTCGTGGCACCAGAATCTAACACCCAATCTTTCACATTGGCCACAAGGTTCACTTGGGAAACAACCGCAACAATTATATCATCCACTTTTGCTTCAGTCAAATTTACTTTAGCCTTAGTGGGATTGTCATTCCCAACCCTTTTTCGGCATTGAGCAACATAGTGACTAGGTTTGCCACACACAAAGTAGTTGTCTTTTTCCTTGAAGGTTTGATTGTTGGTTTTGGGCTTATAACCATCTCTTTTATCATACTTGTTACTTGATTTTCTCCGACGGTTGTTGTCCTCCACAAGGCTGCTTCTAGTAGCAATTTCTTTTCCTTTGTCAACAACAGCGTGCTTGCGATAAAAATTATCTCCACCAAAAACCACAATTTTTGAAACATCGGGGAAAGGTTTGACACATGTAATTAGCGAGGGAACAACAACAGAAACAGTAGGTGCAACGGGTGTAGCAGCAACAACAACAATATTAGTAGCGTTATTCTCCATAATAACAACGTGTAAATATCCTTAAGATTGTTGTAAAATAAGATGATTATGGAGAACAAAAGATTTAGCTTGAGGCGTGTCAAAGACATTGTCCTTAAGGATATTTCGCTCACACTGAGATGAATATTATTGAGCATATCCCCAGGATTCGACAAACTCTTCTAGTATAACTAGGAGCAGAAACAACAAAGATTAAGAACTAAACCCAGCTCAAAACAAAATAAGAAAGAA
The DNA here is from genome assembly GCF_000715075.1 of Nicotiana tabacum. Lineage (NCBI taxonomy): Eukaryota > Viridiplantae > Streptophyta > Magnoliopsida > Solanales > Solanaceae > Nicotiana > Nicotiana tabacum. The sequence continues at coordinate 94,800,265 of NC_134086.1, read as the reverse complement.
TTTTTTTACTTCACAAACACTCTTATTAAAGTAAAACCAAAGACGTATATATATAGTGCAAAGAAAATGCACTTTCTGATATCAAATTGTCCAAGCCATAAAGACCTTTTAAAGCTTCAGAAACGTAAGCTTCAAGAACATTAAAATTAAACATATACAAACGTTATAATCCAAATTGAATATAAAAACGTAAGCTTCGGATTGTTGGCATAACTGTTCAAGAATTAAGGCCATTAAGGCTCTTAAAAAATTGAAACGTTTCACATCTATTGGTCAGATTATTTGTCCCAAATTAAATTCAACATTAAACTAATTTCTGTTACAAAGATATTTAAAATAATTACTATAATAAAGACCTATTAATATAATAGTAAGAAAATAAATCCAGACCTAGTTTTAGAATATTTCTTTTTGAGATATCAAAAACATTTTTCTATCAATAGGTGATACCACGTTGAGAGGTCAGAACTCCGAGCTTGAGCTCGAGGTTCCTTTCCAATACGAGGTCGAGGTCGATAACTTTAGTTCGAGGTTGGAAGAAGGCCCACTTCGAGATAATACCGTTATGGTTCGGTAATAGGAAGAGCGAGATTCTCGCAACGGCCAAAGATCACAGTGTAAATCCATAATGGATTAGTCCTTGGCGATTAGACAGCCGTACATTAAGATTCCATATTATAATTAGAAGTGTATCTTATTTAGGATTCCCCTATTATATAAAGGAGAGCCTATTCATTTGTAAGATATAATTCATTGACAAGAGAATATACATTCATCATTTTCTTGCTTACTGTTCATCAGAGTTGCCTTATAATTTACTGTTCTTACTAACCCACCTCAAGACTATCATAGCTCGAGGTCCGGAGTTGGCTTGCACACTGGTTTGACTTACTTTACTCTTTAATTTATATATTTTCTTTGTTTATCAATTGGTATTGGACTAAATCACATATCTTTAAAATTACAATATAAGTTTAATTGTTACTCGGATTTTAGGGCAAATTTAATATCATACGAGTCTGTCATGTCTACCAGTCAAGTTTCTATTCGAATGAAACTCTTGTACGTAATATACCAAAATACTCGCTAAATTTTTGAATATTCTTACTGTTTATCTCTAAAACTTATGATTTATGATGTATAGAACTTTTTGCATTTTTATTTTGAAAAAAATTATAACTTGTCCAAAACCGACTAAATGATTATAAAAAAAACTTAAAAGATTGTCATTTTAATATTCATGATTATTTTAGACCGTTAATGCTAACCTTTAAATAAGAATGCAAATTTTGGAAATAAACCAAAGAATGCCTACTTATTGTTATTACTATTTTGTCCCAAATGTTATCATTCTATAATTCAAGAGAGAGTTCGATAAATTTTAAAGGCCAATGAACAGTGACGAGTTCATGATTTATAAATAGGTAAAATACTTTATCACCCCCTTAAACTTCATACAGATTATTAGTTATAGCTTTAAACTATTCGTGGTTTTAATTACCCCTCTCAACTAAATCTTTTGAGAGCCATTACCCCCTGGACGCTGATGTGGCAAAAAGTTTGGGCACACTTGCTTGCCATATGTATTTTTCTATATATATGATTTTTTTTGAAAAATAAAATATATTTTTACCTTTATAAGTATGTTACAATTGCAAGAAATAACTTATTATTTCTAATATACTTATTGCTCTAAAAATGTATCCATAAAGTAAGTTATTTCTTGCAATTGCACACTCTTTTTATTTCTTCTTTTAATGCAATGACTATTTATTTCAACTGTGTATTTTTACTTGTTTCAGGTAAAATCCCTAAAAAGATATATTTTTAGAGCACCATAATTTAGAGCTATATAGAAAAATTATAACTAAAATAATTAATTTCAAACTATGTATTTTTATAACTTTTTAGGTGCCTTGACTATTTATTTTAATTGTATAAATCTTTATTTTCAGGTCAAATTCAAAGAAAGATTAACTAAAACATTATTATTTTTAGCCAAATAAAAAAATTTAGCATAAATAATATAGTTCTATCCAAGTTTTATTATAAATTGTATTCGAAAAAAATTATCTAAAAAAGTAACATACTTAAAAGGTAAAAATATATTTTATTTTTTTTAAAAAAATACCACATATACAGAAAAATCCACGTGACAGACGAGTGCACCCATACTTTTTGCCACATCAGCATCCAGGGGGTAATGGCTCTCAAAAGGCCAAATTGAGAGGGTAATTAAGACCACGAATAGTTTAAGGCTGTAATTAATAATTCGTGTCAAGTTTAGAGGGTGGTAAAGTGTTTTGCCTTATAAATACTATAATATGAGAAGACTCCTTTTTGACAAATTTTTTAAAATATATATATATTTGCTGTTTCAAAAAATAATAAGTATTTATCACTTTTGCTAAATTCATGCTCTAATTATTGGGAGTATTAATTTGCTGAGACGTTGAGTTGAGAGAGAATGAGAGATATGAGTGGTTATTTACTTACCGTGAATATGAAATTATAAACAAGTTTAAGCACATCTATCAAAAACTGTGTCCTTCTCCACATCATCTTAATAAACTCCTCCGACATGTAAATCTTCTCGCCAGCGAAATCCACGCCGTCGGTAAGCAACCGGTAGCAATGAAGTCGCCGGAACTTGCAGAGTTCGTACGCCGTCTGATCCATGGCAACCACTAATAAATGGTCTAATAATGACCTTGTCCTTTCTCCTTCCCAAAAAGCCTCTAAAAAAAGATCAAACATCGATGGGTACTCGCCTTTGTAAGGCTCCACGTAAGCTTTGTTTATTATAGTAATAATCACTGTTTTTTCCTCCATTGAAGCATTATTTAGTGCTTCTTCAAGCTCATTTTTCGCCATTTCCTGTTACCCAAAAAAGAAAATTTTTGAACACTTTCACATGAATATATATGAGATTAGGGAAAAGAAATTAAAGGATACTGATACTTACAGGTGAAAATGATACTGATACTTACAGGTGAAGAGTGGGTTGGGTTTATTTTTTGGAAAGAGAAGAAGGATTTAGGAGAAAAAGGTGATAAATTAGTTGAAATATAGATAAATGCAGCTAAAAGGAGAAAAAACTGCAAGACTAGAGATGGACTGCAAAACTACAATACTGATAGATAATCCATTCTTTTTATTACTCTGAGATTTTTAGCTCAGTGGTCTTTGGATCTTCCCAAAAGTGTTCCAAATTTCTGGGGATTTTGCCTTTTGTTAAGATTTGGGGTGGGGTAGGTAAGGAACTTTTTTATTCACTTTTTTTTTTTCTAGAGAGGGAAGGAACTGTAGTGAGTTTATTAATTTAACTAGGACTTAGGAAGGTCATGCAATTAAAATGAAGTGGGAGGAAACTAAGGACAAAGAAAACTTAGGAAAATACTTTGCAAATTCGTATAAACGATTTTAATTTACTTAAGATTGAGGCGTGGTTATCATTATATCTCTTTAATTAAATGTAAGTCAAGTTAACATACTTTGATTGGGACAGATGAATGATATTCAACTGTAAATTATATATACTAATTCAATCACAATCTCTTCGTATATTAGTTCAAGCTTGAACCCAGAAACATCTGAGATTCCTCAACTAAAACATTTAAGTTTCGCCCCAAGTAACATATTGGTATTTGGTAGTAGTAAATTTGTGTCAGTGTACGTGGCGAAAAACAAGATGCTATAAAGAGATGTTTCACAAATGTGTTTTGGCATAAGTTTCATGGACAACGTTTTCTCAAAAAAAAAAAAAAAAAAGTGTTCGGTTGGTGAGTAAAACATATTTCTTCTTTTAAGTTTTAAATGTTAATAATAATATTAGGTAGCTATTTGACCAAAAATATAGATCTTGGTTCAACCAATTAGATTTAAATAAAGAAGAGTTAATCTTAGTTAAAAATAATATCCTAAAGATAAAGCTATCGATGGTATGACAAATAACTAGTATATTTGTCCAAATGGCATCGGGTATAAGTAATAATAACATTATTCAATGACTCAAAAAGATGGAATACAACATTAAATAATAATAAATGACATATAAGTAAATAAAAGGTATAAGTCACCCGAAAAGGGGTGAGATCAGTGGATATTTCTTCTGACAATGATAAATGATTGATATGCCTTCGAACACTTAGGTTGTTCTTGGATCCGGTGGAAATGCTAGACAAGAATTTTAGTATAAGGATATTTTTGTATGCTTGCAATAAGACCAAATTCTCTCTATAAAGTCAATGTGTTTCTTACAAAATGAATACCCCTTGTCCCGTATCCTTGAGTCTCTTTCTATTTATAGGGAACACATTCCTAGAAACTGTAATAGTACATGTACAGAGAATATCCACTAGGATATTCTCTTTTATGTCTTATCTTAGAACTAGCCGTTATAACTCTGTTTAAGATGTTCGACCTCGACCTTGAACTATGGTGACATCACGGCCTTGATTTTTATTGACTCTTTGGTAGCACTCTCTGTGGGGCCCTTAATGATAGCACGTGGTGGTCGATGAACGCTATAATGATGCTGACGTGGCCTACCTATATCAGAATATTTTTTGGCTCATATTAGTCCCTACGCTTATCGAGGTCGTCCTCGCAGGCGAGGTTGATGAGTGGATAATGCCATTTGTAGTTGAGCTTACCGATCTGGCCATGCAGGTCATGGTCGTCATAACAATCAGGCAACGTGACTTTCTGCGGACCGCGCATTTTGAATTCTTTGAACTTTCCCGACAAGTCCGTTAGAACCATCTAGTCCAAGAGAGAGAGAGAGTAACATCATGAAGTCATGCGTCTTGATGATGTCGTTTCCCGATGCATTGCATCGATTCACCTGTGGCCCTTGATTGGTTCTGTTGTTTCAATCTTCGTGCCAATCATGGCATGCCATTTCGATTCTGGTGCCCCCAAGTCTTATAAATAAGGGGTGTTTTGTTGATTTTGAAACTTTTCCAAACTCATTCTACTTCATAAGCAGAGCTTATTCTTCTTCGTAGAACCTTTGTATCTCTTTGTTGTTTTCTTTGCTCCTTGTCTCTTTCCACACAAACATGTTGGGCCTACCATCAGATATCCATATACAAGATCACTCTACTCCTCTAGATGTCATTTTTCCTGTCCGGAGGGAAGATGACGGAGCTACCGTTGAGAAGGAAACCCTACCTACCATAAAGGAAATCGTACCTCGATACCCTGATGCTAAACCCGACTTTCAAAAGGCTCCGGAAGTGATGACAGAGAAGTTTAAATCTACGATGGCGGTTGAATGGCTAACCGAACTCAAAGCTAGACTCGGCCTACCTGGTCATGTGGACTTGATACCTGCGAGTGACGACGAGGGTTCATCGCCCCGGCTTCTGCGCCCTTTACACATATCCATTCTTAGTTGGATATTCGTTCCCATTACTGTTGTTTATAGAAGAGTTATGCCGCTACTACAACGTATGCCCGGCGCAACTCGCCCCTTATATCTTCAAAGCGGTCATATTGTTGACGAAATTTGATGAATTAGTTGATGTAGACATAAAAGTACGCTACCTGATCCATCTCTTCGCCCCTTATTACTATCGAGGGACTTTGCTGAATCTTCACCACCATGGGGAGAAATGTTTGGTGATGAGGATGGATGACAAGTCTAGTGGGAATTTTCGGCTCGACTATTTCTTTGTCGGGACCAAGGATGTAGTGTCCACCACCGCAAGCTTCCCTGAGGCTTGGAACCCTACTCGCAAGTGCTCGTACCTGTTTGTATACTTCTTTGTTTCCATTGTTTTCTTTACTGTGGGTAGGTCAATCGGCTTTCCCCTTTTTGCAACTACTGCTCGACCTCTCCAGATAGTGGCCCACATTACCGATTGGGTTAGATAGATTCTTCCTCATACGGCGGGGATAAGTGATTGGTTGAGCTTTTCTCAGAGATTTAGGCTATCTCTTTCCTCGGCAGGTAACCTATTCCATACTACCGACATCGTGGTTTCTTCGCCCATGTCTATTACCTTTGTTGATTCTTTCCTTTCTCATTGCTCCTTAGCTTTGACCAGGGGGTCTACGAGGAGGTCAAGAGCCCCCACGCCCCCGTTTCTGAAGAGGAGGGCCACTACACCTTCAGTCTCTGCTCTTGCTTCAACTATAGTCGATCATGTCTGTGTTCCAATTCCTCCTATTGCTGCTTCCTTCATTTCTACTCTGGCTGTTGAGACTTTTGCTCCTCCTCTATATTCTCTCATTGATATGGACGATGAGCATTTGCCCAGTGATGAAGATCTCGAACCTCTAAAGAGGAGGTCAGTGGATACAGGTGACGGAGTTACTCTAGCCATTGATGCGATAGAGGGGGACTTTTTGTTGCATGAGACATCAACAATTTTTGGGAGTGGTGATGCTGAACTGAGTCTTGAGGATCCGAGGCTGGTAGAAACTGATGTAGGCGTATCTCTCAATTCCGAGTGGATGGAGACCCAAGGGGTGGCTAAAGATGTCCTTGATCTTTCGCGGTGAGAGGAGGCATCGACCTCTCGAATAACCACGTATGATTCTTCGCTTGCCGATGATAGAGACATGAGCATTGCTGAAGAGGGCGATGAGTCAGGTTCCGACATTGATCTGGACATCCTGAGAATGATTCAAGAGGGTCTTACTCAACTCGAGGTAAGTTTAGAGGGGGGTTCGAGGACTATCTCGATCCCTATAGATCATGACTTGTTGGTGGACACTGAGGAGGTAGTCATTGCCCTAGTCCTCTTTGCTCTGAAGTCGAGGGTAAGACCCTTAAGGAACTAAATGAGGGTGCCTTGTCGAAGAGTATTGCTGGTCTCGCTCTTAGGGTGAGTGTTTATCACACGAACTTTTTCCTATTTTTAGAGCATGCAAAGTTTTGACCTTTTTCTCTTCATTTTCTTTTTTGTAGACGGTGATTCTGGAAATCGAGAGCACCCGGAGGGAGAAACAACATAAAGTGGTCTTCGTGAAACTGATAGACAAATACCTTGAGTTTCACAACAAGTATCAGGATCTCCGTAGTCAGTTTCGCAAAGGCGACGATATGCAGGCCCTAAGGGAAGATATGAAGAAGAAGGATAAGGAGCTGGTGCATGCCATAGAGAAGTGCAGCGTCCTTGAATAAGGAAGAAGAGCTTGAGGTTAGTAGGGGCGTGGAGGCCTAATGCAATGACCTTCAGGCTCAAGTGGTTGAGTAGTAGGGGCAACTTGAAGAGTGCCAGTTTCAGACGAAGGCCCTTAGCGGCGAAGTTGCCGAGAAATAGGAGGAACTTGAGAATGTAGAGTCTTCTCGTTTGGATGCTCGAAGGAAGGCGGGGATGATTGTGTTAGCGAATAAGACTCTTCAAGTTAAGCGGGAAAATAATCAATCGACGGGGAGGGCAAAAAAGGACCAACTCGAGGAGAAGATCGGGGAGTTAGAGAAAGACAACTCTGTCCTTCATGATCGAGTGACCGCCCTAGAGGCCGAAAAGGCTCAATTGCTTGCACAAACGTCCTTTTCTAACACTTCTAACTTTCCCAGCGTGGCTCGGGAGTTATATGAAGAATGGATCCATGCCGAGGCCCGGTTAGATGTGTTTCGGGACTTGCATCCAGTGTGCTCCATTTCTAAGGCTGCCCGGGTTAAGGCTCTTGAAGCTTGAGTCGCTTGTGGGTATGATCCTGCTACGTCTCAACTTGATGAGGAGGATAGGGAAGAAGGTGTAGACTGGCTTGAGGAGGACGCCTGGTATGATACCATTTACCCTCAGAGCGAAAGTGGCGAGGATGTTGGGGGTCGAAGTAGTGAGGTCGTAGAGGGCCGTGATGGCGAGGTCAAGTAGTTTTCTCACTTTTTGTGTAGTTTTACGGGCATTTTTAAGAGCCTTTGTAATGTACTTCTTATGTGTATGAATATTTGTTTTCTGCGCCTTCTTCCATACCTGTTACTTGGTTTCACATTTGTGTACTTTGCTTTCTGTTTTCTCTCTTGTTGTTATCTTCTAGTTGGTCGTAGCCTTGTTGACGAATATTTATGGGCCGTATCTACTCTTTGTTTGTACAGGTCGGGTGTGCCTCTTTATTTTGGGTTGATGGGTGTTTGATCATTTGTTAAGTTGTGGCCGAAGGCCAGTAGGTGTTACAAGAACGTGGTCGAGTTTAACCTTTTATTAATTCACGACCAATGGCCGATAGGTATTTTTCGAGCTTGGTCGAAATTAACCTTTTATAAAAATGCGATCGAGGGTCAAAATATGTTGTCTAAGCTTGGCCAAATCTTAACCTTTTATTAATTCGCGACCGAGGGCCGGTATGTGTTGTTCGAGCTGGGTAGAATCTTAACCTTTTTATTAATTCACGATCGAGGGGCGATAGGTGTTGTTCGAGCTGGGTCAAACTTAACCTTTTATTAAAATATGGCCGAGGTTCGAAAGGCGTTATTCGGGCTGGGTCGAACTTAACCTTTTATTAACTTGCGGCCAAGGGCCGATATGTGTTGTTCGAGCTGGGTCGAACTTAACCTTTTATTAATTCACGGCCGAGGGCCGGTAGGTGTTGTTCGAGTTGGGTCAAACTTAGTCTTTTATTAAAATGGGGCCAAAAGGCGTTGTTCAGGCGGGGTCGAACTTAACCTTTGCTTAAGTCGCGGTCAAGGGCCGATAGGTGTTTTTCGAGCTGGGTCAAACTTAACCTTTTGTTAAATTGCGGTCGAGGGCCTGTAGGTGTTGTTCGAGTTGGGTCAAACTTAACCTTTTATTAAATCGCACCCAAGGACCAAAAGGTGTTGTTCGAGATGGGTCGAACCTAACATTTACGTAAAAGGCATTCTGGTAAATGTATGTTTCTTATTACTTCGACGTTCTTGCTCGGGTTACATGATTGGAGAAAGTTACAGATTTTGGGCGTTGGCTGGCGTTTTAGTCCTAGTCCAAGACTGTCTAGTCCTTTCATTGTTCGACTTGGAGAGTATTGAGGAGTCGGGCAATGAAAGAGAAGAGCAGCCCCCCCTCGCGTACTTCAATTCAAAGTGTCTCTTTTGTCGCCTCATTAAAAAACTCCTTGAGAAAACCCTAATGGACAAAACTTAAGTGAGAGAAAAAGAGTATGACTTTGGGACGCCTCTTCCTTTTAAAATTTGAAGTATTTAAGGTGGCTGATGTTCCAATTGTTCGGTAATCATCTTCCTTCCATCGTCTCTAATTGGAATGATCCTTGGTTTGCTTTGGCTATGTTTTTGTATGAGCCGTCCTAGTTTGTTCCAGTTTGCCTTCCCGTGGATCTCTACTTGCTTGAGTTTTGGCTTTGAGTACGTAGTCCCTAAATTTGGGCGGGTGGACCTTTTCTTTTTGTTGTAATAACACTCTGCTTGCTGTTATTGGGAAACCATCTTTATGTACGCCATATATCTTCGTTCGTCGATTTTATCGAGTTTCTGCCTTCTATTCTCATCATTACTAGTACCACTCTCATGGGAGTACCTTAGGCTGGGTTCTCCGACTTCGACTGGTATAACTATTTCGGTCCCATCGACCAAAGAGTATGATGTTTCTCTTATGCTCATCTTCGGGGTAGTTTTATATGCCTATAATACTTATGGGAGTATCTCCGACCACGTCCATTGGCGTCTTCAAGCTTTTTCTTCATGATGTTTAATATGAACTTGTTGGAGGATTCTGCCCAATTGTTACTCGTCGGGTGATACGGGGTTAAAAGTATCCTCTTAATATGCCATTTCTCGAAGAACTTGGCGATTTTCTTTCCCATAAACTGGGGTCCATTATCGCAACTGATCTCTTTGGATAGGCCAAATCAGCAAATGATGTTTCTCCATATAAATGTGATTATCTCTCGTTCGCGTATTTGGGCGAACGATCTTGCTTCCACCCATTTAGAGAAATAACTAGTTAAAACCAAAAAGGAATCATATATTACCTCACTCTGCTTGGAGGGGGGCCACGATGTCCATCCCCTACTTGATGAACGGCTGCAGAGAGGTAACTGAGTGGAGGTGTTCGCCTGCTTGGTGAATTATTGGGGTATATTTCTGACATTGTTCGCATTTTTTCATAAATTCTGAGGCGTCTTTTTCATGGTGGTCCAATAGTATCCTGCCCGTATGAGGCACCTAACAAGTGCTCAATTTTCGGAGTGAGCACCGCAACGGCCTTCGTGAACTTCTTCAAGGACGTGCTGGATTTGGTTTGGTACCAGACATTTCGCTAGAGGGCCGTCATATGTCCTCTTGTACAGGTCGCTATGGAGGAGATTGTATCTGTTTGCTTACATTCTTAGTTTCTTGGCTTCCTTTTTGTCATTTGGGAGTGTGTCGTCCTGCAAATAGGCAATAATACGCACCAATCCCAAGTTAAGCTTACAGATCTTACCTCGATTTGGTCTAGTGATGAGTTGAGGAGGTGGACCACACTTTTATCCCCAGTTGTGATGCTTTTTGGTAGCCACGACCAGTTTGGCGAGGCCGTCTGCTTCAGCATTCTATGCACGCAGGATCTGGTCGATCTGGCATTCGTCGAACTCGGGCAACAACTTACGGATCTCGGTCTAATATTTTTAAAACCTTTGTTCTTTAATTTAGAAAGTCCCTATGAGTTGGTTGACTATGAGTTGGGAATCACAATGTAGTTTCAACTGCTTTGCCCCATACTTGAGTGCGAGCCTCAATCTTGGAATAACAACCTCATACCCGGCTTCATTGTTAGTCATATTTGGGCACCTTATGGACTGGCGAATTACTTCGCCGGTAAGGACCTCGAGTACGAGTCCTAGTCCAGATCCGGATGCGTTGGATGTGTCGTTGGTGTATAGGACCCAGAGGTCTTGTGTTTGGAGAGAAGTGTGGATGGCTTCCTTCTCGACTTTAGGCATTATTTTTCCATTGAAGATTGCGACAAAGTTGGCAAATGCTTGCGACTTTATTATCGTTCGCAGCTGATACGTGATATCGTGCTCGCTTAGCTCGATAGACCACTTGGTCAGCCTTCCCGATAGCTCGAGTTTATGTAAAATGCCTCTTAGGGAAAGGTGGTAACAACCAAGATAGGGTGACATTGGAAATAAGGTCTAACCTTTCGTGAAGCTACGACTAGTGCCAGGGCCAGTTTCTCGAGGTGCGGGTACCTTGTCTCGGCATCAACAAGTGTTTTGCTAATGTAATAAATGGGAGATTGCGTACCTTTGGTTTCTCGAATGAGGACTACACTTACTACTACTTTATAGATGGCCGATAGACATGAGATGTTCCTCAGGTTCGAGCTTTGAGAGTAGAAGTGGTAATGAACGATACGCCTTTAGTTCTCGTAGAGTTTGTACGCACTCGGGGGTCTACTCGAGGCTGTTGACCTTTTTGAGTACGCCAAAAAATCTGTGACATCTGTCATACAACCGCGAGATGAATCTCGATAAGGTGGTGATTCATCCAGTCAACCTTTGGACTTGCTTCTTGGTAGTCAGGAGCTTCGGTATTCCTTCAATAGCTTTGATTTGGTCTGGTTTGACCTTGATCCCCCATTGTGATACTAAGAAGCCCAAGAATTTCCCGGAGGCTACGTCGAACGCGCATTTCTCTGTGTTTTATTTCATTCCATACCGTCTTAGTATGTCGAAAGCCTTCTTTAAATGGCCGATATGGTCCTCTGCCTTTACAGATTTAACAAGCATGTCATTAATATATACCATCATCCTACCGAGTTGATCTTTGAACATTTTTGTGACCAGTCGTTGATACGTTGCCCTTGCATTTTTCAACCCAAATGTTATGACCATGTAACAATATATTCCTTGGTTGGTGATTAACGTGGTTTTCTTTTGGTATTCTTCTTCCATAAGTATCTGGTTATAGCCCGAGTATGTATCCAAAAAACTTAATATCTCGTGCCCGGTCATTGCGTCGATGAGTTAGTCGATATGTGGTAATGGGAATGAGTCCTTCGGGCAATTTTGTTCTAGTCTGTGAAGTCAACACACATCCACCATTTCCCAATTTTCTTTTCAACCATCACTACGTTGACGATCCATTTGGGGTACTTCGACTCCCTGATAGTGCCATTTCCTAATAGTTTCTCCACCTCCTCATGGACGACATCATTGATGGCGGGATTGAACTTACGTCTAACCTGCCTTATAGGGGGTAGAGCGGGCTAACGTTTAATTTGTGTGTGGTTATCCCTTGGGATCCCCAGCATATGTGCATGGCTGAAGGCAAACAAATATGCATTAGTTACCAAGAATTGACTGAATTTACCTGGTTCTCGGAGTTTGCAGTCGATGTAGGCTTTTTTGTTGCAGCCGTTGGGGTCCAATTGAAATCGAATTCGCGGCTTCAGCTATTTCGGGATCCATGATGGCGTCTCTGCTATTTCCTTGCGTCAACCTCAGCCCTGTTGATTGATATGCCTTTTTTTCTTATCTTTTTTTCTATTGGGTTGTTGGTTCGTCTAAGGCGATGCAGGAGCATTCCTAGGAAGTGCGATGCTCTCCCCGTATGCTGAATATCCCCCAAGTTGTTGGGAATTTGATTACTTGGTATAAGCTGGAGGGAATGGCTTTCATGGTATGTATCCATGGTCGTCCTATTATGGGAATGTATGTAGTAGCCTGATCCATGATGTGGAACATCGTCTCCAGCATTAGCTGTCAGCCAAGACATCGACTGTAATTTCTCCCGATGTCCATTCAACTACATTATTAAACCAGTTAGTGTGATGCAGTGTGGCACTACCTTGTCCTCGAGTCTCATTTGGGCAAGCACTCGGGGATGGATAATGCACGCTCCATTTCTATTCTCTACCATGATACATTTGACATCAGTATCTAAAATGCGCAAATAATGACGAGAGCATCATTATGAGGGATAGTTAAATTGTCGGCATCTGACTCATCGAAGAAGATACTCTTTTTGAGTCTGTCATACTGTTCGCGAGTGATAAATCGCTTGAGTTTGTTTGTGGTGGTAAATTTAATGCTGTTTATGGAGGCATCGTCGCTTTCGCTGATGATCACGTTGATATTACAAGGTGGAGACAACGACTTCAGTGGGCCTTGGTGTTCACGTCCTCTAGCGAAGTTGTTCCTCCCCTTCTTGATAAGCAGCTCTTTGAGGTGTCCCTGCTGCAACATGTTTACAACTTCTTGAATGAGGGCGATGCAATCTTCTATTTTGTGTCCGCGCTCCTGGTGGAACTTGCACAGGGCATCAGGTTTTCTAGTGCTCAAATCGAACCTTATCTTTGGTGGCCACTTCACCTTCGTTCCGAGTTTCTCTAGGGCATATACTATTTTTATAGGTGACACATAAAAATTGTGAGTAGATAATAATGGGGGCATACCTCTCTCATTCTAGTGAGTCCCTGTTCTCGGCTTGGATGAGCCTTCCTCATAGTGGAGAGAAGGTTGTACGATGGACCCTGATGTATGGATGGTGTCGTTCCCAGTTGGGTTGTGGGACCGGGTGATCTCTCCTGATGTTGTCTCTGTCTTTTCTGGACTCGGCTTGTATCGAGATGAACCGATGAGTTGGTTCGTTGAGGTCATCCTCATCTGCTCGGATTTCGGGACATTAAGCATTATGGATCTCGTCCCAAGTGGTTGGAGAGTATTTTATCAATCGGCTTAGTAGTTTTCCAGTTGCTCAGACACGTTTGGTAGGGTCATCCTTACCCTGTTGATCGGGCGAAGAAGTCCCTCAATCCCTCTCCTAAGGACTGCTTGATGGCGAACACGTCGTTTACTCTTGCCTCTGCTTTCCTAGCTCTGACATGCGCCATTACGAACTTATCAGCCATTTCCTCAAAGGTTTCTGTGGAGCGGGCTGGTAGCTTTGAGTACCATGTTAACAACCCTCCCGTCAGAGTCTCACCAAATTTCTTCAGCAGAATAGATGACACTTGCTCTTTGGTGAGGTCGTTGCCTTTCACGGCGGTGACATAATGAGTCACGTGATCTTGGGGATCAGTCGTACCGTCGTATATCTTGAGATACAACGACATTTTGAATGTCTTTAGTATGGCATGTGGGGCTGCTTCTTCACTATACGACTGCTTTACCAACCTACCGGCATCCCTCTTTGGTAATAGTTTAGGGGTGCCCGATATCTTATCGACTTGTTCTTGGTATTCTTTTATTTGATCTGAGTGCTTTATTTTCCTTCTCCATTTCTTCCATCCTCTTTAGAATAGTGGCAAGGGCGTTGTCACTTGCAATGTCAGTAATAGTATGAGTTATACCTAGCGTTGGAGGGTCTGGTTTGTTGTTCTGTTCGTCTGCTCAATGCACTGCACTATATAGGTTCTTGCAATCTCTGTAGTCGTGCATGGGGTGGGCTTGTTGAGTACGCTGACTAACGTAATGGTTAGCCATGCTTCGAGTAGCTTTTACAGTCGGTGGTGTCCCTTCTTCTATGGATGTGGAGTCCTCTTTTTCCATTTGGTTTTGTTATGCTGCAATGGGGGGAGGCGACCTAGCTCTCATAGGGGAGGCAGTGGGTGTCACGTCCCCGCCTAATGTTTCACAGTTCTCATTGATAGCGTTCATGAGGTTGCTAGGGAAATCACCTATTACTTTTTTCCTCTCTCCTTGGTTACCTACAATGTAGGTTTTTGTTCGTGCAAAGAAAGAGAAAGATCTTGGGGTTTGTGAGATTAGTGACTCACGTTAGCTGTAGATTTAAAAGATACTAAAAAATTAACTAAGAAATCCCCATAGATGGCGTCAACTATTTGACCAAAAATATAGATTTTGGTTGAACTAATTAGCTTTAAACAAAGAAGGGTTAATCTCAGTTAAAAATAATATCTTAAAGATGAAGCTATCAATGGTGTGACAAATAACTAATATATTTGTCCAAATGGCATCAAGTATAATTAATAATAACAATATTCAATGACCCAAAAAGAAGGAATATGACATTAAATAATAACAAATTGCATATAAGTAAAGAAAAGGTATGAGTCGCCCGAAAAGGGGTGAGATCCGTGGATATTCCTTCTGACAAACGCAACAACAGTTGGGCGATGCGAGCCTTATTGCTCGCTATAGAGCATGCGACCAAAAATTTGTTGCTCCCAAACGCACACGCAAGTATACGTGGTCGACAAGTAATATAGGATTGTAAGTCCAGATATCATACTCACAGGGACTTGTGATTAACTATCCACTAAATTAAACCAAACAATTAATTTATTCAAGGGAATTCTAACGTATGAATATTTAACTAAATTTAATCTAGAGTAAAAATTTAAGAGATTAAAGAATACAACGACAAGCTTAAAGACGAATCCAATGTGAGTGAATATTCTAGAGCTACGGGTTGGTTAACAATCCTGTTGAGTTTTCCACTTAAATCGTCTAATTAATTTGTCTGATTTATTGGTTGATAGGGTTAATATTGCTCGTAGCCTTCTCCCGAAGTATAACTTGCCTATTCAAGCTAATCTAACGCCTATATTCCTATGGAATTAAAAGTAAAAACAATGCATTAATAATTCCTGTTTAGTAACCAAGCAAGGCGATTAGGTATATCCCTATCCTAATCGCAAATCCGCCCCCCACTCTTAGTTAAGATCTTGCTCTACTCAATCTTATATGTAACCTAGAATTCACTCTCCCGAGTTAAATCCTAGATTCGTAGATAGTATTCAATTGGTGATCAAGCAATCAAATAATTAAGCGCAAGATTGAATAAATAAACCAATATGATATACTAATAAGAACAATTCAAGCTTCAAACTACAACGTTTATGCAGCACCCAAAACTCTAGAACTAACAAGTTATGAGATTAAAAGAAAAGAAGAGAACAAAAATTAGTTAGAAGCCTCCTCCAAGCCTAGTGTGTGTTCTTGCCTCTAGTCGCAAAAAAAAAACTTCCCTAAAAATGGTGTTTAATGACTATTTATATGTGTAGGAAAGAGACCTAGACGAAATAACCAAGTCCAAACCAAATAGGAGACAAAGTAGGCTTTAAAAATTCGGAACACGCTCGCCACGGACCTCGCCTCGCGAGGCAAAACGTACGGTCCACCTCTCCTCAGCCTGTGCTACGCAAGACCTGCCGCGCGCTGGGTCTCGCTGTAAGCCTCGCGGCGCACTGTTAAACGCGAGCTATGTCTCTCGTGTCGTCTGTTCCAACGCGATCAAGATTGCTCCCTACGCCTGCTGCTTCTTTACTGCTTCGTTTCTCATTTTGTTTTATTTTGAAGCCCTTTGCTTTTGAGTTCCAAGCCTTCATTCTTTAATCCTTGCCTAACTTTTCCTTTTCCTTTCTCATTCTCGTTTCAATTTGCTGCTTCAATTGTGCTTCATTTTCCATTCTTGTTTCTTCTTTCAATTGTTTTTTTTGGTCTTCTTTTGATTTGTTACACTTTAATCATTGCTCCATAATATCATTATAATGCTTCCAATCAATAAATGATCATGGACCATTTTTGTAGTGTATACAATACACATAAAATTTCTACTTTGTTCCCACTCATCTTCAACGTACCTACATATAAAATAGACTCAATTAAGCACAAATATAGTATAGTTTAGCATTAAAGCCCCAAAATGTAAGGTAAATAATGCACTAAAAATATGAAATTATAGCTAAACATCAATAGAGTTCGTGAGGTTGCTAGGAAAATTACCTGTTACTTTTGTCCTCTCTCCTTGGTTACCTACCATGTAGGTTTTTGTTCGTGCAAAGAAAGAGAAAGATCTTGGGGTTTGTGAGATTAGTGGCTCACATTAGCTGTAGATCTAAAAAAAACTAAAAAATAAACTAAGAAATCCTCACAGATGGCGCCAAACTACTTGACCAAAAATATAGATCTTGGCCAACTAATTATATTTAAACAAAGAAGGGTTAATCTCAGTTAACAATAATATCTTAAAGATGAAGCTATTGATGGTGTGACAAATAACTAGTATATTTGTCCAAATGGCATCGGGTATACGTAATAATAACAGTATTCAATGACCCAAAAAGATAGAATATAACATTACATAGTAATAAATAATAACAAATTGCATATAAGTAAATAAAAGATATGAGTCACCCGAAAAGGGGTGAGATCCGTGGATATTCCTTCTCACAATGATGAATGATTGATAAGCCTTTGAACACTTAGGTTGTTCATGGATCCGGTGGAAATGCTAGACAAAAATCTTAGTAAAAAGGATATTTTTGTATGCTTGCAATAAAACCAGATTCTCTCTATAAAGTCAATGTATTTCTTACAAAATGAATACCCCCCCCCGTCCCCTATCCTTGTGTCTCTTTCTATTTATAAGGAACATATTTCTAGAAACCCTAATAGTACATATGCAGAGGATATCCACTAGAATATTCTCTTTTATGTCTTATCTTAGAACTAGTCGTTATAACTTTATTTAAGATGCTCGACCTCAACCTTGAACTATGGTGACATCACGACTTTGATCTTTGCTGACTCTTCGGCCGCACTCTCTGTGGGGCCCTTAATAATAGCACGTGGCGGTTGATGAACGCTATAGTGATGCTGACATGACCTGCCTATGATACTTTTTGGCCCATACACTAATAGAGTAAGTGACATGAACTTATAAGTTGATTGTCGTGCCCCCTTCCCCTCCTCCGTCGGAGTGGAGTTTCCGGGTTTCGACATTCATGGGGTGTAATGACTCATTTCCTCTTTGGGAATTGAGTATTTTGAAGAGTCGCCACCTAATGGTTTAAGGCACATTAGGACACCTATAGAGTTCATTTACAATTATGTTTGATAACTAGAGTTTGGGTAAGAGCTAGAAATTATCCTAAGGGGAAGGTGTTAGGCACCCCCAGGATCCACTAGTATGGTTCCCGGCCAGATGGTTCTTGTGAATTTGTGCAATTAGCAAGTAAACAAGTAAGGCTCAAGTAAGAGGGGATTTAAGTTAAACACACAAGCGTTTGAAACAAATATTGAAAGGCAAGGTTTGAAAGAGTTATAGACTAAACATGCTTGTAAAAAAATAAAAAGGGGTCCTAGGTTTGTTTATAATATGGATCACCTCAATGCAATACCCGGTATGACACTCTTCAGAAGAGGGGATACACATGGTATTAGTGCACCGGTCATCATATCCATATCTACCCTTCCCACCCCGTTAAGGTATTAAAACGTGGATTGGTCTCGACCTCTATTGCATGCTATTATCCGTCCCATTCCTATCAGTTTCGGAGGAGTTTAGGACTAATATTCCTATAAGAGGGAAGGTTTTAGGCTGACTCTTAGGTTTAAAGGTAAAAGGCTAAGGCGACATACAAAAATACGTAGGACTGCATTTTGAAGGGGGAACATATAAACAATTAGAGGGCTCATGTATACCTCCGCAAACAATGCGTATAAATAACATAACTTAAACACAATTAAAGTCTGAGTTTTAAAAAATCCTAAAGCAGAGTTTGAGTCAGAACCAGATTCATTATATAACTCAGAAAAGAAGTCTGAATCAGGCCTGCCTGCTGGTTGTAGCAGTTGGCAATTAACAAAGGCAGTTCCAGTTTTATTCGAGTAATTACCTAAGGCTTGCCTAGGCGTAATAATGATGTCCTATGAACATAATATCTATATGGATTAGGAATGAAGTAGAGCAATGATTAATTTTAAATAGGCGATTTGGATCCTATAGGCATGCTTTCTAATGATATTGATTAACGCGAAAAGAGTAGGCTATTTAGTCTGATTTAGACAAGCACGAGCCAAACTGATTTTTAACTAAAACTGGTTTTAGACCTTATAGGCATAATTTCTATTACAGTTGATTTTGAATCCTGTAGGCATGGTATCTAATTATTGAAAGCTGACTTTTAACCCTATAGGCGTGATCTCTACTGTTAAAGCCATTTAGACCCTATAGACATGGTTTCTAATTGTGAAAGTAAAGCATGCAAAATTTATTTTAAATCAGAGCAGGCCCTATAGGCATGATATCTATCAAGCCATGTTTGGAATCAAAATAGACCCTATAGGCATGTTATCTACCCAGTTTACCCATAACATACAACTACCCGCCCTTTTTCACTAATCACCCCATAACTGTTTATAAATTATTACAGCCCAAATGATTGAATTACAAAAGAAGTGCAGAAATAAGAAATTACAACCAAAGGAAGCCTGACCTTGGCTTCCTCTCTGAGTTATGTAATGAACCACTTCAATGTCAGCATTTCAAAACCTTTCTCATACCTGAGTGTGTCAAAGTTCCCTAAGGACCTCAAGGGATCCGGGCAGTGCTCACACCCAGATTTGCATAACCAGACAGAGTGAGTGTAGTGTGGAAGGGCCAGCCCTTATGTGTCCAAGTTCAGAGGAAGCTCAAGGGTCCCAAGGCAAGGTTTACACAAGAGGGGCAGAACTTAGATTCTAAGAATATAATGGAAGTGTAGAACACATGTTGAAAGAGATTTGTTTAAAAAGCTAGATTGACAGTCCATTTTTGAAAGCAATTAGTGACAGAAGTGATTGAAATCAGTTGTAGCAGTAAAACTTATAACTACATAGAATCAGTAGTCATACAAAAGGGGCAAGGGATTTTGGGAATATATTTTGCCTGTAAGCACATGACCCAACAGGGGTCTAGTTTGGACATGCACAACAATAGCTGATGCTGGCATGGTCACAAACCAACCAAAAAGACACAAACAGATAGAGGGAGATATGTGGTTTGGGATTCATAAGACATCAAATACACAACAAGTGACTGACAGAATACACACATAGGGAAGCATTAATCTAAGGGGGAAGGGAAAATATTATAGCATGCTAATAATGTAACCTAACTGCAGAAACATAAGCAGAAGTAGGAAAGATTGAAAGAAACTGAAGCAACTAAAGAGCATGTTATTGTTGAGGCTTAAAAATTAACTAGGACATATCAGTAGAGAAGCAAAGTGCAGAAAAGAAAAGTAAGAAGGATTCCCCAGTCTACCCTTAGCTTTCAGCCGGCTAGACAAAGCAGTAGCACAAGTAGTAGTAGAGAAAGAGAGAGTTTTGAGTGTAAATGTGTGTTCTGAACTCAAATTGTTCGTCCGTTTGAAATAAGAGAGGGTAGGGTATTTATAGTTCTGAAAACAAGTGAAGAATAAGGTAATAAGTAAAGTCTTAACACAAACATGGAAATAATCACAGTTAGAATCAATTAACCCAGGGGATTCCCTTTAATTAAGGAATCACTGCTTAACGGATACTAACAGGGTTAATTAAGGAAAGAAATCAGTTTGGGACAAATTGATTATTCCCATATAAGGGGTAGTAAAAGTATGAAGTAAATAATTGAGTCTAAGTACAAGATATGCTTAGTTTTGGGAAATGATTCAGCAAGGTAAAACATCACAGTAATTAAAGGAGGGGGATCAATTAATTTAAACAAACGAGTAAAATTAGGGTTCATAAGAAAACTTTTGCAATCAGTCACAATATTGAGGGAATCAGGATCAATCAAGAAAGAAACATG
This sequence comes from Nicotiana tabacum, assembly GCF_000715075.1. Taxonomy (NCBI): domain Eukaryota; kingdom Viridiplantae; phylum Streptophyta; class Magnoliopsida; order Solanales; family Solanaceae; genus Nicotiana; species Nicotiana tabacum. The sequence continues at coordinate 94,779,807 of NC_134086.1, read as the reverse complement.
ATTCTACACTTCAACATATAAATAGAATGAACAGAAGTATCGGACATGCAAGGCCAAACACATTGGCAAAAGAAACAACATAAACATACAGTAGTAGCAGGAATAAGCTAGGATTCAGTAGTAAAAGAGATCTACTCGAAGAACAGTAGTCAACAAGGTCAGGTAGTCACATAGAATCAAAAGTGAAGAAGGCATAGTAACAAGTAAAGAGAGTCAGAAACAAGTAAAAGGTCTCACAGTAACAAGTGAGGAAAATCTTTTAAGAAATTAAGGGTTTAACAATATGCGAGTTTAAGAGATGATAAGAACTCAGAATCAGATGAGTCACACAAAGAAAAGAGAGTCAGAAACAAAGAACTTAATCGAACAAGTATACACTTAAACAACAAGGACAGTTTCAGAAACCGGATAAGACCAAAAAAGACTTAGAGTTTTCAACATGCTGAATCAAGTAGAAGGAAAACATAACCAAGTCGTTTGAACCTAGTAAAATCATAAACAACATTAAAATTGGAGAAGAGATCTTTTAAAAAGATTTAAGAGAAAACCCTAATCGTTGAGAAATGAAGAGTCATTTTGAAAGAAAATCGAAGAACCTTCGAGAAAACACTTGAGGAGTTCATAATAAGTATAGATCTAAGATATATTTGGAGAAATCGAAAGATCTTAAAGGTTAGGGTTTCAGAGAACCTGGAAAAGTGAGAAAGACTTTGAAAAGTTACCGATCTAGCCGGAAAAGTCAAGAATCTAACTTGAAAGGCCATGGATGGCCGGAGAAAGGCCATGAACATAAGTTGAGCAAGGATTGGACCAGATCTCTTTGAATCTGGCCATGAAATCACACAAACGGGCCACCAGAAGATGTAGGAGGCCGGTATACATCTCAAACAGCCATGAGAGACCATGGATTAGGTGGGGATAGAGGTGGATTAGGGTGAAATGGGGTGGCGGCGACTAGGGTTCATGTGAGACTGCGGAGAGAATTGAGAGGAGAAGGATTCAAGGGAGGCATTTGGTAAAAAGTGAATTAGGTTAAGGGGTCATTTGGGTTTATTTTAGGAAGGGTAAATGGGGACCGTGGATCTGAATGATCAACGGTCCAGATTAAACGGGGTAGGTGGGGATTCAGGTTTGGTTCGGTTAAAATTGGTCTAGGGTCAGGTTTAATTCAAAATTGGGTTGGGAAATTGGGGTTCAATTTAGGCTAAAAGTGAAATACAAATGGGCTATTATTTAAATAACCAATTTTCCTCCTTTTAAATTAAAAAAAATAGTAAATAAATTTCTGAAAATAAATTGAAAGCACTGGAATGATTTATAATACATAAATAACAATTTAAAAATATAGGTTTTTATTTTATGAATATAAAACACAATTAAATCTTAAAAGGGCTAATATTGCAATTATATGCAATTAGCTTTAAAAAAATACTAAATAAAATTGTAAAAATATGTAAGAATTACCTTAGCATTATTTTGGCATAAATATAAAGGTACAATAAATTAATCATCAAAAAATAATAATTTTGAACATAATTATTGAGATTTTATGGATGAAAAAGGGAAATAAATCGATTTAAAAACCTTTAAAAATTATGGAAAAATAATAAAACATTTGGATATGCTTATATATGCATATATATGCTATTTTGAAGGCATTTTGAATATTGAAAAATATATAGGGAAAAATTTGGGTATCAACAGCTGCCCCTCTTTACCCGGGAAGGTTGAAAGCGTTGTCGGGTAAAGATATGATGGCCAATTTTGACCGAGCGAAACGGTTTGAAGAGGTTTAGGCTGCGCCCTGGCTTCTAAGCTGCCTACATATCCCTAGTTTTACAAGAATCAGATCGTATGTAGTTCAGGATTCGTGGCGGAATATGCCGATGGAGAATTTTCAAGAACGGACGCAATATCCCAGGCGGGGTTAGTGGACGGCTCGTAGGAATAGTTAGGTTTGATATGGCTGCGGGAACTGGAGTGGAGTCGTTCCTGCCGGGATGGCCGTTGCTTGCCAGTTTACCTACAATTAGGAACAATACAAGCGTATACTGTGCATAAATTTAAGCATGATGCAAATTCCCGTCGGACCATGAATGTTGTCATTGGACAGTTAGGATGACGTCCTTAGACCATGACGCCCTGGGCCATGAAGCGTATGATAAAGGATTCGCAGGCCATGAAATTGTGCTCTCAGGCTATGAGGATGGTGCCTCCGAACCATGATGCCTTTGAATAATGATATGCAAGAGATTGAAGGGGATTCTCAGGCCATGACATGGTGTTCTCGGGCTATGAAGATGGTGCCTCCGAACGATGATGCCTTTGGATGAGTTGGCAATATTTCAGCCCATGAAGGATGCAATAGTATGATGCGGACAAGACAGAGCTTAGTCTTGTGAATTGAAGGACAAAGCTTAGCCCGTAAGAAAAGCGAAATAAATAGTGCTGAGTTTCAAAGAAAACGGGAGGCAGAACTTAACCTTGGAAGGCAAAATGATAGACTTATGCAAGATGCAAATGCAGAGAGAGGTAGAGCTTAACCTCGGAAGGCAGAATGGTAGCCTTATGCAGGATGCATATGGAGACATCGTTTAGTCTCGGAAGGAAGAATGGTAGCCTTATGCAAGATGCAAATGCAGAGAGAGGTATAGCTTAACCTCAGAAGGCAGAATAGTAGCCTTATGCAAAGATGCAGATAGAGACAGTGTTGAGTCTCGGAAGGCAGAAAGGTAGTCTTATGCAGATTGGAAGGCAGAATAGTAGCCTTATGCAAGAATGCAGATGGAGATAGCGTTTAGTCTTGGAAGGCAAAATGGTAGCTTTATGCAAGAATGCATAAGGCTATGTGTTACCACTCTGTTTCCCTCATTTTTGCTTCTTATTGCTTTGTTTATTGGTATTATGTGTTATCGGGTTGGTTGGCTCGGGTTCGGAAAGGTTTTGGTGAGGTTTGAGACACTTAGTCTCTCTTGAGTGAGCTTAAGTTGGAAAAGTTAACCGGACGTTGACTTATGTGAATTAGGGCTCGGATGTGAATTTTGATGGTTCAGATAGCTTTGGGGGATGATTTGGGGATTAGGAGCATGATCGAAATGTGTTTTGGAGGTCTGGAGTAATTTAGGCTTGAATTAGAGAAGTTGGAATTTTGGCATTTCCGGTTGATGGGTGAAATTTTTATATAGGGGTCGGAATGGAATTCTGAGAGTTGCAGTAGGTCTGTTGTGTCATTTAGTATGTGTGTGAAAAATTTTAGGTCATTCGGACGTGGTTTAATAGACTTATTGATCAAAAGCGGAATTCAGAAGATTTTGGAACCTTAGGCTTGAATCCGAGGTATTTTGGTTGATTCGATGTCGTTTGAGGTGTTTTAGAGACTGGTATAAGTTTTTTTGGTGGTATATGACTTGGTTGTGCTTTTGGTTGAGGTCTCGGGGGTCTCAGGGTGATTTCGGATGGTTGGCGGAAAGTTAGGAAATTGGAAGTTGCAGCTGAAGCTAAGTTTGTTGTCATAACCGCATCTGCGGCTAGGGGACCACAGGTGTGGGCTCGCAGAAGCGGAGATGGAGCCGCAGATGCGGCCAAGAGAGGATCACCTCAAACCGCAGAAGCAGTTAAAGGAGCGAACATGCGGTAACGCAGGTGCGAGAAAGCTATCACAGATGCGGAAATGAACCTTTAAGTGAAAACCGCAGATGCGGTTGGTTGGACCGCAGAAGCGGAAATAGGATCGCAGGTGCAGAATCCCTGGGTCAGAAGGTATTATATTTCATCCTTCACGATTTTTGAGCTATTCTTCACCATTTGCATGCGGGTTTGAGCTTTAAGGAGCTATTTGAAGAGGGATTTCAAGGGGATTTCATAGACGTAAGGTTTTTGGACCCTAAACTCGTTCCTATGGTGTTATTTCACTGATTTGGCTTGAAGTTAATGGAAACTAAGGGTTAAAAATTGAGAATTAGGGCATGGTGTTGGAGACCTTTGAGTGAGGGGTTGAGGGGTCATTTGTGGTTGGATTTTGGAACTTTTGATATGAATGAACTCGTGGAGTGATAAGGATTCCGTTGATATAAATTTTGTTGGATTCTAGGATGTGGGCCCGGGGGTCGGGTTTTGGTTAATTTCGAAATTTGTGTTGTAATTTGATTATTTTCGAGTGGGCTTTATTCCCTTAGCATATTTTGATAGTTATATACTGTCTTTAGTTAGACTTGGAGCATCCGGAGGCCGATTCGAGAGGCAAAGGCATTGCGGGCTAGAGTTTGGACCGAATTGAGGTGAGTAATGATTGTAAATGTTGTCCTGAAGGTATGAAACCCCGGATTTCACATCGTTGTGCTATTTTGAGGTGACGTACACGCTAGATGATGAGCATGAAGTTGTACATCGTTGGGGATTGTGACTTAGTCCATTCCGTATGACTGTTTTACTGCGTATTGATTGAAAACAGTATGCTATCATCATGTTTTGAGCTAAAAGCCATATTTGGGCCTCGTGCCAACTGTTTTGGACCCTTAAGGGGATTTTTACTACTATTCCTCATTATTTTGACTTTATACTTGTACTCAGTCATGCTATATTCTACTATTTTCATAACCATGTTTACTCTGTTTTGATATCTTAAATGATATTTTGAGCTGAGCATCATATTTTACTGTGACCGAGTGGCTTTTAGAGATTTATGACTGAGTAGGTGATATCTAGGAATTATGACGCATTTTACACTCCTTCATGCTCAAGTTTTGATTAGAAATGTGTACAAAATAGTTTCAAAGGCTCACAAGTTGTGCTTAATTGCAGGTTTGATCAACAAGGTAACAAGATGTCAAAGATCAGCTCAAAAAGGAGTGAAACTTGCACAACTACCAAGACAAGGCAAAGCTCAGTCAAACAGGGCCAGTGCGGCCGCACACCATTCTGTGTAGTCCGCACAAGTGAAGTTCAGAGAGTGCATCTCAGGCTAAAAGGCAATGCGGCCGCAAAGGATTTTCTGCGGTCCCACATTGGATTCACTGCGGCCGCACTCGATTTAGTGTTGTCCGCAAAGCCAAGGTTCAGAGAATTGCCAGTTTGAAGATTGAAGCCCAATGCGGTCCGCGCTCCATTTCATGCGGACTGCACTAGAAGCCACCGCGGCCGTACTCGATTATGTGCGGTCCGCATTTCCTAAGTTCAGAGAGCTGGATATTCAAGTCAAGGGCCTTAGTGCGGACGTACTTGATTTTTTGCGGTCCGCATTAGCCCCGCAGGGGTATTTTTGTTCAGAATTGTCAGCTTAGTATAAATAGCTTATTTTCCCATTTTTAGGTTATCAAATAGTTTTTGGATAGAGTTGCGCACGTGACTTCACTTCTTTTATCTGTTTTGAGTAATTTTAGCTTTATTTCAACATTGAATCTTCAAGTTTAATTTAGCAATTAATTGATATGAGTTTTTCTTCATCTATTTCTTTGTTTTCTTCTCTAATTATGAGTAGCTAGACCCAAAAGCTAGGGTTGTGGCTCAACCCTAGTGTGGGTAATTAATGATTCTTGTATTTTGATGCTTGATTGTCTATGGGTGTTTGATAGTTGGACTAATTTCATGTTTAATTGCTGAATTAGTGGTTGCAAACACTAGTTTGTGTTTAGTTGACTTTTGTTCTTCTTGAGAAAAAGAGCCTAAGTCTCTGAAATTGGTCCAACAAGGAATTGGGGCATACTCAAGAGATTGATAGCCCCAATTAAAGGGTTAAACCTAGAGATAGTAATACCCGACTTCAACCTTGATTGCTTGTGCAAATTTGCATACCAATTGGTCTTGAAAAAGTCAATTCGGGCAAAATCACTTGAACTACCAAGAGGTTTATAGTGAGTAGAATCGTGAAATGGTTATATCATACTCCCCAAATGTGACAATCTAGCTTTAGACTCAAGAATCTGTCAATTGACCACCTAAGCGAAAGTCACTACCCTAGTGCCTTTTTAATCCTTTGAACAACTCACAATAGTTTAACCTTAGCTTATTTTAGTTTAATTTAGCATTGTAGTTTTATAAAATTAGAATCAGAATCAAAACAAAAAATGTGTAGAAGTGCAATTAGGAGCAAATACGCAACTCCACTTTAGATAGACACCCGACTCCAATATCTAGCTCCCTGTGGAAATCGATCCCGACCTTAATCGGGTAAAAGCTGCTTCGACCTCTCCACTACTTAATAGTAGTGTAGGGTTGGCCTCAATTAGTAGGTTCGAGGGTCTATGTTGTGAGGTTATTATAGGATCGGGCTACGCGCCGCAGCGGTATTGAGCCGATTCATGATTATGAGGCTGAGGGCCTGAGTTGTACGCCACAAGGTGCCTTGATATGAGGCCGAGAGCCTGTATGATTATGCCACGAGATGGCTTGATATTGCGCTGGGGTCGTAAGGGTCCCCTCCCAGAGTCTGTACACCCCCAGAGAGTGCGGGTACGCTGTTTGTGATGTAATATAGCCCGAGAGGTTGATGTTGTTCCATGTTATTGCCCGGGGGCTGATATGAGTGATTGTGAGATAGCCCGAGCGGCTGATTCTGTTGGTATTTTTTCCCGAGGGGCTGGTTTTATGTGTTTATCTTTTCTCACTATTTTTTATTCACTCGTTTAACCGTTAAAAGATGTTTTAAAGAAGCTTATATTGAACTAAGGTGTTTTCACAAGTTTTCACTATTTTATTGCATTGTATTGGTTTTACCCTGCCTCTTGTAGTATCATGCTATGATTTACATATTTTCTTATCGCTCAACTGCTTTTACTTTTATTATTCACTGAGTTGGCATACTCACATTACTCCTTGCACCATGTGTGCAGATTCAGGAGCTTCGGGTCCCGCTAGCGAGGGTTGATTGCTTCCAGTATGCTATTTAGAGTTCGCTAGGTAGCCGCTTGGCATTTGCAACCTAGTGTTTCTCCCTCTTATCTTTATTTTCCCCTTGTACTGGATTCTATAATAGACTATGAAATCCTTGCTTCCATACTCTTAGACTTATGTTAGATGCTCATAACTGGTGACACCCCGATGTCGGGCTGTGTTGTTTCCGCAAATTATTCTTTTTCATTTTTATTTTGGGATTTATAGCATGTTAATGACTTAAATTAAACTCTTATAAATGTTAAAAGTGAATTGGGTGTTGTGTCGGCTGGCCTTGTTTCACGATAGGCGCCATCACGACCGGGTTTAGATTTAGGGTCGTGACAAGTTGGTATTAGAGCCTAGGTTACATAGGTCTTACGAGTCATGAGCAGGATTAGTATAGTCTGTCGGATCTGTACGGAGACATATGTATTTATCCTCGGGAGGCTGCAGAACCTTTACGAAACACTTCATATTCTTAAAATTCTTGTCGTGTGAATCTGTTGATCCGAGTACTAAACTTATGTCATTCTATTCTCTCACAGATGGTGAGGACACACGCTACTAGCCAGGATGGATGACCAACAGTACCATCAGCTGTGGCCACTAGGGGTCGAGGACACAGTCGAGGCCGTGGTAGAGGCAGAGGTGTAGCTCGCACCTGCAGATCAATCAGGTTCCAGTTGTGGATGCTCTAGCAACATCAGCTCAGGCACCAGCTGTGCCCATTGTGATTCGGGGTCTTCAAGAGGCCCTAGCTCAGATTTTATCAGTATGCACTAGCCTAGCTCAGGCGGTTTTAGTTACTACCGCCACAACTACTTCTCAGGCCGGGGGAGGCACTCAGACTCCTACCGCTCGCACACCTGAGCAGGTCGTGCAGGGACTTCAGACACCAGGGGAACCTCCAACCCAGTCGGTTGCAGCTGTTCAGGACTATGTAGCCCCGGTTATGCCAGAGGACGAGCAACCCAGGTTGGAGAGGTTTGGTAGACTTCAGCCTCCGACTTTCAGTGGTGTAAAGGGCAAGGATGCCAAAGGTTTCTTGGACAAGTGTCAGAGGATTCTTCGTACAACGGGTATTCTGGAGACCAGCGGGGTCGCTTTCACGACTTTTCAGTTTTCTGGAGCTGCCTTCACTTGGTGGGAGGCTTATGAGAGGCGTAGGCTTGTTGGTGCAGCACCCCTTACCTGACAGCAGTTTTCCGTTCTCTTTTTAGAGAAGTATGTGTCATAGTCTCGCAGAGAGGAGCTGCGTAGGCAGTTCGAGTGGCTGCGTCAGGGAGATTTGACTGTGTCGTAGTGTGAGATGAGGTTCTTAGAGTTAGCTCATCATGCTGTTTGGTTGGTTCCAACAGATAGAGAGAGGGTCAAGAGGTTCGTTGATGGCCTCACATATCAGCTTCGTATTCTCATGACCATGGAGAGGGTATCTGGTGCTACTTTTGAGGAGGTTATTGACATTTCTCGCGAGATTGAGTCAGTTCTTCACCAGGAGTGAGATGAGAGGGAGGCCAAGAGGCCTCGGGGATCTGGTGCTATGGTGGTGCTCCTTCGAGGGGTCATTTTTAGCATGGCAGAGGCCGTCTATTTAGGCATGCTCAGCCAGCTCGCCCAAGTTATCATGGGGCATCATCGGGTCATAGTTCTCATAGTTCTCATCAGGTCCAGTCATCACTCAGTGCTCTTCCAGCCCAGAGTTCGTCCCGTACTCCATTAGTTCAGGGCTCTTCTATGCCAGGTGCATCTGCTAGTCATTCCGGTGCTAGGGGTTCCTTTCAGTCCCCATCTCCAGCACCTAGAAGTTGCTATGAGTGTGGAGAGTTGGGTCATATGTGGAGGTAGTGTCCTCGTCGTTTTGGGGGTTCATCTCAGTAGAGGAGTCAGCCATCGGCTTCAGCGCCAGTTACTTCACCACCACCCACCCAGTCAGCTAGGGGTCTCCCTAGAGGGGAAGGTCGATCAGGTGGCGATCAGGCCCATTTCTATGCACTTCCAGCTAGACCCGATGCTATTGCTTTAGATGCTTTGACCACAGGTATTGTCTCAGTCTGCCACAGAGATACCTCTACATTATTTGATCCCGGTTCTAATTATTTTTGTGTGTCATCATACTTTACTCGTAATTTGGATACGGCCTACGAGTCTCTTATTTCATCTGTTCATGTATCTACTTTGGTGGGTGATAATGTTGTTATAGACCATGTGTATCAGTCTTGTGTGGTGACTATTGGGGGCCTGGAGACCCGAGCGGATCTTTTGTTGTTATGTATGGTAGACTTCAATATTATATTACGCATGGATTGGCTATCTCCATGTCGTGCTATTTTGGACTATCATGCTAAGATAGTGACATTGGCTATGCCGGGTGTGCCATGGATTGAGTGGCAAGGTTCGACTGATTATGTTCCTAGTAGGGTAATTTCATTCTTGAAGGACTAGCGTATGGTTGGGAAGGGTTGTCTTTCGTATCTAGCCTTTATGAGGGATGTCGGTGCAGAGACTCCTAGTATTGATTATGTTCCTGTTGTGAGGGAGTTTCCTGATGTGTTTTCTGCAGACATGACGGGCATGCCACTGGACAAGGATATTGATTTTGGTATTGATCTGGTACCGAGCACTTATCCTATTTCTATTCCACCGCATCGTACGGAACCAGCGGAGTTGAAGGAGTAGCTTTAGGAGCTCCTTGATAAGGGGTTTATTCAGCCTAGTGTGTCACCTTGGCGTGCGCCGATTCTATTTGTGAAGAAGAAGGATGGCACGATGAGGATGTGCATTGATTACATGCAGCTGAACAAAGTAACAATCAAGAACAAGTATCATTTGCCTCGCATCGATGATTTGTTTGACCAGCTTCAGGGAGCGAGAGTGTTCTCCAAGATTTATCTCCGTTCAGGTTATCACCAGTTGAAGATCAGGGATTCTGATATTCTTAAGATGACTTTTAGGACTCGGTACAGTCATTATGAGTTCTTGGTGATGTCTTTTGGGCTGACCAATGCCCCAACAACGTTCATACATTTAATGAACAACATGTTTCGGCCTTGTCTCGACTCCTTTGTCATAGTCTTTATTGATGATATTCTGGTGTATTCGCGTATTTAGGAGGAGCATGCAGAGCATTTGAGAGTTGTGTTGCAGAGATTATAGGAGGAGAAATTTTATGTAACGTTCTCCAAGTGTGAGTTCTGGCTCAGTTCAGTGGATTTTCTAGGGCACGTGGTGTCCGGTGAGGGTATTCAGGTTGATCCAAAGAAGATAAAGGCAGTTCAGAGTTGGCCCAGACCATCCTCATCTATAGAGATTCACAGCTTTCTTGGTTTGGCGGGTTATTACTGCCGGGATGTTCAGGGATTCTCATTTATCGCATCGCCCTTGACCAAGTTGACTCAAAAGGGTGCTCCTTTTATGTGGTCGGATAAGTGTGAGAAGAGCTTTCAGAAGCTCAAGACTGCCTTGACCACAACTCCAGTGTTAGTTTTGCTATCAGCTTCAGGTTCATATACCGTGTATTGTGATGCTTCGAGAGTTGGTATTAGTTGTGTTTTGATGTAGGAGGGTAGAGTTATTGCTTATGTTTCTCTTCATTTGAAGCCCCATGAGAAGAACTACCATGTTCACGATTTGGACTTAGCTGCCATAGTTCACGCGTTGAAGATTTGGAGGTATTATTTGTAAGATGTGTCTTGTGAGGTGTTTACTGGTCATCGTAGCCTCCAACACTTGTTCAAGAAGAAAGATCTCAATTTGAGGCAGTTGAGATGGTTGGAGTTGCTAAAAGATTATGATATTACTATTTTATACCATACGGGAAAGGCCAATGTGGTAGCCAATGCCTTGAGTAGGAAGGCAGTGAGTATGGGAAGTTTGGCATATATTCCAGTTGGGGAAAGACCTCCTGCAGTTGATATTCAGGCCTTGGCCAATCGGTTCGTGAGGTTGGATATTTCGGAGCCCAGTCGGGTATTGGCTTGTGTGATTCTCGGTCTTCCTTATATGATCGCATTAGAGAGCGCCAGTATGATGATCCTCATTTGCTTGTCCTTAAGGACATGGTTCAACACGATGATTCCAGAGATGTGACTATTGGTGATTATGAGGTGGTGAGGATGCAGGACCGGATATGTGTGCCCAATGTAGATGGGCTTCGGGAGATTATTCTGGAAGAGGCCCATAGCTCATAGTATTCTATTCATCTAGGTTCCGCGAAGATGTATCAGGATCTGAGATAGCATTATTGGTGGAGGAGAATGAAGAAGGACATTGTGGGATTTGTAGCTCGGTGTCTCAATTGTCAGCAGGTGAAATATGAGCATCAGAGACCGGGTGGCTTGCCTCAGCAGATGGATATTCCAGAGTGGAAGTGGGAGCGGATTACCATGGACTTTGTAGTTGGGATCCCACGGACTTTGAAGAAGTTCGATGCTATTTGGGTGATTGTGGATCGGCTGACCAAGTCTGCGCACTTCATTCCTATATGTACTACCTATTCTTCAGAGCAGTTGGAAGAGATCTACATCCAGGAAATTATTCATTTGCATGGTGTCCCAGTTTCCATCATTTCAGATAGGGGCACTCAGTTTGCTTCACAGTTTTGGAGGTTTGTGAAGCGAGAGTTGGGTACTCAGGTCGAGTTGAGCACATGTTTTCACCCTTAGACGGACGGGCAGTCCGAGTGTACTATTCAGATATTGGAGGACATGCTGCGTGCTTGTGTCATTGATTTTGGAGGGTCATGGGATCAGTTTCTACCGCTCGTAGAGTTTTCTTATAACAACAATTACCAGTCGAGTATTCAGATGGCTCCATATGAGACTTTGTATGGGAGGCGGTGTAGATCTCCAGTTGGTTGGTTTGAGCTGGGTGAGGCTAGGCTATTGGGTACATACTTGGTGCAGGATGCTTTAGACAAGGTGAAGGTGATTTAAGAGAGGCTTCGTACAGCATAGTCGAGACAAAACAGTTATGTTGACAGGAAGGTTCGGGATGTGTCCTACATGGTTGGTGAGAAGGTTCTATTGAAGGTTTTGCCCATGAAGGGTATTATGAGATTCAGGAAGAAGGGTAAATTGAGTCCTCGGTTCATTGGGCCTTTTGAGGTCCTTCGGATGATTGGGGAGGTGGCTTATAAGTTTGCTTTGCCACCCAACTTATCGAATGTGCATCCGGTATTTCATGTTTCTATGCTCCTGAAGTATATTGACGATCAGTCTCATGTCTTGGATTTCAGCATGGTTTAGTTAGATGATGATTTGACTTATGATGTGGAGCCAGTAGCTATTTTGGAGCATTAGGTTCGAAAGTTGAGGTCAAAGGATATAGCTTCACTGAAGGTGCGTGGAGAGGTCGGCCCGTGGAGGAGGCTACCTGGGAGACCGAGCGGGAGATGCGGAGCGATATCATCACCTATTTGAGGCTTAAGGTATATTTTTTGACTCGTTCAAGGACGAACGTTTGTTTAAGAGGGCGATGATGTGATAACCCGACCAGTCATTTCATGAGTTACCGCTCCGTCTCCACCATTTCTGCTTCTTATTGCTTTGTTTATCGGTACTATATGTTATCTAGTTGGTTGGTTCAGGTTCGAAAAGGTTTTGGTGAGGTTTGAGACACTTAGTCTCTCTTGAGTGTGCTTAAGTTGGAAAAGTAATTAGGGCTTGGATGTGAATTTCGATGATTTGGATAGCTTCGTGGGATGATTTGGGGCTTAAGAACGTGATCGTAATGTATTTTGGAGGTCCGGAGTAGATTTAGGTTTGAATTGGCTAAGTTGAAATTTTGGCGTTTTCCGGTTGATGGGTGAAATTTTTATATGGGAGTCGGAATGGAATTCTGAGAGTTGCAATAGGTCCTTTGTGTCATTTGGAATGTGTGTGTAAAATTTCAGGTTATTCGGACGTGGTTTAATAGACTTTTTGATCAAAAGCGAAATTTGGAAGATTTTGGAACCTTTGGCTTGAATCCGAGGTGTTTTGGTTGATTAGATGTTGTTTGAGATGTTTTGGAGATTGGTATAAGTTTGGTTGGTGATATATGACTTGATTGTGCTTTTTGTTGAGGTCCTGGGGGCCTCGGGGTGATTTTGGATGGTTAGCGGAAAGTTAGGAAATTGGAAGTTGTAGCTGAAGCTAAGTCTGCTGTCATAACCGCACCTGCAGCTAGGGGACCACAGGTGCGGGCTCGCAGAAGCGGAGATGGAGCCGCAGATGCGGCTAAGAGGGGATCACCTAGAACCACAGAAGTGGTTAAATGAGGGAACATGCAGTAGCGCATGTGCGAGAAAGCTATCGCAGATGCGGAAATGGACCTTTAAGTGAAAACCGCAGATGCGGTTGGTTGGACCGCAGAAGCGGAAATAGGACCGCAAGTATGGAATCCCTGGGTCAGAAGGTATATATTTCATCCTTCACGGTTTTTGAGTTATTCTTCACCATTTGCATGCGGGTTTGAGCTCGAGGGAGCTATTTGAAGAGGGATTTCATAGAGGTAAGGTTTTTGGGACCTAAACTCGTTCCTATGGTGTTATTTCACTGATTTGGCTTGAAGTTAATGGAAATTAAGGGTTAAAATTGAGAATTAGGGCTTGGTGTTAAAGACCTTTGAGTGAGGGTTTGAGGGGTCATTTGTGGATGGATTTTGGGACTTTTGATATGAATGAACTCGTGGAGTGATAAGGATTCCGTTGATATAAATTTTGTCGGATTCCACGACGTGGGCTCAGGGGTCGGGTTTTGGTTAATTTTGGGATTTGTATTGTAATTTGATTATTTTTGAGTAGGCTTTATTCCCTTAGCATATTTTGATGGTTATATACTGTCTTTGGTTAGATTTGGAGCATCCGGAGGCCGATTCGAGAGGCAAAGGCATCCCAGGCTAGAGTTTGGACCAGATTGAGGTGAGTAATGATTGTAAATGTTGTCCTAAGGGTATGAAACCCCGAATTTCACATCGTTGTGCTATTTTGAGGTGACACACATGCTAGATAACGAGCATGGAGTCGTGCACCGTTGGGGATTGTGACTTAGTCCATTCCGTATGACTGTTTTACTGCGTATTGATTGAAAACAGTATGCTATCATCATGTTTTGGGCTGAAAGCCATATTTGGGCCTCGTGCCAACTGTTTTGGACTCTTAAGGGGATTTTTACTACTATTCCTCATTGTTTTGACTTTATACTTGTACTCAATCATGCTATATTCTACTATTTTTATAACTCAGCCATGTTTACTGTGTTTTGACATCTTAAATGATATTTTGAGTTGAGCATCATATTTTATTGTGCCCGAGTGGCTTTTAGAGATTTATGACTGAGTAGGACCGAGAGCCTGTATGATTATACCAAAAGATGGCTTAATATTGCGCTTGGGCCGTAAGGGGTCCCTCCCGGAGTTTGTACACCCCCAGTGAGCGCGGGTACGCAGTTTGTGATGTGATATAGCCCGAGGGGTTGATGTTGTTCCATGTTATTGCCCGATGGGCTGATACAAGTGATTGTGAGATAGCCCGAGGGGCTGATTCTATTGGTATTTGTTAGTTTGTATGAGTCCACCAAACAGTAGAGTACCTGGTCTTTTATGAGGTTATGCTGAGAATACTAGTAAAACTGTAAGTAAGTGAGACACAGGATTTTTACGTGGAAAAATCCCAACTCAAGGGGACAAAAACAACGATCTACACCTTGTAGGCTTTCAACTTTACTAAATTGTAAACACCTATTACATGCCACTTTGTAATAACTCTATTACAAAGGATTCAACTCAACTAACTTGTGGCACTCTCACCACAAGCCACTTTGTGACTCTCTAGTTACAAAGACTTTGACTAACTTGTGATACTCTCACCACAAGCCACTTTGTCACTCTCTAGTGACAAAGACTTTAACTTATGACTAAATCTAGTCACAACATAAACTCAGAGAGTTTATGATCAAGGCTTCTAACTAAGTAGTTTAGGAGATACAATAAGAACATTCACAAAGTTACAACTCAACTAAGGACAACGACATACTATCTTAAGGAACTAGTCCATAGTAGCGTTTAACTTTGTTCTTCAAGCTCGTGAGGATTGATTTCTCCGTTTTTGCAAAGGGCTTGAATGAGAAACAAAAATGTTCAAGTGATGTTTTGTATAAACTCATTGTTGATACACCTTGATGACATCACTTGAAATGATGTAAACACTTTAGTTGATCAAAGAATAAGTGGATGCTGGAAACAGTGCAATGTAGGCAGAAACAGTGCAGACAGTCACGTCGCTTCCAGCTGTGTCCAATTGACTTTGTACTGCTGTGAGGAAACTACAAGGGTTTCAGGTCCTTGTTTGGTTTCCTATCTCCTGAAGCTATAGTAGTTCACCTTTAGCTGGAATCCGTTAAACTTGCAGTATAGTCCAAGTAGGTCAGGTTCCCTATCTAGTTCTTAACAGTAAGTTTGTTAGATCATCAAAACATAAGGCAAGGACATTTAAAACCTATCAGTATTTTTGCTCGATGGGCTGGTTTTATGTGTTTATCTTTTCTCACTGTTTTTCATTCACTCGTTTAATTGTTAAAAGATGTTTTAAAGAAGCTTATATTGAACTAAGGTGTTTTTACAAGTTTTTACTATTTTATTGCATTGTATTGGTTTTACCCTGCCTCTTGTAACATCATGTTGTGTTTTACGTGTTTTCTTATCGCTCAGCTGCTTTTACTTTTATTACTCACTGAGTTGGCATACTCACATTACTCCCTATACCATGTGTGCAGATTCAGGAGCTTCGGGTTCCGCTAGCGAGGGCTGATTGCTTCCAGTAGGCTATTCGGAGTTCATTAGGTAGCTGCTCGGCGTTCGCAACCCAGTGTTTCTCCCTCTTATCTTTATTTTCCCTTTGTACTGGATTCTATAATAGACTGTGAAATCCTTGCTTCCATACTCTTAGACTTATGTTAGATGCTTATGACTGGTGACACCCCGATGTCGGGCTGTGTTGTTTCTGCAAATTATTCTATTTCATTTTTATTTTTGGATTTATAGTATGTTAATGACTTAAATTAAACTCTTATAACATTTAAAAGTGAATTGGATGTTGTATCGGCTGGCCTTGTTTCACGATATGCGCCATCACGACCGGGTCCGGATTTAGGGTTGTGACAAAACTACTGCTGATATGTCAGAGAAGGCCAAGAATGGTATAATTCCTAACCTTGTTACTATTCCTTCTTCTTCTATCTATCCCACAAGTGCAGAAAGTACGATCGACGAGGTTGCCGAGCAAGGGGAGCAACCTGATGAGGTTATTGAGCAGGGAAAGCAACTTGATGATGGTGTCGAGCTGGTGGAGCACCCCACACAGGAAGAAGAACAACCTCAACCTCTAAGGAGATCAGAGAGGCCAAGGGTAGAGTCATGCAGGTATCCTTCTACAGAGTATGTCCTCTTCAGTGATGAAGGGAAGCCAGAAAGTCTTAAGGAGGTGTTGTCCCATTCAGAAAAAAAACAGCGGATGAAAGCCATGCAAGAAGAGATGGAATCTCTACAGAAAAATGGCACGAACAAGTTGGTTAAACTTCCAAATGGTAAAAGACCACTCAAATGCAAATGGGTCCTTAAACTCAAGAAAGATGGAAATGACAAGTTGGTTAGATACAAAGCTCGATTGATGGTTAAAGGCTTCAAACAGAAGAAAGGTATTAATTTTGACGAAATATTCTCACCTATTGTCAAAATGACTTCTATTCGAACAATTTTGAGCTTAGCAGCTAGCCTAGATCTTGAAGTAGAGTAGTTGGATGTGAAAACTGCATTTCTTCATGGAGATTTGAAAGAGGAGATTTATATGGAGCAGCCGGAAGGATTTGAAGTAGCCGAAAGAAACACATGATGTGCAAATTGAATAAGAGTCTTTATGGATTGAAGCAGGTACCAAGGCAATGGTACATGGAGTTTGACTCATTCATGAAAAGTCAAACATATATAAAGACATATTCTGATCCATGTGTATACTTCAAAAGATTTTCTGAGAATAACTTTATTATATTGTTGTTGTATGTGGATGATATGTTAATTGTAGGAAAAGACAAGGGGCTAATCACAAAGTTGAAGGGAGATCTGTCCAAGTTATTTGATATAAAGGACTTGGGCCCAGCACAACAAATTCTAGGGATGAAAATAGTTCGAGAGCGAACAAGTAGAAAGTTGTGGCTATCTCAGGAGAAGTACATTGAACGTGTACTGGAACGCTTCAACATTAAAAGTGCTAAGCCAGCCAGCACACCTCTTGCTGGTCATCTAAAGTTGAGCAAGAAGATGTGTCCTACAACAGTGGAGGAGAAAGGAAACATATCTAGAGTTCCTTATTCTTCAGCAGTCGGAAACTTGATGTATAGAATGGTATGCACCAGACCTGATATTGCTCTTGTAGTTGGTGTTGTTAGTAGATTCCTTGAAAACCCTGGAAAGGAACATTGGGAAGCAGTCAAGTGGATACTCAGGTACCTAAGAGGTACTATATGAGATTACTTGTGTTTTGAAGGATCTAATTCAATCTTGAAGGGCTATACATATGCTGATATGGCAAGTGATCTTGATAATCGTAAATCTACTACAGGATATATGTTCACATTTTCAGGGGGAGCTATATCATGGCAGTCGAAGTTGTAGAAGTGTGTTGCACTTTCTATAACTGAAGCAGAGTATATTGTTGCTATTGAAGCTGGCAAGGAGATGGTTTGATTGAAAAGGTTCCTTCGAGAGCTTGGATTGTATCAGAAGGAGTATATCGTCTATTGTGATAGTCAAAGTGTAATAAACCTGAGCAAAAACACCATGTATCATGCAAGAATGAAGCATATCGACGTGAGATATCACTGGATTCGAGAAAGGATGGAGAATAGATCTATGCAGGTCAAGAAGATCCATACAAGTGAGAATCCCGCGGATATGCTAACCAAGGTAGTACCAAGAGACAAGTTCGAGTCTTGCAAAGAACTTGTCGGCATGCACTCAAACTAGAACTCCGGTATTACCTCCTTCAAGTGAATGGGACTGGAGGGGGAAATTGTGGGGTCCATCCCATGATTTAAGGAAAACTTTCTTCCTTTGTTGGTTGGTAGCCACTCTTATCTTCTGCATTGTCAAAAAGGGTAGGCTGTAGAAGGAAAATATGAATTGTAGTAGGAGTGAGAGAGAGAGAGAGGCTTCGCCTATAAAAGGAGAGTTTCGACTCTCATTTCTACACACTCATTCTCAGAGGAAAAATATATCGGAGAGTTAGAAAGAAAGAGTGAGGTTTCACAGATAGGGTATAAGAAAATAGTCTGTGAGAAAAATAGAGAGTGAGTGATATTGTAGTGAGGTGAGAATATCAAAAGAGGGTTATTTCTTTTGAGTATTGTAGTGGTCTTTGGAGTATTTTACTCGGACCTACAAAGTGTAAAACTCCTTGCTATAGTGATATCAGTTGCTCCTCTCGGGGCCATGATTTTTCCCTTATTCAAGAAGGGTTTTCCACGTAAAAATCTTGGTGTCGTTGTTACTCTTTTATTCTTGTTAATCACCGTATCTCGGTGCTATGTTATTATTCCGCTTTTAGTACCGTGAATATTATTTCTGTGGGGGTTTATTCCCAACAACTGGTATCAGAGCACAGGTTCTGCTCGTTCACAGAAATACTATTCACTGTCGGTAGTACTATACTCGGTTCTCAATTAATTTGAGTACTACTTAACCCACTCCTAAACTATATGGTTAAAGTAAGAGCTTAATTTTGAAGACTTACTAGAGGATCACCTAGCTAGTCGGGTTGGGTTGAGTTTATGTTGTACTTATTTTACTTCAAAAATTGCTTTACTATTTCTTATATGCATAAATAATAATTCAACAGACAAGTATAACTTTGTTGGTGAGTTGTGAACTAGAATTCTCCTTTTCACCCGAAAGTTGACGTTCTTAAAAAAAAGGTAAGCTGGACGTTTGGCCCAAATGAAGAGTCTTTTTTAAGAGACAAAATTCAAGTTTATCACCCTACTATACTTAATTTACACTTTTATTTCTTATATTAATTCACTTGCACGTTTAACTTTAAATTTATCGGCCATGTGCTCATACATTCTTTTTGAAGAATGTGCATGCTGAGCTTTAGATCTCAATTTCAGAGGTAATAGCAACTTTCCAGACGAACATAGTTAGATCTTTATTTTTCCTTGCAAATGACACCTAAAGTACAAACATTAAGTTGGAATAAAATCTGCAAAGTAGGACAAACTGAAATTTGAATGTACAAGATTTAATTATAGATACACAGACAACATAAATATAGTATACTAGAGGGACCAAAATTACACTTCTCTCTTTTGTGAAGTTATTGACCTATGACTTGGGGCTAACTTTATGGGTTTTTTCTACTGTTAGATGTGACTTTTAGATAGGTTACTCTGCCTTCCACTAAAGCTAAAGCTAGAGTTTTGTGCTCTGTAATTAAAAAGAAAGCCACTAAGGGATTGCTTGGAATACGATTTATACTGATATAAGTTATATTAGGATAAGTTATGCTGTGATTAGTTATGCTAGGATTGTTGTTTATTCATTGTTTGGTATGTTGTACTAAGAATGACAATTGCATAATTTCTAAGAAGAAGATATAAGTTATACCGGTACTAACACTTTCTATAAGGTATAAGTTATCCCAGTGTTAAAATTAATATCGCGATAACTTATACCTGGTTTGCTAACCAAACAGAATATTAAGGTGGTATTAAATTTTTATACCACCCTTATACCTTCTTATACCTCATACCAAACGACCCCGAAGGAATCTAAAATGAAGGTATTGCCAATACAGTTTTTCTTGATCAAATCTGATTTGAGTTGTTAGATGTCACTGTTAGAAATGTCACAAACATTTTCATATTACATAGCCATGCCAAGAAAGATCATTGCATAAAATACAGCATATTCCGTCTACACTAACGAATTCCACATCACTTTCCATCATATAAAACCATGTACAAGCCAGTCACAAACACAACAAGCACATCACTCACACATACTTTGAAATGAGAAAACTGGCACTTCTTACTAAAGCAAACAGGAAAAAAAGAAATAAATCTACGGATATCATATCACAGCTAAACATCTCAAAGAAATGGAAAATGTTATTGTACAAACGTCTCTCTTCCAACGAGTTCGATCAAAGTATCCAGCAGGTTTTGTGTTTTCCTTTCTGTTTTTTGCTCTTTGGAGGCTGAAGAACCACCTTGATTGCAGTATCGAAAACAGCCTTCACATTCTACATTACAAAGAACATTTTTTTCTCAATTGGTTTTGGCTCATAATCCTGACAACTTATAAGCTGCATGCATTGTAGGTTTTGCCCTGAATTATTAGCTTACACAAAATGTTTTCCAAGTCTGGTATATAACACTCTTCTGGTTTCAGAATGTCCTAAAGGAAGCTAGGTGAACTTTGAGCATTTTGTTCCGAAGAATGTTTGCTTGTTTTGAAGTGCATCTAGACTTGTTAATCATGTTTCATGTACTAATCTTTTAAAGTTCCGACATACTTGAAAGGTTCAAGATTACCTGCTGTGTCTTGGCGCTGCACTCAACATATGCCACTGCACCTATTTGCTTTTTCAGTTCTTCGCCCTGTCATTTTAAAGAAGAGAAAATAAAAGCTTTAGTAAATTTGCAATATGAGAAAAGAGTGCTTAAAGACATAAACTTGATTGAATTTTCCATTCTAAATCATTAGGTCTATGACTTACTTTATCATGTTTATTTCAATTGAAATTGTCTCACTAACATCCAAGGCCTTGACCTTGAAATCCCACTTTTTGTATCCTTTACAATTCAACAATATGCAAAAGAAGTCGTGCAAATGGATTTGCACTGTTCAACCAAAAGAAGTGCAGATTTCATTTTTGGGCAAAGATACTTTTAGTCCGCAAAGGAAACTATTTACATCCGGTAGCAACAAAGGTATATAAAATTTATATATTTTTTGTATATAAAATACAGAAATGTACATATATACAAACACTATACATTTTTTCGGCTATTATTTTGAGAAAAGCTATACAATGTCATTTTCCCTTCATTATTTTTTCTGTTTCTTCTTTTGATTAGAGAAGGGGCGGGGGACACTATTATGAGGTAGGGAGAGGATGAGCTCGGAAATGGGTCATTGTTCCTTTTCAGAGTATACTTGAGTTGGCCATTTTGATACAACTTTCCAGTCTTAAAGTTTCTAAGCCTATTATTAGGAGAGATTCACACACTTAAAAAGACACTTTAATTTCTTCAAGCTTTACTTTGTTTTTCGATATGTCTTGCTTTATGTTCTCCTTATCCCTTTCCTTTCTTTTCTTTATAAGGAGGCGGAGCATGCACCAGATTTTTGGTTAAGCTACATCAAACTTTTGATATACATATACCTGTTCTGTTGAAATTGTACATGCACCAGGGTAGTCCCTTCTAAACTGCTTGTCCTCTCTTAAATCTGTCACATTTGAACTCTGTTTAGATAGAAATTTAGACACAAAGAGTGATAGATAAGATTGGTGTCATCCTTTGCATCAACCAGCTATTGGCCCAAATATACGCCAGCAAATGTGCAACCTACATTGCTATGTCAGCGCAACAAATAAATTAATCATCCTTAGTTAAACAAACGCTCGGGAAACCACAATCAGATCATGTTACAAGGCCTTTTCTGTAGTTCACAATTGTTTCCAAAAAAAGGTGTAGTCTTACCAAGAATAAATGCTAGAGAACCTAAGTTTGAAGAAGAATCTTAGTTCGAAGTACAGGGAGAGAGAGAGAGACTATTGAACCAGTCAGCTCGGTTCTGGGCACTAAGTGACGAGAAAGAAGTCATACTAAACTTTAGAAGAATATGAAGCATCGGATCATGGAGAAGAATAAGATCACAGAATGCAACAAGTCGCTTAACCATGAGCGCATAATTTCTCCCTATCATGAGTTTGACTTGTAGTATAAAGTTGTCAGACCATTTAGCCCAGTGTTAACCACATAAAAGAGAAGGTTCATTCCATTCCCTTAGTTATATTTGACTAAGGCCCAGGGAATATTCCAAAGTGGTCATCTGGATTCATCCATGGGAAATAAGTAAACTTGTGTACGATACAGTGTAGACAGATGTAGAGGATAGGTCTCCACCCTCGAGAAAATTGAAAAAAAAATAAAAAATTGTAATCAAACAAATAGCCGGCACACACACATATATATATATATATATATATATATATATATATATATTTGTGTGTGTGTGTGTGTGTGTGTGTGAAAAGAAAGTGTAAATAAAAGTATGGTTTCTGTTAGCTCTTTTGTTGATTAGGTATTAGCAGACTAGTTCAAAACCGGGATTCACTTTAACATACAGTATCTGCAAAATTCACAACTGTTAAAGGGTAACAAAAGGGGAAAGCAGTTTAACAAAGGGAAAAGGCATATATCCTCTCAAGAGCTACTAGTAAAGCAGAGGAATCTTAAATTGAAAGAAAACTCACCCAATTTAGTCCCCACAAGAACAATAGGCACTGATGGGGCATAATGTCTTAGCTCAGGAACCCACTTTTCCAACATAACAAAGAAATAAAAAGCAAAGAATGATGTCAGGATTACATGATCAGAGAAGCAAAAGAAATACACAACCACTGGAACAGCAAGCAATTAAAGTTGAAAGTTGAGGAAGCAAAAGCATACCTTTTTTGATATATTTTCAAAGCTAGGCCTACTTATGAGAGAGAATGCGAGCAGGAAGACATCAGCTCCTCGATAACTAAGAGGCCTAAGCCTGTTATAATCCTCTTGACCTGTGAAGAGTAGTTGTACACTCACAATTTTATCATGTAATGACCTGTTGAAGAGGCGTATTTTGTTATCTTGCTCATTAGTCGTTACTACTTGTGTACTAAAGACTCAATCCGCTTCATCACAGCTTTTTCTAGGTCAAAGTTCCATAAGATTTATCACAAGAATCCACAGAAAATGATTTTCTCATTTCAATTTTACTGGTCCATGAGGATGCTTTATTGCTTTCCTAAGTTCTAATTTATTGGGAAGAAAACAAGTAAGAATGAGGATCGTTAAGGTATAACTTTTGTAAACACTTTGTAATGTGAATTGAAAGCAACCAAATTTTTTTGAATGTAAAACCACATGAAGTAGAACACAACCTTGACTTTCACAGTAAAGACTAAATTTAATCTGACTGTTCATGATGGTTTTCCAAATCACACTACTACGAGCATTGCATGATCAATTCATTGGTTGGAAAAGACAGAGTTAACAATTGCCTAAGGCTTAACTAGAGTTCAACATTCTCATTCCAATTACCGATTCTGGTTCAAGATTTGCACCAGAAAAATTAAGGTAAAATCTTGATTATAATAGCAATACAGGATTTCATATGCAATAACATCTGTTTTTTTGTTCTTTTTCAAAGGGAACAAGAATAGAAAGATGAATGCAGCTAAGAGTAAAGAGCAAAGGCCAAAGTTGACAACTTTAACGAAAGAAATACTTAGATTGACATTAGCACTGAAATAATTAACAAGACAATGAGTTGTCATACCAGCAGTATCCCAGAGACCCAAATTCACAATCTTTCCATCAACATTGACATTGGCACTGAAATTGTCAAAAACAGTTGGCACATAATCCTGCAGAAATAAAGATTACACAGACATAAATCCACATTGAAAAATAAAAACAAGATGAAACATAGAGAAAATTTGAATAGCTGCATACAGTAGGAAAGGTGTTGCTAGTGTAGGAGATGAGAAGGCAAGTCTTGCCAACAGCACCATCTCCAACAGTAACACATTTGATGAACTTTGTTCCTGTTGCAGTAGCATTATTACTGGCACTACTACTAGTATTCATCTCATCAATTAGAAAGATAACAAAGAGGAGCACTAGTTTCTATGAAGTTGAATTGGGAAAAAGATTCAAGAACCCTTTTGTTAAAGTGGTATTGTTGCTACTATTTTAGTGAAAATGTGGGACAAAGGGAGGGAACAAGAAAAGATTTTATAGGAGCCTTTTTCGGCAGGAAAGTAGTGAAGTGTGACTTTATTTTGAGCTGTCAGAGAGGGAAATATATGTGTGAGAGAATTCAATTACAGAGTGTTTCATATTTCCACCTAATCATGACGCTCCCACTTAGAGGCCCCTAATTAAAAGTTGGCAAGGGAGCCCATACACTTGTTCTTTTTCTTATTATTAGTGTTTATTTTTTTTTTGGACTCGCTCGGAGCTCGCTCATGATTAGGATACTGGTAAAATTGTTTTTTGAGACTTACACGTTATGTTTCATGCGTTTGACTATGTACCCGAAGCACAACTAACACACAATGTTCGAGACTCGTCCAACCATTTCTACGTAAATATGTGTCAAATTTCTCAAGTAGCAATATTGGATCCCAAAATTCTTTAACACATTAAAGATTTACGCATTTATATGAAGCTTAATGTTGCATATTTTATGATTGAAAACAACGTGCAAGTGAATATCACTTAAACTTTTCTTTTGGAATAGACAGCCAAATTTACATCTTTTATTTATTGCTATAGGTTTTCATATCTTAGTTCTTTAATCTTTCAAATTATTGGACTTCTATTGTTTTGATATCTGAAATCAAGTTGTCTCATACGTGAACGGAGTAAAACTTAGCTATGGATACTTTTATCCAAATTTTATTTTTTTGCATTAAATATGACTATTTTGTAATAACATTTCAAAAGGTGGCTAAACTTTGAGTACCGGTCCAAAAGGTGGTTATGAAATAAATTGGGGGCATTTGCATCTATACCCGCTTTTTGTGTCACATTTTAATTTGTGTCCGCTTTACAAAAAAAATTGCAAGCGTACCCGCTTTTTCGCATAATTTCAGCACACGGGGCTGAAGTAGCAAAGACAATCACGCAAAACTTCAGCATTCTAGTAGCCAGGTCTGAAGTTCAGCTCTAGAGCTGAAGTTTTTGTTTTGTAACTGGCGAACTTCAGCTCTAGAGCTGAAGTTTTTGTGTTGTAACTGAAAACTTCAGCTATGTTTTTGTGTTGTAACTGGGAAACTTCAGCTCTAGACTGAAGTTTTTGTCTTTGTAACTAGGAAACTGAAGTTTTTGTTAATTTGTTGTATTTGTCAATTATAATTTTCTAGCTGTATTTTTGTTATTTTGCCTTAGTTGTAGCTAGTGGCTGTTAGCTGAAGTGGATTAAAATAAGCAAGTTATGTTTTTAAGAAAGCCACAAGATGCTCGATATATGTCCTCTGAGACAAAAGAAGGAATAATGGTGCCCAAACAAACAAAAATAAGTAGAGAGGCATATGAATATATACTGCACAAAAATCATACCAAGAAATATATATATTTCCAAAGGGTACACAAACAATTGGCCTTACAAAAATGCTTTCCAACAGTGAGCAATCCAAAACAAACCCTACTGGTAACTTAAAGTTTTTCCTAAGACTAATTTGCTGTAAATTTAGAGCAGAAGTACAATTGCCGAACTGTTCAATTAAAAAAAATTGACCTTATATCTAAAGCAGCGTTGCTTCTGGAGATAAATACCAATTTGTTTTGTAACTTGAAGAAGAAAACAAAGGAGGAGAAGGAGGAGGAGAAAGAGGGCTGAAGTTATTTAAAAAGTGGGAACAAGTTAAAATTTAAAAAAAAACAGGTATAGGTTAAATGGGGCGACCAAATAGGGCGCCCAGTGCAATTTTTTACAGTACAGACCGATCTCTGATTAAGCCCAATTGATATGGACCACAGTTCAGATGGACCGGTCTGTTTCTCTCCTTCATAGTCGGCGGAATCCGACCCGAAGAATAAAACAGAAAATATACGTAGTCGAATGCTGTGAAATTGCAGAGCGGAAATCGGAAAAAATAGGGCAAAATGGCGAGTTCGAAAATTCAAACACCGGCATATCCAAGTGCAGCTAGAATTTCTGATTCCGATTGCTACCCTCAATACACTGCTTCTCTCAAATGTAATTGCACCCGCCACTTTGTCCTTCGATCATCTTCTGTTTTTGCAGTATTTGAATTTAATGACTCGAAAACTAAAGTACTGCTGATCATTATTGGAATTTTGATATATAGTTACTTTTGTGACATTGTATTACTCTTTTTATTGAATTCATTGGTAAGAAATTAGGTCCTTATGTGCCTTCTGCTCCTGGCTGCAAATTTAAACTTACCTGCTGAAAATTAAAAAAAGAAAACTAGCAGAAATGTTTTTTTTATATTTGAATTAAACATAACTTATTTTTAAAGATAATAGCATTAAGAATAGTCCATAGTTTGTTTGAAGAATACATGGTAATTGGTCATTCGTGATTAAGAGCATGTTTAGAAAGCCACATAGGGATTGGATTTGGGTGTAATTGAGGGTAATTGCACAGTTTGGTATGTTTATTTGGCCAAGTAACTTGGTCAGCATGGAATTGGGTGTAATTGGAGGGGTGTAATTACACTCTCCAATTCTCAAGGGGAGGTGAGAATTGATGGTAATTATACTGTGTAATTACAAGGTTGCTTTTTAATTTTTTTTCTTTTTGTCTTTATTTTAATTTATTTTCTTTAATAACTTTTTATTTCTATTATTTTAAATTTTTTTAATTTTTTTTACTTTTTAATTTCTTTTGAAGTTCTAAAATATATTTTTCTTTGTACATTATTTATCTTTTATCTCTTTACATTTACTTCTTGTGATTCCATGTAATTGCTTATATATATACTCCCTCCGTTTCAATTTATGTGAACCTATTTCCTTTTTGGTCCGTGCCAAAAAGAATGACCCCTTTCTTTATTTGGAAACAATTTAACTTTATGCAATGATTTATAGCCACACAAAATATATGTGCCTCATTTTACACCACAAATTCAAAAGTCTTCTCTCTTTTCTTAAACTCCGTGCCCAGTCAAATGGGTTCACATAAATTGAAACGGGGAGGGAGTATATATTATTACTCTAGTTTTTGAATCCACACCTCCTAATATTAAAAATAATGAGTCATTAACAAACATGACATATAATGACTGATGCAATTAATGTAGAATTTCGTTGTTGAATATGGTTATAAATTTGTTATGTTTCCTAATGTTAAGTTATGTTTAATTTGACATATGTTAAACAATTTTTTTTTTGGATTTTGAAATTGTATTATATTTTTGGTTCCAATTTACTTGTTTTAGTAGTATTGGCTCACATTGCATGTTGTTCATTTTTTAGTTAGAATTGATAGATTAGTTTTGTCAAATATTTGAATAATATTATGACATTATATTTATAAATATTAATTTATTTTATAAAAATGCATTCTATGATGTTCTTACAAAACGTACATTTTTTTGTAAGTAACTAAACTAAATATTATTAAATTGGAAAGTATATATAAATTATTTTCACAATATTAGTTATAAATATATGATTGCTAATTAATGTATATTCACGAAAAAATATACATCTTAAATACCAAATCTAATATCATTTATACTTGTAAAAAAGCATTTATTGGCATATATTTATTATATTAACTTTTAAGTTTTGATAATTACTTCATTTAAAATTTAATCTAACTCGTGTAATTACAGTGTAATTACACTATGACAAACAAACAGATCGTCGTAATTACAATACTATGTAATTACTAGGCTGTGTAATTATACCAATTCCAATTACCCGATGGCTTTCCAAACAGACCTTAAGTAGCTTGATGCAATATTCTATTATCAAGATGAAGGTTTTGGGGAAGGTTGGAAAGACCTTTAAATCTGGAGCATATAAGTTGCTAATCCAGGTAAGCTAATGGGTTCGGATGAACCCATAAGTTACCTTCTACATCCCCCGAGTTCATGGAGATATCCACACTCAGAAGACACTTCCATGAATTTTGTGCAATATATAGAATCGTGTTTGTTTGAGATATCATTGTTATACACATTCATCATCTGTAGAATCGAATGGTAGACAACAACAACAACCCAGTATAATCCCACGTGTGGACTCTGGGGAGGGTAGTGTGTACGCATACCTTACCCCTACCCCGGAGGGTAGGTAGAATCGAATGATAGAAATTGCGAAAAATACCTTTCCTTAATATCAATAGGTTTAAAGACATATTACTATACGATTATGCAGCTGTTTCAGTTGCTTAATTTGTGAATGCTTCGCAGGTTTGGAACAGTTTAACTCAGACAAGAGCAAATGTCAAGAACATTTTGATGTTTACAAGGAATGCAAGAAAAAGGAGGTATGCATATTAGCTGGTATTTTCACATCTCTATGCATTGGTAGTAGTTGTATATGCTAACTTGCGATACATGCGCGAGAAATTATGTTATGGTGAAATTGGTAATGTGAAAGAACGTACGAATCACGTTTTCCAGGGTAACTTGCCTTGTAAATTGGACTTCGAGAGGCTCTTCCATGGACATTTTGAAGTGGTATTTTTCTTATACGGGTGTGATGGAACTTGTAAAAAACTTTCGGACAAGTTGCTTTGAGACACTGCATCAATAGAATTGTTAAAGGGAGCAAGTTCTTACGCAGCTTAAAGCAAACAAGCTTAGGTATAAGATTGAATACTGATTAAGATTCGTTCACATGTTAGTTAAATTATCTATGCTTGACACTAGACACTAGCCAGTCATTGATTGGATCACTATATGCAGCCTATACTCAGACCTGAATCTATTGATAGAACATGCTCTACTGTTTCTTTTTTGTTACTTGGGAATTATATGGCTCGTATTTTGCATCAATAGTTATGAAAGGGAGCAAGTTTTTGAGCAGCTTGAAGCAAACAAGCCGAGGTGTAAGATTGAATACTGATTAAGATACGGTTACATGTTAGTTAAATTATCTACTCTTACGACTAGCCAGTCCTTGATTGGATCACTATCAATGTAGCCTATACTCAGCCCTGAATCTATAGAGAGAACATCTCTTCTATTTCTTTTTTGTCACTTGGAAATATATAGCTCAATAGTATTTAATTTATGTTGAGCTCGTTTTAAATTTAGTTTTGCTGTGCATAAGCAGGGGGTAGTGGTAAGACAGAACATAAATTACCAAGCAATCAATTCCCTTTGGTTTCTAGGTGTTTTTAACATTGATATCATGGCATGGCTTTGCTGCTTTGTGCTTTAGATAATTGCTTCTAAATTAGGGACCTTTCTTGCGCCTTCAGATTTTTCTTTTTCCCCTTTATCTGGGTATTGATTTTTGTGATATGTCATTTCTTTTACTGATATTTCATTTTCATTTTCTGGCATGTTGCAGAGGGAGGCTCGGCTGGAGCGCAATCGAAGTCGGTCTTTGTTTTCATGAATCGTGAAAATTGAGTCTATAGTGCTCCCATTATAAAATACTATCAGGCTAATAACATATTCTGTAACTTATTCCTGGAAACAATTGTAATACAGAATCTTCATGTTAGAATCAATGTGATCGTGTTTGTTCTAACCTTTTAGCTCCTTCTTGGTTATATGCTTGTTGATTCTGCTTTCACTTGCAATACATGACGAGGATTGTATTGAAGATATTTTAATGTTGATTTACAGGCCAGTATTGGGCTCTGTTTTCCTTTTTTGATAGTTTTCTTGGTGCAAGTCTTCGAGTTTCTATATGTTCGGTAAGCAAAGAGGAGGACACTGCAGTGTTTATACCGGCGACTCCGTTTCTTCTCATTCTCAAGTGGATTCAGTTGAAGTTCTAATGTTAAAATGATTCATGATCCAGACTTGTCTATACTCAACCAAACTTGTCTATACTCAATAGGATGATTCTTTTATCTTTTTCTTGAGCTTGGCACCAATACGCACAAGTCATCCCTAGGAGAAGAAGTTTCAAGTACCTTGGGTCAGTTATACAAGGGAATGGGGAGATTGACGAGGATGTCACACATTGTATTGAAGCGTGGTGGATGAAATGGAGGCTCGTCTCCTGTGTTTTGCATGATAAGGATGTGCCATCAAAACTTAAAGGTAAGTTCTACAGAGTGGCGGTCAGACCTACTATGCTATATGGGGTTGAGTGTTAGCCAATCAAGAACTCTCATGTCCAAAAGATGAAGGTAGCAAAAATAAGGTTGTAAATGAGGTTGTTGAGATGGATGTGCTGGCATACCGAGTTGGATAAAATTAGGAATGACTATATTCGGGAAAGGCGGGCGTTGCCCCTGTGGGTGACACGATGGAGGAAGCGAAACTTAGATGGTTCAGGCATGTAAAGAGTAGAGGCACTGATGCCCCAATGAGGAGGGGTGAGAGGTTGGCCTTGGAGGACCTAAGGAGAGGGAGAGGTTGGCCGAAAAAATATTGGGGAGAAGTGATTAGGCATGACATGGTGATGCTCTAGCTTACCGAAGACGTGACCCTTGATAGGAAAGTATGGATGTCGAAAATTTGGGTAGAAGGTTAGGTGACCAACTGTTTTTTGTTTTCCTTGTTTCATATCAGTGATATTAGTGTGCTACGTAGTGTTAGTCTTGTATTTTCTTATTCTTATATTTCTGCTATCACTTATTGTTTCGTTAACTTCGATTTTCTGATTGGCCTGTTGTTGTTACTACTTGTTACTTCTTTTTTCTTATCTTTCCTGAGTCGAGGGTCTATGGAAAACAACCTCTCTATCTTTTCAAGGTAGGGTTAAGGTTTGTGTATACATTACTCCCCCAAGACTCCAGTTGTGGAACTAGGCTGTGTTTGTCGTTGTTATTGAGCTTGGCACCAATGCTTATTAACAGTCGCTTTCATTTGGGGCAAGTACTTCTATAAGATTCATTTTTCACGATGATAAAATAAATAAATGAAAGAAACATGCGTCCTTGATTTTTGTAAGGGATTCTACTGTTGCTTTGAGGAAGTGTTGAATGGTGAATTGAAGAATAACACAAATGCATCATATATTGAGCACAAGAGAATAGCAGCTGTATCTCTTGCTCCCCTGTTGTACTGCTTTAGGAGATGGCTTGTAAATTAAACATCATTTATGGACTCTTCATTAACCTTTCTCGGATCAATTGAACTTGATAGATTAGGCATTGTCAAATATCAAGGAAGAAAAATATGTCAAATTTTTTGGAGATATAGGTTAACACCATACTCGGGTTCTATGACTAATCTAAAAACAGGGCTATGCTGATATCCTGGGGACAACGAAAATGTAAACCTAGAAAGAATCATCGATACAATCACCTTCAGTTCAATCATAGCAAGATTTTGCCCTGCGCAGGTTCTACTCCCTATTCCAAATGGTATATAAGCATTTGGGACTTTGCAAGCCTTTGCAATGCCCTTGGCAAATCTTTCTGGGTTGAATTGATCTGTATCTGGTCCCCAGAGTTCTTGCTGTTGGTGTAGGATTGGGATACTAATCTGAATATTAGTCTCTTTTGGAATCTCAATATCTTTGAAACTTATATCCTGCAATGCTTCTCTAACCACAAAAGCTACTGGTGGGTACAAACGCAATGTTTCATGGATGATCATTGTCAGCTGCCAATCAAATATGGATACATGTTAGGGATCCAGGTACAGAATATATGTGAATATCAATTATCTGGGCTTTAGATTACTGCATACCACTTTCATTCGTTTCAGCATATCATTATTTGGCAACTCATTACCACAGACATCGAGCACCTCAGCTCGGGCACGAGCTTGCCATTCTGGATACGCAGCTAGTAACATCAAGCACCACGATGCTGTGAGGGCAACGGTCTCATGGCCAGCGAAGTATATGTTCTTGCAATTATCAGCGATGAACGTATCAGGAGTGATGCCAGCTGGTAGTTTATCACCACTCTCTTCGTAACTCTTCGCAGCATCAAGAATCAACTGTAGAAGGTTTTTCTCACAGGTGGCATTGCTCCGCGCTCTTACTATCTTCAATATCATTGCTTTAATCTCTTTTTCCAATCTCCATATCTCCCTATTGTGTTTGTTTGGGATATGCCTGTAACAATCCAGCGATTCAGAACATTGTGGGAAAATTATCTATTTACTACCATTGAGTTTTACTTTAATACTAGGCTTTCCTTGAGGTGAAAGTAGCAAGAGGGAAACAATTATATCAGTTGTTGTATGTAAGTAAAAGAGAAGGGAAAGGAAGGAGGATTAAGTAATCCTTATAAAGGTAGAGTGTCTGTTTTCAATAGACCCTCGACTCCTTTTGCAGAGCTAAACATAGTTCTAATTTAGCAACAATATTTTTACCTCAATCCAGGAACTCCAATGGGAACCTTGGACATAACCCTTTGAAGGGTTTGAAGTTTTAGGAAGATTTGTTCCCCCTCAGCGTAGTTGCTCCCAAAACAAACTCTTGATATTATATCTGCTGACAAACTCTTGAGATCACCTTCAACCTTAACCTCCAATTTTCCTTCAGAAATTCTGGTTTTCTCATCCCATGATTCTATCATTTTACTGGTGGATTCAACCATCAGCTTCACCATCTCCTGCATATCAGTACATGTTTGAAATTATTGTCTCGTGATTAGATTTTTTATTTTATTTTTATAATCAGGGTGTTCTGGCCAGCTTGCGCGAACCTCGACTAATTCCACGGGATACCTGCCACCTCCCACCAACAACATGTACCAGGTAACTCTATTCACCATGGCTTGGATAGATAGGAAGAGATCAATCTCGTTATTTTATGCCTCCGGGATTTGAAGCTGAGACCTCATGATTCTCACCCCACTTTATTGACCACTAGGTCACACCCTTGGTTGCTCTCGTGATTAGATTTCTTCAACTTAACAAGTACAAGTGCATATAGTTGTGAATGGAAATGTACCTTAACTTTGTTGAGATAGAATTCAGGGGCAATGATCTTTCTCTGGTGAGCCCAGTAAGTGCCATTTGAAGAGAAAATGCCTTGGCCAAGCAGAGGACCTCGATCTTTGGATAGGTAAGATGGCTTTCCCAGGTTTAGAGTTGTGCATAGGCTGATTTCTTTCACCATTTCTACATCAGTTGTACATATTGTCTGTATAATTCCAGCTGAATACATGAATGTTGATCCTGTAATTTAAACACACAAAAAAACACATGAACAAACAATAAAGGAAAGAATTAAAGTCATTACAATCATATGAAGGTTGAATATAAGTGCCAAGATTTGACCATATTCAATTTCCCACTGTTTAATGTGTGAAAAGACTCTGGAAGGCCAAGTATGTAGCAAAGGCTTCCTTCCTTCTATTTCTTGATTATTGGTTTCTGGCCTTGGCTGCTTTTGCTTCTGAAGTTGAATTTTCTTGATATCAGGGAGATTTCCATAGAGAAGAGATGGTGAAGGTCCCTTAATTCCTTGGCTTTGAAGTTTTGATCTTACTTTTCTTCGATGCAATATTAAAATATTGCTGAGATGTGCAAAGAACACCAGAAATCCACCCAAAACCAGTGATAAAATGATCTTGGCTGAAAACATCAGTAACTGTTCTGCTTCCATTTCAAATTCCTACAAACTGATGGTTTCCAATCTTCTTCTGTATATTAATAGATGAAACAATCTGTATATGAACGAACAAAAGGAAATAAATATTGATTTGTTACTTGGTTTTATTCAGAGACGCACATTCTTTTATTTGATTAAAATTGTACATGAAAAAAGAGAGGATTGTCAGGTGTACAACACGTGGTACATTATCATGATAGGTCGTGGGAGTGAATGAGACGGAATGCTTCTCTTTTTTTCAAATATATTAACTTTATCGATGAAAGAAAATCGGGCATTTGGTCTAGTGGTATGATTCTCGCTTAGGGTGCGAGAGGTCCCGAGTTCAATTCTCGGAATGCCCCTTGCTGTCTTTTTTTCTATCATTTATCATTTTATTTGGGCTTCTGCTTCTATGTGAACTTACTCAACTTGGGCTTTCTGCAATTGGACCTCCATTAGAAGTCTAACTTTCCACTATTATGTAGAAGTGAAGGATAAACCTTTTTTTGGCGACCTTTTAGCAAATCAGCAACATGATAGAGAATTGAACTAGCACAGTCGAAAGGGAGAAGGCACATCCTATAAGAAAATAATCATTTAATCTCTTTTACTTATTGAGCTACAATAATTGTTAATGATGGAGCATCAATTAGTCAAGACTCAACTTGTCGAATTATACAGAATATATAGTTGTTGGTCAAATATATGTTTAAATACTAGTATCATATATTTAGGCTTTCGACCTAATAATTATTCTGATGTTATTTTATTTGATGTTACAAGTAATTGATAATGTTTAAAAAGTCACTTTATCTTTCCAGACTGTCTTTTGCGTGCTATTCCTTACGCCCTGAGAAAGAACCTCCACTTGGGAGGATTATTATTTTTACAATTGTTACATTATTATTTTAAGTTATTATAAGTTAATACTAAAAATAATATCTACAAATACTTACTTATCAAATAAATTATTTTTTTGCAGTAATTTATACAATTGAATTTCAAAAGCGAGGCTTGCCTCATGCACACATCTTGCTTTTTCTTCGTAATAAATACCCAAATATCGCAGATATTGATGGAATAATATAACGACCCAACCGGTCGTTTTGCTTTGTAGAACCCCGTTCCCGTAAATAAGACTGCCCGTTCTTGCTTTAACTGACTTATGACTTGCGGGGACGGTTGATTCGGGATTTGGAAGGGTTTCTGTTGAAATCGGAACACTTGGTTCCTAAAGGTTGACCTAAAAGGCTATGTTTGACTTCGGTCAACATTTTGAGTACGAAATAGGGATTTGACAGTTCCAATAGGTTCGTATGATGATTTCGGACTTGGGTGTATGTCCGGATCGGGTTTTGGATGATCCGGGAGCGTTTCGACGCATAATAGTGAAAGTTGATTCCTTAAGGATTTTGAAGTTCTTAAATATTTGGTTTGGAGCGGGTTTTTATATTATCGAGGTCCGAACGGAGTTCTGAGACAGAGAATAGTTCCATATTTCCATTTAAGACTTGCACGCAAAATTTGGTGTCAATCCGAGTAGTATAAGTGTGTTTCGTCGCATTGGAAGTAAATTGAAGAACTTGAAGTTCATAAGTTTGATTCAATTGGTTTTAGGAGGTCATTCTTAGATTTAGCATTGTTTCGGGCATTCTGAGGGTTCGAGCGAGTCCATTTTATGATTTCAAACTTGTCGGTATATTCGGGCGGGGCCCGGGGGACTTGATTGTCAACCAGGCGAGGCTTGAGTGAAGTTGGAAAATTTTGGAAGGAGCTGAAGCTCCAGGTATCTGTCATAACCGCACCTGCAGTTGGTCAGCCACAGGTGCGAAACCGCAGGAGCGGTCGAGCTCTCGCAGGTGCGACCAAGGGGGAGGAGCCCAGGAATCGCAGATGCGGCTCCTTTTTCGCAGAAGCGGAACCGCAGGAGCGGCCCCCAGACTGCAGAAGCGGTCCCAGCTAGCCTCAGCCCAACTCCGCAGATGCGGGCTATCCCTCGTAGAAGCGAGACCGCAGATGCGGACCCTAACCGTAGGTGCGGAAATCGCTGAAGGCAATACCTTTATTTAATATGGGAATGTGTCATTTTTGACATATTTCCTTCATTGTTTGGGCAATTTGGGAGCTTCCAAAGAGGGAATTTCCACTTAGCATTGAGAGGTAAGTTATCCCTACTTATTGTGAGTTTAATACTTGAATTTGGGGTAGATTAACACATAAAGATTAGTGAAAAATCATGGGATTAGAGTAAAACCTAGGGTTTTGATAAAAACAAGATTTAACCACAAAATTGTTATGGAATAAAGTAAAAATCATATATTCTTGATCCTTAGGTTATAGAGAACAACTTTCTTCAAAATTTTCCGGAATCTGGGCACGTGGGCCAGGGGATAGATTTTAGGAAAACTTATGTTTAGGGTTGGAAAATTACTTTAATAGTTAGAATGCGAACTCTTGAGCTTGTATTGACTAGTTCCTACGTCGTTTAATTAGTTTTGGATTGTTCCGCTCCGAATTGAAGGTTTGAGCATGTTCTTGATATTGGAAGTAAGCTTTGGAGCGAGGAGAGTCTCCTTTCTAACCTTGTAAGAGGGAATTGTCCCCATAGGTGAGTTAACTGATTATGTGCTCCTAATTGTGGGGGCTACGTACGTACGAGGTGACTAGAGTCCGTGCGTAGCTACTATCATGTTAATTTTCCGGGTAATTTAGGACCTATATCATGCCATATTTGCAAATATTTATATCATTTCATGTTAATGAGATCACTTAGGACATGTTAGGGATTGAAAATAAATATATATTAACGTATGCACTTACTTGAGGACTTGTACGAATTTATTTGACTATGAATGCATATTTATGTGATTTCTTGATGATAAACGATATTTGTGGATCGGGCCGATCGCCTCGGTAGAAATAGATGCATCTATGGTTCGCGGCATCCGACCCTCTGGCAGTGCACAATTTCTTTTATATTGGACTGGGCCGTACGACCTCGGCATAATGTGCACATGATATTTATGTGAAATCTTATTCATGACTTACTCTTTTAAATGCCTTGAAGTGCAATTATTATAAGACATGACTGAAACTAATATGCTATTCTTTGTAAACTCTGAGCTTGCTATTATGTCCATGTTGTCCATGCTTAGTGTAATCTTTAATCATTATTGGTATTGACCTTAGTAAGTGTCAAGTCGACCCCTCGTCTCTACTTCTTCGAGGTTAGGCTGGATACTTGCTAGGTACATGTTGTTTATGTACTCATATTACGCTTCTGTACTTAATTGTACAAGATCTGAGGCAGGTACATCTGGCTACCAGACTGGTGCGCATTCTTGATGTAGGCCCGAGATTCCACGGTGAGCTGCTCCCTTCCTATACCGTTCAATAGCATGATGGAGTCTCTCTTTGTTTTTGTCTGTCTATTCTATTTCGGACAGTAGGATAGACTTATTCTTTTGAATATTCTACTAGATGCTCATATACTTGTGACACCAGGTCTTGGAACACACATTTGTAGACTATTCTTTTGGGTTGTATAACTATTATCTTACGTTGCTAATTATTGCTTGTTTTAAATTCAACTTAAGAAAATGCTGTCACGACCCGGATTTCCCACCCTCGGGTGTCATGATGGCGCCTACTAATGTAAGCTAGGCAAGCCAAACATTTGATCTAGTTACTTCATTAACCGATTATTTATTTTAAAAAAATATAAAGCGATAACATGAACACATCGGAACTTTAAATAATTAAGCAGAAGATAACAATTAAATATCTGAAATCTGCATCTATTACAACTCTTAAAACCTTAAGCACCCAAAACCTGGTGTCACAGACGGTCTAAGAGATTACTACATACAAAGTATGAAGAAAATGACAATACACTATTTCTGAATAAAAGGAAATTGAAACAGGAAATAGGGATAAAGGGAGACGCCAGGGCCTGCGGACGCCTGCAGGTCTACCTTGGATCTCCGTGTGGACTGAAGGTAGCTTCCACACTACGATCCAAAAGATGCTATGGGATCTACACATAGTGCAGAGTGTAGTATAAGCACAACCGACCCCATGTGCTGGTTAGTGTCTAGCCTAACCCCGACGAGGTTGTGACGAGGCTAGGACCAGACTACCAAATAAACCTGTGCAGTTTAAATATATATACAACTGAAAAGAAATACAGAAATAAACAAATAAAGATAGGAGGGGGGAAACATGCTTTGGGGAATAACAGGTAAAACATAATATCAAGAGAATTATAAAGGAATCAAAATCAACCACTAACAAGAATAAGGAAAACAAAGGCAGATTTCACTTTCTTTTCGCATCTTGTTGCAGCCGTGCAACCAGATCCCGAATCTTATATCTCGTGGCAGGCGTGCCACCCACTCCAATTTCATTTATCTCGTGGTAGGCGTACCACCCACTCCCATTTTATTTATCTTGTGGTAGGCGTACCACCAGCTCCCATTTCATTATATCTTGTGGTAGACATACCACCCGCTCCCAGTTTATTATATCTTGTGGTAGGCGTACCACCCGCTCCCGTTTCATCACATCTTGTGGTAGGCATACCACCCGCTCCCAGTTACAAGCCAACAATAATCACAGGGAATCCCTGCAAGGGAACAATGGTGATAATAACATATGAAGCGCAATAAACCACAACGGAGTCATAACAATTATAATACAAGACTCACGAACATGTTTGACACCAACGTACAGATACTCGTCACCATGCTTATACGTCGTACTCCACAATTAGCATGTAGCAAATAAGACACAACTCCTAATCCCTCAAGCTAAGGTTAGACCAAACACTTACCTCGATGCCACGAACACAATTCACGATTCAACTATAGCTTTATCCCTTGATTCCACCACCAATTCGCTCGTATCTAGTCACAAGTTACTTAATTACGTCAATAAACGCTAAATGAATCAACCCCAATGCATGAAAATGAATTTTCTAAAGTTTTACAAAAAAAGTCAGAAATTGCCCCCGGGCCCACATGGTCAAAACCCGAGGTTCGAACCAAAACCCGATTACCTATTCCCCCACGAACCCAAATATATAATTTATTTTAAAATCGGACCTCAAATCGAGGTCCAAATCCACAATTTTTGTAAAACCTAGGTTCTACCCAAAACATCCAATTTCCCCCATGAAAATCATTGATTTTGAGTTGAAATCATGTTAAAAGATGTTAATGATTGAAGAAATCGAGTTAGAAATCACTTACCAAAATAGAAGAAAGGTTGTTTGAAAAATTGTCTCTTATATTTTTGGGGTTTTGAAAAATGAAAAATAACTGAAAATCCCAATTTAATATACCCCTCTCAGACCCCCTGTGCAGACCACACAAAATGGAGTGCGGCCGCACAACTCACCAGGTTGACTGCAGTGATATATTCTAGTATTTTGGACATAACTTTCTCTACATATCCAAATTGTGATTTCTTTACCTTTCTGGAAACCAGACATGAAGAGCTACAACTTTCGTTTTTGAATCATCTCAAAATTCCTTGTAAATCAAAAGATATAGGCTTTCGAAGTAAGACTAGTGAAATGTTCTTCACTGCGAACCGCACAAAATCTAGTGCGGCCGCAAAGCCCTTA
Organism: Nicotiana tabacum; assembly: GCF_000715075.1. NCBI lineage: Eukaryota > Viridiplantae > Streptophyta > Magnoliopsida > Solanales > Solanaceae > Nicotiana > Nicotiana tabacum. Next base: position 94,740,846 of record NC_134086.1, on the reverse strand, counting down.
CCGCGGTCCGCACAAAATCCAGTGCGGCCGCACAAGCCCCTCCGCGGAAGCATTCCTTTTTGTGCAGACCACACTGGTCTGTTCAGAGGCCTTCCACCTCTCTGAACCTGCAACAACTAAGTTTTTAAGCCTAAGATATCCCGCAACCTAGCCGAAACTCACCCGAGCCCTTGGAACTCCAAACCAAGTGTGCATACTAACTCAAAAACATCATATGGACCTACTCGTGCGATCACATCATCAAAGTAACATGTAAAATCATGAATTAAACCTCAAAACTCAACATTTTCATCAAGAACTATCAAACTTCATAACTCTTCAACCGGAAGTCCAACTCACGTTAAATAAACTCCGCTTTTTCACCAAATTTCACAGTTATCTTTCAAATACTATAATAAGTTTGTACCGGGCTCCGGAATCAAAATACGGGCCCGATAATAATAGTTTCAAATATTTATTCTTTTCTTTATTTCCTAGATAATTCAGTAAAATAATTTCTTTCAAAAATTAATTTTTAAGGCTTAGGACCTCGGAATTCACTTTCGGGCATACGCCCAAGTCCCATATTTTACTGCGGACCTCCCGGGATTGTCGAAATACAGATCCGGGTCCGTTTGCTCAAAATATTGACCAAAGTCAACCATAATCAAATTTTAACTCTAGAATTTCTATTTCTCTTATTTTCACATAGAAGGCTTTTCGGATATAGATCCGGACCATGCACGCAAATCAAGGTGGAGTAAAAGGGAGGTTTTTAGGCCTCGGAACACTGAATGCACTTACAACACAAGTGATGACCTTTTGGGTCATCACATTCTACACCTCTAAAACAACCGTTCATCCTCGAACGGACATAAGAAGAAAGTACCTGAGTCGGGAAATAGATGGGGATAACGGCTCCGCATATCGGACTTGGACTCCCAGGTCGATGCCTCAGCGGGCTGACCTCTCCATTGAAAACAAACAAAAGGAAAACTCTTCAATCTCAATTGACGAACCTACCGGTCTAGAATAGCTACCGGCTCCTCCTCATAAGAAAAGTCGTTGTCCAACTGGACAGTGCTGAAATCTAACACGTGGGATGGATCGCCGTGATACTTCTGAAGCATGGACACATGAAACACTGGATGCACAGCTGATAAGCTCGGCGGCAATGCAAGTCTATGAGCCACCTCTCCCACTCGATCAGGAATCTCAAATGAGCCAATGAACCTAGGGCTAAGCTTGCCCTTATTCCCAAATCTCATCACGCCCTTCATAGGCGACACTCGAAGCAATACCCGTTCACCGACCATGAATGCCAAATCTCGAACCTTACGATCGGCATAACTCTTTTGATGGACTGAGCTGTATGAAGCCTATCCTGAATAATCCTGACCTTTTCCAAGGCATCCTGAACTAGATCCGTACCCAACAACCGAGCCTCTCCCGGCTCAAACCATCCAACCGGAGACCGATATCACCTACCATATAAAGCTTCATAAGGAGCCATATGGATACTTGACTGGTAGCTGTTGTTGTAGGCAAACTCTGCTAAGGGCAAAAACTGATCCACGAGCCTCCAAAGTCAATGACACAAGCTCAAAGCATATCCTCCAAAAACTGAATAGTCCGCTTGGACTGCCTGTCCATCTGAGGATGAAACACTGTGCTCAACTCAACTCGCGTGGCCAACTCTCGCTGAACTGCTCTCCAAAAACGTGAGGTAAACTGCGTACCTCGGTCCAAAATAATAGACTCGGGCACACCATGAAGACGAATAATCTCCCGAATATAGATCTCAGCTAACCTCTCGGAAGAATAGAAGACTACTACAGGAATGAAATGCGATGACTTGGTTAGCCTATCAACAATAACCCATAATGCATCGAACTTCCTCTGAGTCCGTGAGAGTCCAACAACGAAGTCCATAGTGATCCGCTCCCACTTCCACTCAGGAATCTCAATCTTCTGAAACAAACTACCAGGCCTCTGATGCTCATACTTGACCTGCTGATAATTCAAACACCGAGCCACATACGCAACGATGTCCTTCTTCATTCTTCTCCACCAATAATGCTGCCGCAAATCTTGATACATCTTAGTGGCATGAATAGAGTACCTGGAACTATGGGCCTCCTCTAAAATCAACACTCGGAGCCTATCCATATTAGGCACAGAAACTCAACCCAACAATCTCAAAACTCCATCATCACCTAAGGTAACCTGCTTGGCACCTCCGTGCTGCACCGTGTCTCTAAGGACACACAAATGGGGATCATCATACTGCCGATCACGGATACGCTCCAATAAAGAAGAACGAGTGACCGTGCAAGCTAACACATGACTGGGCTCAGAAACATCCAACCTCACGAATTGATTGGCCAAAGCCTGAACATCCAAAGCAAGCAGTCTCTCACTAACCGGAATATAAGCAAGATCGCCCATACTAGCTGACTTCCTACTCAAAGCATCGGCCACCACATTGGCCTTTCCCGGATGATATAAGATGGTGATATCATAATCTTTTAGCAACTCCAAACACCTCCTCTGCCTCAAATTCAACTCCTTTTATTTGAACAAATACTGAAGACTCTTGTGATCCGTGAACACCTCACATGCCACGCTATACAGATAATGCCTTCAAATCTTCAACGTGTGAACAATGGCTGCCAACTCCAAATCATGAACCAGATAGATCTTCTCATGAATCTTCAACCGCCGCGAAACATAGGAAATGACCTTGCCATCCTGCATCAACACTCTCCGAGTCCAATACGAGATGCATCACAATAGACTGTATAAGGCCCTAAACCTGTGGACAAAACCAACACAGGTGTCGTAGTCAGAGTTGTCTTGAGCTTCAAAAATCTCGCCTGACACTCATCCGACCATCTGAACTGGGCACCCTTCTGGGTGAACCTGGTCATCGGGGCTGCGATGGATGAAAACCCCTCCACGAACCAGCGATAGTAACCTGCCAATCCCAAGAAACTCCGAATCTCTATAACTGATACTGGTCTAGGCTAGTTTTTGACCGCCTTAATCTTCTTCGGATCAACCTGAATACTCTCCCCTGATACCACATGACCTAGGAATGCAACTGAATTCAACCAGAACTCACACTTTAAGAACTTAGCATATAACTGACTATCCTTTAAGGTCTGAAGAACCACTCTAAGATGATGTTCGTGCTTTTCCTGGCTGCGGGAAAATATCAAAATGTCATCAATGAAGACTATTACGAACGAATCCAAATAAGGCCTGAACACTTGGTTCATCAAAATCCATGAAAGTTGCTATGGAATTTGTTAACCCGAATGACATAACCAAGAACTCATAATGCCCGTACCGATTGCGGAAAGCTATCTTAGGGACATCGGATGCCCTAATCCTCAACTGATGGTAGCCAGATCTCAAGTCAATCTTCGAAAATACCTTGTCACCCTGAAGCTGATCAAACAAATCATCAATCCTCGGCAGTGGATACTTATTCTTGATTGTAACCTTGTTCAATTGCCGGTAATCAATACACATTCTCATCAATCTGTCCTTCTTCTTAACAAACAACACCGGCGCACCCCAAAGCGAAACACTCAGCCTAACGAAACCCTTCTCAAGTAAGTCTTGCAACTGCTTCTTCAACTCGTTCAACTCAGGCGGGGCCATACGATACAGCGAGATAGAAATGGGCTGAGTGCCCGGAGCCAAATCAATGCAAAAGTCAATATCCCTGTCGGGTGGCATACCCGACAAGTCTGAAGGGAAAACCTCAGGAAACTCGCGAACAATGGGCACAGAATCAATAGAAGGAACCTCAGCACTAGAATCACGAACATATGCCAAATAGGCTAAACACCCCTTCTCGACCATACGCCTAGCCTTCACATAAGAGATAACACTGCGGGTAGAATGACCAGGAGTCCCTCTCCACTCTAAACGAGGCAAAACTTGGTAAAGCTAAGGTCACAGTCTTGGCATGACAGTCCAAGATAGCGTGGTAAGGTGATAACCAGTCCATTCCCAATATAACATTGAAATCAACCATGTCCAGAAGCAACAAATCTACACGAGTCTCAAGAACCCCAATCACAACTATACATGAACGATGGACTCGATTTACCACAATAGAATCACCCACTGGCGTAGACACATAAACAGGATCACTCAAAGAACCACTAGGCATGACCAAATATGGTGCAAAATAAGAGGACACATACGAGTACGTGGACCCTGGATAAAATAACATTGAAGCATCTCTATCACAAATCAGAACCGTACCTGTAATAACTGCATCAGAAGCCTCAGCCTCGGATCTGGCTAGAAGAGCATAACATCGGGGCTGCGCCCCACCGCCCGGAACTACATCTCTGGGATGGCCTACTGCTGGCTGGCCTCTACCTATAGCGGTCTGAGCTCCACCTATAATACCTCTACCTCCACCTCTAGCACCTCTACCCCCATCTCTAGCTGGCTGTGCGAGCTGTGGAACACCTGGTGCCTGAACCATGGCACGGGAACCCTGATGCGGAGAACTGCTCGATGCTCGATGGCAATACCTAGCAATGTGCCTCGTGTCGTCACAAGTGAAATAAGCCCTCGGCTACTGTGGTTGACGACCCTGGAAACTCTGAAGCGGCGGTGCACCGATATGAGCTAGTAGTGCACTGTAGGACTGCTAGTCAGAATACTGCATCTGAGAACCACGGCCACTTGAAGCACCGTGAAAAACTTGAAGTGCTGACTGGAAAGGCCTGGGAGGATGGCCCCTACCATATGAATCCCTACCTCCAGACGAGGTACCACTGAATCTACCTGAATAATGAGGGCTCTTGTCCTACCCATGACCACCTCCCTATGACAGAACCATCTCAACTCTTCGGGCCACATTGGCTACCTTCTGGAAAGATATATCACTCCCAGTCTCCCTAGCCATCTGAAGACGAATCTGCTGAACAAGTCCATCAATGAACCTCCTCACCCTCTTTCTCTCAGTGGGAAGTATGGCAAGAGCATGACGATCTAGGTCGATGAATCTAGTCTCATATTGGGTAACAATCATAGAACCCTATTGGAGACGCTCAAAATGCCTCCGATAGGACTCTCTCTGAGTGATGGGGAGAAATTTCTCCAGAAATAGCTGAGTAAACTGCTCCCAAGTCAAAGCTGGCAATCTGGCTGGTCTAGCCAAACAGAAATCCCTCCACCAAGTCTTGGAAGATCTAGACAAGCGAAAAGTAGCAAAATCGACCCCATTAGTCTCAACTATCCCCATGTTCCTGAGAACCTTGTGATAGTTTTCTAGATAATCCTGGGGATCCTCAGTAGATGCACCACTAAAAGTAGTAGTGAAGAGCTTGTGAACCTATCCAGCCTCCACAAAGCATCGGCAGACATAGCTGCTCCATCACCGATCTGAGCTACCACACCCAGATGAACTACTCCAACTGGCTGAACCGCTGGAGTCTGAATTTGGGGAGCTACCCTCCAGAGTCTGAATTTCAGAGTGCGAGTAGTAGGAGTCTGGGCTCCTCCTCCAGCCTGAGAGACGGTTGGTGCTACAGGAAGTAAGCCTGCCTGAGTGACACTTTCCATAAGGCCCACTAGACGGACCAGAGCATTCTGAAGAACTAGGGTGGTAATAAACCCCTCTGGGACCTGAGCTGGGCCCACCGGAACTGCTGGGGCCGGAACTTCATAATCAAAAAATCAACTTGAGGCTCTACCGCCGGTGCTGCTGCTCGGGGCTGAGCTATGTCCCTACCTCAGCCTCTAGCACGGCCTCGGCCTCGCCCTCTGCCCCTCATGGAAGCTGTTGCTGGTGGCTCAGGCTGCTGGTCAATGGATGAGGAAGCGTGTGTTCTCGCCATATGTGAAAGAACAAAGTAGAAGTTCAATTAGTATTGAGAAACCAAACCGCACAACAGGAGAGAATAAATGTGAAGTTGTTCCTAACTTTGTAGCCTCTGGAGGATAAATACAGACGTCTCCGTACCGATCCCTCAGACTCTACTAAGATTGTCTTTGAACTGTAAGACCCATGTAACCTAGAGCTCTGATACCAACTTGTCACGACCCAGATTTCTGACCCTCGGGTCTCGTGATGGCGCCTACTAATGTGAGCTAGGAAAGCCAAACCTTTGATCTAGTTACTTCATTAACCAATAATTTTATTAAAACAAATATAAAGCGATAACATGAAAACAACGGAACTTTAAATAATTATGCGGAAGATAACAATTAAATATCTGAAATCTGCATCAATTACAACTCTTAAAACCTAAAGCACCCAAAACCTGGTGTCACAGTGTCACAGACGGTCTAAGAGATTACTACATACAAAGTCTGAAGAAAATGACAATACACTATTTCTGAATAAAAGGAAATTGAAATAGGAAATAGGGATAGAGGGAGACGCTAGAGCCTGCGGATGCCTGCAGGTTTACCTTGTATCTTTGCGTGTTATTGAAGGTAGCCTCCACACTATGGTCCAAAAGCTGCTCCGGGATCTGGACATAGTGTAGAGTATAGTATCAGCACAACCGACCCCATGTGCTGGTAAGTGTCTAGCCTAACCCCGGCGAGATAGTGGCGAGGCTAGGACCAGAATACCATATAAACCTGTGCAGTTTAAATATATATATACAGCGGAAAAGAAATACAGAAATAAACAAATAAAGATAGGAGGGGGAAACATGCTTCGGGGAATAACAAGTAAAACAGAATATCAAGAGAATTATAAAGGAATCAAAATCAACCACTAACAAGAATAAGGAAAACAAAGGCAGATTTCACTTTCTTTTCGCATCTTGTTGCAGCCGTGCAACCCGATCCCGATCCCTGTATCTCGTGGTAGGCGTGGCACCCGCTCCCATTTCATTTACCTCATGGTAGGTGTACCACCCGCTCCATTTTATTTATCTTGTGGTAGGCGTACCACTCGCTCCCATTTCATTATATCTTGTGGTAGGCGTACCACCCGCTCCCATTTTATCATATCTTGTGGTAGGCGTATCAACCGCTCCCGTTTCATTACTTCTTGTGATAGGCGTACCACCCGCTCCCAGTTACAAGCCAACAATAATCATAGGGAATCCCGACAAGTGAACAAGAGCAATATAACAACTTCCCGACAAGGGAACAATACTATCAAAACAAACATCCCAGCAAGGGAACAATAATATCGAACAAATATCCCGACAAGGGAACAATGGTGATAATAACATATGAAGCGCAATAAACTACAACGGAGTCATAACAATTATAATACAAGACTCACGGGCATGCTTGATACCAACATATAGATACTCGTCACCATGACTATACATTGTACTCCACAATTAGCATGTAACAAATAAGACACAACTCTTAATCCCTCAAGCTAAGGTTAGACCAAACACTTACCTCGATGCCACGAACACAATTCACAATTCAACTATAGCTTTACCCCTTGATTCCACCACTAATTCGCTTGTATCTAGTCATAAGTTACTTAATTACGTCAATAAACGCCAAATGAATCAACCCTAATGCATGAAAATGAATTTTCTAAAGTTTTACCCAAAAAGTCAAAAATCACCCCCGGGCCCACATGGTCAAAACCCGAGGTTCGAACCAAAACCCGATTACCCATTGCCCCACGAACCCAAATATATAATTTGTTTTGAAATCAGACCTCAAATCGAGGTCCAAATCCCCAATTTTTGTAAAACCTAGGTTCTACCCAAAACACTCAATTTCCCCCATGAAAATCATTGATTTTGAGTTGAAATCATGTTAAATCTATTAATGATTGAAGAAAACGAGTTAGAAATCACTTACTAATATTTTGGAGAATAAAGGTTGTTTGAAAATTTGCCTATTATGTTTTTAGGTTTTTGAAAAATGAAAAATAACTGAAAATCTCATTTTAATATACCCCTCTCAGACCCTCTGTGCGGACCGCAGAAAATGGAGTGCGGCCACACAACTCACCTGGTTGACTGCAGTGACATGTTCTAGTATTTTGGCCATAACTTTCTCTACAGATATCCAAATTGTGATTTCTTTATCTTTCTGGAAACTAGATACAAAGGGCTACAACTATTGTTTTTTAAACGTCTCAAAATTCCTTGTAAATCAAAAGATATAGGCTTCCGAAGTCGGACCAGTGAAATATTCTTCACCACGGACCGCACAGAATCTAGTGCGGCCGCGAAGCCCTCACCGCGGTCCGCACAAAATCCAATGTGGACGCACAAGCCCTTATGTGACAGCATTCCTTTTTTTGCAGACCACACTGGTCTTTTGAGAGGCGGTCAGAGGCCTTCCACCTCTCAAAATATGCAACAACTATGTTTTTAAGCCTAAGACATCCCAGAACCTACCTGAAACTCACCCGAACCCTCAGAACACCAAACCAAGTGTGCATACTAACCAAAAATATCATATGGACCTACTCGTGCAATCACATCATCAAAATAACATGTAAAATAATGAATTAAACCTCAAAACTCAACATTTTCATCAAGAACTCTCAAAGTTCATAACTCTTCAACTGGAAGTCCAACTCACGTCAAATAAACTCCGTTTTCACCAAATTTCATAGTTATCTTTCAAATACTATAAAACGTATGTGCCGGGCTCTAGAACCAAAATATGGGCCCGATAACAATGGTTTCAAACATTAATTCTTTTCTTTATTTCCTAGATAATTCAGTAAAACAATTTATTTCAAAAATTGATTTCTAAGGCTTGGGACCTCGGAATTTAATTCCGGGCATACGCCCAAGTCCCATATTTTACTGCAGACCTCCTGAGATTGTCGCAACACAGATCCGAGTCCTTTTGTTCAAAATGTTGACCAAAGTCAACCATAATCAAATTTTAACTCTAGAATTTCTATTTCTCTTATTTTCACATAGAAGGCTTTTCTGATATAGGTCCGGACTATGTGCGCAAATCAAGGTGGGGGTAAAAGGGAGGTTTTTAGGCCTTAGAACACTAAATGGACTTACAACACAAGTGATGACAAGGTCATCACAATGTTGGAATTGTTTTGGTAAAGTAAAATGAGAACTCACTAATATTTTTGGGTTGGCTTGCCTGACAACAGTGTTGGGCACCATCACGACCTGTAATGAAATTGGGTCGTGACAAATAATTTTAGCAGAATTACCAGATAAAAAATCCGATCCTCAATATTATAAGGTTGTTACCAATTTTATGACGCATGACCCTTGTGGTTCTGCTAGAAAATCTTCTCCTTGCATGCAGAACGGCAAATGTACAAAGCACTTTTCAAAAAAAATTGTGTCATCAACCACAGTTGATAAAGATGGATATCCCATTTATAGAAGAAAGGAGGATGGTAGAACTATATTGAGATTAGGTATTGAGTTGGATAATAGGTATGTTGTGCCACACAATAGATTTTTATTATTGAAGCATGACACACATATTAATGTAGAATGGTACAATCAATCACGATCCATTAAGTACTTATTTAAGGATGTTAATAAAGGAAATAATCATGTCACTGCAACTTTCTCTCAAAGTGTAAATAAGGAAGACTCACGGGTTGTTGATGAAATAAATATGTATTATGATTCCCGATACATATCACCATGTGAAGCTGCTTGGAGAATTTTTAAATTCCAAATACACCATAGAGAACCATCTATAGAAAGGCTATTATTTCACCTATCGAATAATCAAAATGTCATATTTTTAGATGATGATCCAATTGATGCAGTTGTGAATAGACCAACCGTAAAGGAATCTATGTTTTTAAGCTGGTTTCAGCAAATAAGGCATTTTTTGAAGCAAGAGAATTAACTTATGCATAATTCCTTCTTAAGTTTGTTTGGAAACAAAAATTGAAAAGATGGGAAAAAAGAAGAACATCTGCATTTTCTATTGGAAGAATCTTCTTTGTTCCACCTGGATCTGGCGAGCAATATTACCTTAGATTATTGCTGAATGTTGATCACGCCCAACTATGCCTTATAAAAAGAACTAAGCGGTCATTGCAAATATAATCCGGTTTACAAGTCCGAAGTCGAATCCCACAGAGAACTAAGGCTTAGGTACAACTCTTCATTATCACTAAGAAGACAAGCTTGAACAATTTCTAACTTATAGATATTAAGATTCTTGTGTTTAACTAATTAACTAACAAATTAAAATAGTAAATTAACAACTAAAGATACTAAGGTTTAGAGACAATATAAAGGAGGTCTAGAGTTATGATTTCCCCAATTGCCGGAATCCTTTCCGCTACGTTTTTTATATATTCGCCTAAGTATTATCTACCGATCATGAGCGCTCTGACTGTCGTAACTCTCTCCCGAGAAATTACCGCAATTTACTATACATATTCTCCCAAATTACACTAGCTGACATTAAGTACGGCTCACTCGGATCGCACCCAAGGTTTCGTTATCCCTAATCCCACCTTTAAACCCTTCGTATTGATCCCTCATATACGTTAGGAGTGATGTTGTTTAACAACTACCTAAATATGAACTCTCTCCCGAGTAATACATACTAAATAGGCACAGTCGATTGAGAGCTCTTCAACCAACCACAATAATAATGTAGTTGAACAAATAAAGAAAATACTACAACAAATCTATATTAATGTAACAGGAAAATCATCCTCCAAAAGGATCCATCAAAACCCTAGATAACAAATTAGCTATTCATAATAGTATGCAAAACTACAATACTAGAATTCATAACCAATAATGAGAATAGGAAGAAGGAAGTGAAAAACTCATAGAAGAATTCTCTGCCTTGCTCCCAATGTGTTCTTTCCTCCTTAGGTCGAATCCTCGGTCTCCTTAGCCTCCTTAGGTCTAAATTATGTCAAAAGTGTGTCAAAAGTCCTCAAAATACCGTTTTTCCATGTGTATATACGAAGTAGGGTCGGGCCCAAATAATTATACCTTTTCCTACGCAAAAAGAACACTTTTTCCGGGTAGGACGTGTGCGGCCGCGGATGAGCCGCTCATATTGACCAGTGTTCTGCCCCATTTGCACGGCCAGTGCGCGGCCGCACAATTGACGCGCACTTGTTACCCTGTTCTGTTTGGAATTTGGAAAAACATAAAACATGAAAGTTGTAGCCCTTTGAATTATCTTTCCAACCATGTACTGTAGAGACTAAATAGAGGTTTGAGATAAAAGTTATGTGTATTTTACTAGACAGTGCGCAATATGCCTACTCGATTCGTCATTTTGTTGCTCTATCATCCATTGATCCTCGAACACGATCCCTGGTTAATTTATTGGGCTTTTACTCAGACTTTAAAGCTCCAAATTACTTGAATTTCATTCCATAACATCTACATAGCTCAGAATCACTCCTACAAGGCATAAAACACACAATTAGTGCAAAACACTAGCGATTAAAGCTCAAACTCAATTAAAGTACAACAAATTAGAGTGTAATAAGTGACTAAAATACGTAATTATAGTCGATTATCAACACCCCACACTTAAACTATTGCTCGTCCTCGAGCAATCAAACTACACTTTATGTAGACACGACCTTTTGAAACAATTCTCCTAACTGATCACACCAAGAATATTTAAAATAAACTAAGCATAAAAGCGTAACATCTTAACCTCAAGATTTGACTCACAAGTACCACGCATTATTCACAACTCACCCACATACTCGAACATAGAGGTCACTGACATTACCTTTCCTTCATGAATCAAGTGCCCTCACACAACAAAAGAGAGTAGTTCCACACACAATAAAGTTTAAGGACAATTAGGAACTCAAGACAGAAAGAATTCACTCACTCTCAGAAATAATATTCATATGCTACAAAAGATGCACCATAGGCTTTCCCGTAGTGTACTACTCTACTAATCGAGCTCATTCAGTCTAGGATCAAGTAGGACTTTAATTGGTTGTAATGTAGGTTGTGGGTTGGGTATGATACATTTGGATATAAAAGTGACTACACCTCCCTAAGCACTTTAATACATATACTTTAACATTCAAGCCCATACTTATGTCAAACCAAACTCCACCTTCACATCAATATATATTACTCCATATTTGTTTAAGCACAATTACATCAAGAGTCACCACTTATCAAGGAATATTTTTTTCACAACAATACAACTATTTTTTTTTCTTTTTTTTCCAATTCAAGTGGCTTTTACTTTCTCAAAACAGTGCACCTTTCTCCTTATTTTATTAGTTCCACTCAAAAGCCAAACCAACCACCCCACACTTTAACTTTTACAAAGTTCATAATAATTCAAGTGCTCATGAGAGTTTAGAAGGTTCAAATAGATAGTTAATTCAAACAAATGGGTAAGGCTTGTAGTGTGGTTGCCAAAGAAATAGGATTACATGCTCAAATGGGTTAACTACGATACATAACAATTATGCGGGTAAAATATACATATCTGGCTCAACAAAGAAATGCCTATATCATTTACAAGACTGAACAAAATGACTATTTCGCATTGCAAATACACGGGGCAAGTTCTAGGCATCAAATGTAATACACAGAATAACACCCAAAATCTCACACACACATGGCACATAACTCACTCAGGATTGGATTCATCAAGATACTCTAGTCAAAGCAGTTAAGCAAAGTTAAGATCATATGATTTAAGGTACTTATACAAGAGTCAACAACTGAGCCTAAGCGTCACAACCAAAGTACTCACAATTCTCAAGGTATAATAAAGTTAAGAGATATCGCTGCAATTCACTTCATCTCACACTAGCTTCTACTCCTAAAGAAATAAAACTAACTACACTCGGTTCAAACAAAACCCTTGAAGAAAACTACGGCACAAAGAAAAACCAAGGGGGAATTACTACACTACCTACCAGAAAATCTTTTTTTTTGTTTTTCTAAAAAAATTATTTAATTAAACTAACACAACTAAAATAGTATAGAAAGTCACCCAGACAATCTCCTCACCCCACAATTAAAATTATGCATTGTCCCCAATGCACACCATACTAATAAGAGGGTAAAAGAAACTCCCTGGTAGGCCAAAGGCCGAAGCACTAGCAGCTCATGGGGTACTCAGACTTCTCCAAAGCTTGGTCCTTCGTGCGGGTACATCACACTTAGTTCGAACCATCTGCTTTATTGTTGCATCCTTCTAATACATTTGCTTTTCATGCTCCTAAAAAATTAGAAATCGACACTACCAAAATAATACAATTAAAAAAAATAAAAATAAAAGAAAGCAGTAAAGCTGGGTCGCCTCCCAACAAGCGCTTGATTTAACATCGCGGAACGACACAAATCACTTTCTGCCTCCACTTTGAATGTCACGACCCTAAACCCCGACTCGATCATGATGGCGCCTCTCGTGAAAATAAGACTAGCCAGTTAAACCCAATTCCATTTTTAAACAGTTAAACAATAAGAAATGGTCTAAGCATGAATAAATAAACCAAAGTAGCGGATGATATTATAAATATACGGAAGAACACCTAACACAGCCTGATATCGGGGTGTGACTAGTCATGAGCATATATAAGTCATAATACAAGTTTGCTAAGTCCATAAGCTAGTACAAATGTCTGGAAAAAGATAGAAATGATAAGGAGGAGAAACACGGGACTGCGGACGCCAAGTAGCTACATCGTGAACTCCGAATGTTTGCCGGGAGCCCTCAACTCGCACTGGCAGGATCAACAATGCCTGAATCTGCACACTGGGTATAGGGAGTAAAGTGAGTACTCCAACTCAGTGAGTAACAAATGTAAATAAAGACTGAAAGCAAGAAATCACGTAAAGCACAAAACATTATATAATGAAGCAGTAAAACCATTTAAAAATCAGTGAATCAGTGAAAGATAGGCAAAATCCTTTATAGGAAATGTAATTTCATGAAAAGCCTTTTTCAACAATTAAGCAGGTAATGGACAATTAATTAAGAAAATAAACACATAAAGGTTCCCCTATCGGGCACAATATTCACAATTCCGCCCCTCGGGCCATATCTCAGAACAATATCACCCCCTCAGGCTCAATCTCACATCACAATGGGTACCCACTCTCACTGGGGGTGTACAGACTCTTGTAGGGGCCCCTTATGGCCCAAGCGCAATATCAAGCCACCTCGTGGCATCATTACTAGGCCCTCGACCTCATATCAATCAAGTCACCTCATGGCGTACATATCTTAGGCCCTCGGCCTCATAATAATTATCAAATGTTTCCTCACAACATAGGCCCTCGGCCTTACTCAGTCAAAAATCCTCACAAGCCACTTGGGTAGTAGTAAAACATGTTTCTCAGCACAAAATATCATTTAAAAGATCATGTAAGTGTTAAAACAGAGTAAACATGGTTGAGTATGAAAATAGTGAAATATAACATGACTGAGTTCAAGTATAAAGCCAAAATAGTGAGGAAATACCAATAAAAATCCCCGAAGGGTTCAAATAGTTGGAACAAGGCCCAAATATGGCATTCAGCCAAAATCATGATGATAGAAAATAGATTTCAGTCAAATATGCGGTAAAATAGTCATCCGGGACGGACTAATTCACAATCCCCAATAGTGCACGACCCCACGCTCGTCATCAAGCATGTGCCTAACCTCAATATAGCATAACAATGTGCAAGTCCGGGGTTTCATACCCTCAGAATATCATTTACAATCATTACTCACCTCGATCCGGTCCAAACTCTAGCTCGTGATGCCTTGCCCGCACGAATCGACCTTCGGATGCTCTAAATCTAGCCACAATCAGTACATAATCATTAAAATATGCTAAGGTAACGAAATGTCTAACCTCACGAACCAACTAGCCAAGGCCTGAACATCAACTACAAGAGGTCTCTCCCCAACTAGAATATACGACAAACTCCCCATACTCACTTCCTTTCGGCTCAAAGCATCGGCCACAACATTGGCCTTTCCCGGATGGTATAATATAGTGATATCATAATCCTTAAGCAACTCCAACCACCTCCGTTGCCTCAAATTGAGATCCTTCTATTTGAAAAAGTGCTGGAGGCTGCGATGATCAGTAAACACCTCACAAGACACACCATACAAGTAATGCCTCCAAATCTTTAATGCGTGAACTATGGCAGCCAACTCTAAATCATGAACGGGGTAGTTCTTCTCATGGGGCTTCAACTGACGAGAAGCATAAGCAATAACTTTACCCTGCTGCATCAATACACAACCAATACCAACTCTCTAAGCATCACAATACATGGTATATGAACATGAAGATGATGGCAAAACTAACACTAGAGCTGTGGTCAAAGCTATCTTGAGCTTTTGAAAGCTCTCCTCCCACTCGTTTGACCATACAAATGAAGCACCCTTCTGAGTCAACTTGGTCAAGGGTGATGCGATAGATGAGAATCCCTGAACAAAACAGCAATAATAACCCGCCAAACTAAGAAAGCTGCGAATCTCTGTGGCTGAGGACGGTCTGGACCAACTCTGAACCGCCTCTATCTTCTTCGGATCAAGCTGAATACCCTCGTTGGACACCACGTGCCCCAAGAAAGCCACTGAACTGAGCCAAAACTCACACTTGGAGAATTTTGCATAAAGATTATCCTCTCTCAATCTCTACAACACAACTTCCAAATGCTCCGCGTGCTCCTCCTGACTACGCAAATATACCATAATATCACCAATGAAGACTATGACAAATGAGTCAAGATAAGGCCTAAACACATTGTTCATCAAATGCATGAACGCTGCTGGGGCATTGGTCAGCCCAAAAGACATCACCAAGAACTCATAATGACCATATCATGTCCTGAAAGCTGTCTTAAGGATATCCGAGTCCCTGATCTTCAACTGGTGATAACCTGAACGGAGATCAATCTTGGAGAACACTCTCGCTCCCTGAAGCTGGTCGAATAAATCATCAATGTGAGGCAAATGATACTTGTTCTTAATTGTTACTTTGTTCAATTGCCTATAATCAATGCACATTCTTATAGTGCCATCCTTCTTCTTCACAAATAGAACCGGCGCACCCCAAGGTGACACACTAGGCCGAATGAACCCTTTATCAAAGAGTTCCTGAAGCTGCTCATTTAATTCCTTCAAGTCCATTGGTTCCATATGATACGACATAATAAAAATGGGCTGAGTGCCCGGCACCAGGTCAATACCAAAATCAATATCCCTATCCGGTGGCATGCCCGACAGCTCTGCAGGAAACACATCGGAAAAATCCGTAACATCTAGAACAGAATCAATACTGGGAGTCTCAGCACCCACATCCCTCACAAAGGCTAGATACAAAAGACAACCCATCCCAACCATACGCTGGGCTTTTAAGAATGAGATCACTCTACTGGGAACATAATCAGTCACACCTCGCTACTCAATCCGTAGCACACTCGGTATAGCCAATGTGACTGTCTTAGCATGACATTCCAGAATAGCATGACACAGAGATAGCCAATCCATGCCTAAAATGACATTGAAATCCACCATACACAATAATAAAAGATCCACACGGGTCTCCAGACCCCTCAATAGTCACCACACACGATCGGTACACATGGTCTACAACAACAGTATTGCCCATCGAGGTAGATACATGAACATGTGAAGCAAGAAACTCACAGGGCGTACCCAAATAACGAGCAAAGTATGATGACACATATGAAAAGGTGAAACCAGGATCAAATAATACAGAGGCATCTCTGTGGCAGACTGAAACAATACATGTAATTAGGGGTGTTCATAAAAATTTGAAAACCGAAAACCAAACCAGACCGACCTAAAAAACCGATACTTTTTGGTTTGATTTGGTTTCGGTTTTGAAATTTAAAAACCGATCAAATTTGGTTTGGTTTTGGTTTTAATAAGAAAAACCGAACCAAACCGAATATAGGAGTAGCTATTTTAAATTCATTATTACACCTATATATATGTATACTTTTATATAAAATTTTAAATTTTTTATAGTAAATGTTAATCGTTTGCACTTTTAGTACAGTTCTTTACCTTTACATTATAGTTTGATTGGTAGTTTTCTTTTGTTAAGTGTAAGAATCTATTCATGTTAAAAATAATAGTATATTTTTAATTGAGTTCTTAAATTATTCATCACTATTTGATTCAATTATCATCAATATATCTTGGTAAATAATATATTTCTCAAAGGGCAATTAATTTGATAGTGTTATGTTGAAAATGTGGTCGCTGAAATATGTGTTTGGTAGTGTATGTCTTATATTTAAGAAAAAACCGACAAATAACCGAAAAAACCGAAAAACCGACATAAACCGAATCGAGAAAAAACTGACTTAATTGGTTTGGTTCTAATATTTGAAAAACCGACTTACTTGGTTTGGTTTCTTTTTAGGGAAAAATTGATCCAAACTGAACCATGAACAACCCTACCTGTAATAACATCATCTGAAGCAATAGCATCGGGTCTGCCCGAAAGTGCATAGAAACGGGCCTGACCACCACCTAATCGACCTCCCCCTCTGGGGTGACCCCTAGCTTACTAGGCGGGTGGTGGTGAAGTAACAGGCACTGGAGCCGATGACTGATTCACCCGCACGCCTCAAACTGGAACCAACATAGCACATAACCGTGCAATCGACTAATTAATAGTGTTCTCCCCCACTTGGCTCGAAGCCATAGACCAAAACATACACAATAACTCATAACGCATATACTTTATTGCTGCCATAATACCATAGTGAGATTAAACTCAATACTTTATATGCTCGTGGAACACAGACCATCTGGTACTTTATATCTTCTGCAAATCTCGCATTCACTCTCATAGTAGTCAAACCTACTCTCTTGAGCAACCCAAATTCGAATTGTAGAATATATATTTCCTTGGTAACAGAGATCTTCCGATAAATGACACAAGGGATTATGCAAACTTCAGAACAATCCACAGGAGATAACCCCACCCGTCTTGCCTCAAACTAACATTTCTGTATACCTTCCACCGTCATAAACATTACGCAGTCACTTAAACTTCTTGAGTCTGAACTCAGACTGCAACATGAAATTTACTCCACTCCCAACTAGGAAACATGGGAAGATTCTTCGCACACCCATAACTCGGGGCTATACCTCAAATCAAGATGAAAATCGAGCACCTAATAGTCCTCCTATTCTCTAGCAGACTCTTCTCGTTGCTTATAAATCACATGAATACATCTCCCAGTCACATCACACTCATCACGTAACTATCCAGTCATCACCTCCCTTAGTAAGGACACAACAGAACATATGGATCCAGAAACACGCTTACAAAATCAATAGCTTAGGGCTCAAGCTATAAGCGAAAATCCGGCCTCGAGTCCTCTAGATTGGCCCAACATCAATGCACAGAGATCACATCTCGCCCCTCGATCAGGGAATCACAAGACATCGATGGATATCTAATACCGAGCGCTCATGCGCGCATACGAACGAGTGGAAGAAATTCAAAGAGTTACTTTTCAAGCTGAATCAAGGACGCACGATAAGAATTCAAGAATGTAAAATTTTTCCTAAAGGTTCTGCAGCCTCTCTAGGATAAATACAGACGTCTCCGAAGTCCGAACTGATCCGCGAGACTCTACTAAACCTGCTCATGACTTGTGAGACCTATGTAACCTAGGCTCTGATACCAACTTGTCACGACCCTAAACCGGGACCCGGTCGTGATGGCGCCTCTCGTGAAGACAAGGCCAGCTTGTTAAACCCAATTCCAGTTTTAAATAGTTAAACAATAAGAAACGGTCTAAGCATGAATAAATAAACCAAAGTAGCGAATTATATTATAAATATACAGAAGAACACCCAACATAGCCCGATACCGGAGTGTCACTAGTCATGAGCATCTATAAGTCATAATACAAGTCTGCTAAGTCCATAAGATAGTACAAATGTCTGGAAAGAGATAGAAATGATAAGGAGGAGAAACACAGGACTGCGGACACTAAGCAACTACCTCGTGAACTCTGAATGTCTGTCGGGAACCCTCAACTCGCACTGGCAGGATCAGAAATGCCTGAATCTGCACACGGGATGCAGAGAGTAAAGTGAGTACTCCAACTCAGTGAGTAACAAATGTAAATAAAGACTGAAAGAAAGAAATCACGTAAAGCACAAATCATTCTATAATGAAGCAGTAAAACCATTTAAAAATTAGTGAATCAGTGAAAGATAGGCAAAAATCCTTTATAGCAAATGTACTTTCATGAAAATCCTTTTTCAACAATTAAGCAAGTAATGGACAGTTAATTAAGAAAATAAACACATAAAGATTTACCCCTCGGGCACAGTATTGACAATTTCGCCCCTCGGGCAACATCTCAGAACAATACTAGCCCCTCGGCAATCTCACATCACAATGGGTACCCGCGCTCACTGGGGATGTACAGACTCCTGGAGGGGCCCCTTACGGCCAAGCGCAATATCAAGCCACCTCGTGGCATCACTAGGCCCTCGACCTCATATCAATCAAGCCACCTCGTGGCGTATATATCTCAGGCCTTCGGCCTCATAATCAGTATCAAATGTTTCCTCACAACATAGGCCCTTGGCCTTACTTAGTCAGAAATCCTCACAAGCCACTCGGGCAGTAGTAAAACATGTTTCTCAGCCCAAAATATCATTTAAAAGATCATGTAAGTGTTAAAACAGAGTAAACATGGCTGAGTACGAAAACAATGAAATATAACATGACTGAGTTCAAGTATAAAGTTAAAATAGTAAAGAAATACCAGTAAAAATCCCCGAAGGGTTCAAATAGTTGGCACAAGGCCCAAATATGGCATTCAACCCAAATCATGATGATAGAAAATAGATTTCAGTCAAATACGCGGTAAAATAGTCATCCAGGATGGACTAAGTCACAATCCCCAATAGTGCACGGCCCCACACTCATCATAAAGCGTGTGCCTCACCTCAATATAGCACAACGATGTGCAAGTCCAGGGTTTCATACCCTCAGAACATCATTTACAATCATTACTCACCTCGATCTGGTCCAAACTCTAGCCCGCGATGCCTTGCCCGCATGAATCGACCTTCGGATGCTCCAAATCTAGCCACAATCAGTACATAATCATTAAAATATGCTAAAGGAACGAAGCCACTCGTAAATATCCAATTTACATCAAAATCCCGAAATTGCTCAACCCGGCCCCCGGGCCCATGCCTCGGAATCCGATAAAAATCACATCAATAGAATCCTCATCCACTCACGAGTCTATACATATCAAGAAAATCAAAATCGGACCTCAAATGGCTCCTCAAATCTCCAATTTACACTCTCCAAATTCAAGCCCTAATTCTTCAATACTAGGCTTCATTCCATGATTAATTAGGTAGAATTCCCACAAGAATCAAGTATTAAGTTCAAAAATCTTACCTCCAAGTGATTCTCATTGAATCCCTCTTCAAAAAGCTTCAAAATTGACCAACAATGGAGGAACTTAGCCTCAAATTCGAGGAAATGAGCTTTTAAAACATTCTGCCCAGCTATTAAATTTCCTTCACTGCGATCGCAGATAAAACCATGCGATTGTGAAGAACAAAATGCTGATTCCCCATTTAACCTTATGTGATCGCACAAAACAACACACGATCGTGAAACCTTAACACTCAAACCTATGCGATTGCAACTGGGCTCACGCGAATGCGAAGATGCACCGCACAGACCTACGCGATCACAACCCTCTCCACGCGATCACATTAGGCAACTCTGCCTCAGCCCTCAACTAAACCTACGCAATCGCAATCCTATATACGCAATCGTATAGAACAAAAGGTCTGCAACAGACCTGAAGCAAAATCTACAACACCTCAATATGAAATTTCATTTGTTTAACCACCCGAAACTCACCCGAGGCCCCCGGGACCTCAACCAAAGGCACCAACATATCCCAAAATATTATTCAAACTTGTACCAATCTTCAAAACACCTCAAACAACATCAAATCAACCAAAACACATTGGATTCAAGCCTAAGAATTTCAATAACTTCCAAATTACGCTTTTGATCAAAAACCTAACCCAACCAGGTCCGAATGACCTGAAATTTTGCACACATGTCACAAATGACACAACAGAGCTACTGCAACTTCCGAAATTCCATTCTGACCCCTATATCAAAATCTCGCCTACCAACCGTAAATCGCCAAAATATCAACTTCGCCAATTCAAGCCTAAATCTACTCCGAACCTCCAAAACTCATTCCAATCATGCTCCTAAGTCAGAAATCACCTCCCGAAGCTAATTGAACCATCAGAACTCACATTTGATCCCTCTAACACATAAGTCAATATCCGGTTGACTTTTCCAACTTAAGCTTCCTCAAAAGAGACTAAGTGTCTCAAACCTTACCAAAATCATTCCTGATTTGATCCGACCAACCCAATACCACATACACGGATAAACAAAGCATAAAGAAGTAGAAATGGGAAAAATGGAGCGGTAACTCATGAGACAACTGGCCGGGTCGTCACATTGAACTTATGAATTGGACCCCAAGTTTTGATTCTGCTCTGTGATCATGCTCCTGGGGTGGTAGAACGAATCTAACTGGCCCAATAAAACAATGTAGTATTCTACACTTCTTGGCCTTTGAATGAGATGTGTGTTCCCGACTTTCTGGCATGAAGAATTCCAGTATGTAGGCATCTTGTTCCTTACTTCTTGACTCCTCAAGGGGCTCAGACGACTCTATTTCCATATTATCATCCAAACAAAATGTGGAAGAATGCTTGGAGTGTGTACCAATGCGCTCAACTACATAAACATTGGGATTGTCAACATCCTCAACACTAATGATACTAGAGTCAACTAAATATGTATCCTCACTATCCTTGGTTAACTCTAGTATCTCTTCTACAACATTGGCATCCTCAAAATCTAGTTCGATTGATTGATGGTGTTCTACTCTGGCATTCTCCTCTAGCTCATCCTTGTATTTTCTTAAATCCTCCATGATAATGGCAATTTCTGTAGCCAGTTCATACTCATATTGGCTACTATCCACAATGCCAACTTGTTACGCTTTACAAAGTTCAATTAATTTATTTGCTTGAGCCTCCAAGTTGTGAATAGTTGCTTCTTACCTTTGTATCTACCGTGGTTTCTCATAATATTGTTCAACATGGCACTTTAATATATCTTTTTGATCTCCTTTAGGTCAGTTTCCCTAGGTTCTTTATTCCTGTTATCCTCACAAGAAAAAGTAGGACCATCATAGTAAGGGTTGGGAAAGATAAGAAATATAAGCACAACCATAAAAGTGACCATCTTAACCACCACACATATCATACACATTCCACACATAAGATTGAGTTGGTGCACATAACTCGCTCTCGAGAATATTTTGATAATTTTGTCCTGGGTGGTTTCCTCTACAATATGCATAAGGAGGATCAAAAGTAGAATTACCAACATCAAAACTCTTATAATTTCAAGATGCCATGTTTCTCAAATTAATATGTAAAACAAAAATATAAAAATAAAAATCAAATACAAATAAATAAAAATAAAAGTTCAAACTTGAAGCCTAGCAATATGTACACCTACACCTACACCGTTAGTCCCCAGCAACGACGCTAAAATTTAATCACGCCCAACTATGTATTATAAAAAGGACTAAGCGGTCGTTTCAAATATAATCCGGTTTACAAGTCCGGAGTCGAATCCCATAGAGAATTAAAGCTTAGCTACAGCTGTTCGCTATTACCAAGAAGACAAGCTTGAATAATTCCTAACTTATAGATATTAAGATTCTTGTGTTTAACTAATTAACTAACAAATTAAAATAGTAAATAAACAACTAAGGATACTAAGGTTTAGAGACAAGATTAAGGAGGTGTAGAGTTATGATTTCCCCTATTGTCGAAATCTTTTCCGCTATATTTTTTATATATTCGCCTAAGTATTCTCTACCGATCATGAGCGCTCTGACTGCCGTAACTCTCTCCTGAATAATTACCACAATTTACTAGACATATTCTTCCGAATTACACTAGCTTACATCAAGTACGGATCATTCAGATCGCACCCAAGGTTTTGTTATCTCTAATCCCACTTTTAAACCCTTCGTATTGATCCCTCATATACGTTAGGAGTGACATTATTCAACAACTACCTAAATATGCTCTCTCTCTTGAGTAATACACACTAAATAGGCATAGTCGATTGAGAGCTCTTCAACCAACCACAATAATAACATAGTTGAACAAATAGAGAAAATACTACAATAAATCTATATTAACGTAATAGGAAAATCATACTCCAAAAAGTTCTATCAAAACCCTAGATAACAAATTAGCTATTGATAATAGTATGCAAAACTACAATACTAGAATTCGTAACCAATAATGAAAATAGGAAGAAGGAAGTAAAAAACCCGTAGAAGAATTTTCCTCCTTGCTCCCAATGTGTTCTTTCCTCCTTAGGTCGAATCCCCGGTCTCCTTAGCCTCCTTAGGTCTTAAATTATGTCAAAAGTGTATCAAAAGCCCTCAAAATACCATTTTTCCATGTATATATACAAAGTAGGGTCAGGCCCAAACAATTACACCTTCTCCTACGCAAAAAAGAACACTTTTCCCGGGTAGGACGTGCGCGGTCGCGGATGGGCCGCGCATATTGACCAGTGTTCTTCCCCATTTGCGCGGCCAGTGTGCGGTCGCGCACTCGACACACACTTTTCACCCTATTCTCTTTGGAATTTGGAAATATGTAAAACATCAAAGTTGTAGCCTTTTGAGTTAGCTTTTCATCCATATATTGTGAAGCCCAAATGGAATTATGATCGACAAGTTATGTATATTTTATTAGACAGTGCGCAATATGCCTACTCGATTCGTCGTTGCATTGCTCTATCATCCTTTGATCCCCGAACACGATCCCTACTTAATTACTTGAGATTTTACGCAGACTTCAAAGCTCCAAATTACTTAAATTTATTTTATAACATCTACATAGCTTGGAATCACTCCTACAAAGTATAAAACACATAATTAGTGCAAAACACTAGCGATTAAAGCTCAAACTCAATTAAAGTATAGTAAATAGAGTGTAATAAGTGACTAAAATATGTAATTATAGCCTATTATCAAATGTCATTAAAGGTCCTAAGCCCTATGAGGATCTCAAAAAAATAAGCGGTCGTGATCATGAGACTTTTAAAGATGCATGTTATGCTTTGGGTTTATTAGATGATGATAAAGAATATGTTGATGCTAGAGTAGAAGCAAGTAATTGGGGAATGTCATCATATCTTAGGCAATTATTTGCTATGCTACTTTTATCAAATTCAATGTCACATCCAGAAAGTGTTTGGCAAGCAACATGACATTTACTATCAGAAAATATCCTTCATGAAGAAAGAACGATTTTGGATAACCCAGGTACTCAAATAATGCTTCCAATTTCAAGTTATCATATCATATTTCTGAATTGTGGATGATTTGCATAACTACATTAATTAATTTAATATGATAGTAAATTACTTGACTTTTTTTCTCCATTTCCTTCAAAATGAATCCCAAAACTACAGGTTCTAAAAATATGTTTAGTTATGTTTATTTTTCCTATAGTGTTGCATTTTGATTATAGGAATAAATAAAAACGAATGCATTTACTAGACATAAATACTAATAGACAGTTAATTTTTTGTAATTCATTCCATTACAATTTGTAATAACTAATAATCAGTACTTATGCATTGTCCACTTTAATTGAAAAAAGTTTTGATTTGTTAGTATTGGAAATCAAACTTGCCTTTCTTGATATATTATGTATAACAAAATGCATCTTTACGTATTTATAGTTTTTATCAATAAAATGAACCATATGGTTTGGACTATCATATTCCTTCAAAATCGATAAAATTAAATGGCCTTAAATTTTATCTAAACCATTATTTTGCATTTTAGTTTTATGTTTATCTTATTATTCATTTCATGTAGCTCAACTAAACTTTAATTTATTTAATTATTATATATTTTATGTTATTTCAGAAGCTGATCTCACAGTTGATGAATTGAAAAATCGTTGTTTGCAAAAGTCGAAAAACTTTATAAAAGGATGTGGAAGAAGTTTCGGGATTTTCCAATAATGTCAAAGCTTGTTTACAGTGCGGAAGAAGTTGACAACAATAACAAATTAATTCGTGATGAATTGCGTTATAATAGACGCGCGCTGACGGAGGAACATGAACAGTTATTAAAATTCGACAGATGAGCAAAAGTCAATTTATGAGAAAATAATAACAACTGTAAATGAAAATAGAAGTGAATTTTTCTTCTTATATGATTTTGGAGGAACATGCAAGACTTTTATTTGGAGGACTCTGGCTTCTGCCATAAGATCTAGAGGAGATATTGTATTAACTGTTGCATTTAACGGGATGACATCTCTGTTGTTATCAAGTGGTCGAACATCTCATTCAAGATTTGTAATTCCACTCAATCTAACTGAAGATTCAACATGTAATATCAAGCAAGGTATCCTTTAACAAATTTTATTGTCAAGGAAAAGTTGATTAT
The DNA here is from genome assembly GCF_000715075.1 of Nicotiana tabacum. Taxonomy (NCBI): domain Eukaryota; kingdom Viridiplantae; phylum Streptophyta; class Magnoliopsida; order Solanales; family Solanaceae; genus Nicotiana; species Nicotiana tabacum. The sequence continues at coordinate 94,715,365 of NC_134086.1, read as the reverse complement.
TTGGGATGAGGCACTGATGATACATAGATATTGTTTTGAAGCTCTTGATAAAACTCTAAGAGATATTCTTAGATTTAAAGATGCATATAGTTTAGAATGACCATTTGGAGGTAAAATAGTTGTTCTTGGTGGTTACTTCAGACAAATTACCCGTCATCCCAAAAGGTACTAGGCAAGATATTGTTAATGCTTTTCTCAATTCTTCCTATTTATGACCTTATTGTTAACTTTTAATGCTAACAAAGAATATGAGATTGCAAGGTAATGAAATAGGGCCTCATGTGGATGAGTTGAGAGATTTGTCAGATTGGATTTTAGCAATTGGTGATGGTATGATTGGTAGTTCAGTTGATGGCAATTAAAAAGTTCAAATACCGGATGATTTTTTGATAAAAGAATCTGTTGATCCAATATATGCAATTGTAGAAAGTACATATTCTAATTTCACCCATCGTTGCAATGATATTGGATACCTCCAACAAAGAGCTCTTGCTCCAACTCTTGATATGGTGGAATCAATCAATCAATATATGATTGCGCTCAATCATAGTTCTGAGAAATCATATTTGAGTTCCGATACAATTTGCAGCTCAGATCAGACTTATTCAGCATTGGAACATGTACACACACCAGAATTCTTGAATGCTATTAAATATTCCAGAATTTCAAATAACGCTCTTACTCTAGTCGGCAGGATTGTGTAATAGAACAAGGTTGATTATAACTAAATTTGGAAATCAAGTTATTGAAGTCAAGGTTCTATCAGGACATATGGCTGGACAGACAATGTTTGTTCCTAAAGTGACATTGACTCTGTCTGATGCTAGAATTCCATTTAAGTTCCAGCGAAGACAATTTTCAATCGTTGTATCTTTTGCCATGGCAATCAATAAAAGTCAAAGACGGTCATTATCTCATGTGGGATTATTTTTTAAGAAACTAGTGTTTACACACGGACAACTATATGTTGATCTTTCCCGGGTTACAACTAGAAAAGAATTAAAAGTTTTGGTTTATGATAACGATGAATAAATAAGTATTGAAGCTACAAATGTAGTATTTCAAGAAGTTTTTCAAAATTTAATCTGACTATCGAAAGATAATCAGTGTTATTTTTGAGGTTTATATACTACATTTTTTGCTAAGATTCATGAACCAAATGGAAAAAGAGCTCTTGCATTGATTCCTGAAATATTTAATAGATATGTTGTACTTTTGGATAAAAATTTTAATCAGTTTGTGATTCTCTGTTATTGGTTTATAAAGTAATATGTACATATTAATAATAATTAAAGCGGCTCAGTTCAGAAAATAGCTACAACAACAACAACAACAACCCAGTATAATCCCACACGTGGGGTCTGGAGAGGGTAATATGTACGCAGACCTTACCCCTACCCCGAAGGGTAGAGAGGCTGTTTCCAGGAGACCCTCGGCTCAAAAAAGCAATAGGAGATGATATATTAGTACCATAAAAATGCATAATAAAAATAACAACAATATATAAGAGATATGAAATACAGAATACGAAATACGAAATACGAAATAGATGGCTGGTATAGTACAACTAGAAGGTAAAGCCCTGCATCAATAGACGACCAATAACATTCCTAGTCTAACTCCTAACTGGATAGTCTCACTCTATTGTGCTGTAGAAATATTCACACTCTCCCCTAACCTACAACCTTAATGCTCGACCTCCATAATTCCCTATCAAGGGCCATGTCCTCAGTAATCCTAAGTCGCGCCATGTCTTGTCTGATCACCTCTCCCCAATACTTCTTAGGTCGTCCTCTACCTCTCCGCATGCCCACTACAGCCAGTCGCTCACACCTCCTCACCGGTGCATCATTGCTCCTCCTCTGAATGTGCCCGAACCATCTGAGTCTTACTTCCCCCATCTTGTCCTCCATGGGGGCCACACCCACCTTCTCTCGAATATCTTCATTCCTAATCTTATCCATCCTTGTATGCCCGCACATCCACCTCAACATCCTCATCTCTGCTACTTTCATCTTCTGGATGTGTGAGTTCTTTACCGGCCAACATTCAGTTCCATATAACATGGCAGGCCTAACCACTGCTCTATAAAACTTACCTTTTAGTAACGGTGGCACTTTCTTGTCACACAAGACTCCCGACGCTAACCTCCACTTCATCCACCCCACCCCTATACGGTGTGTGACATCCTCGTCAATCTCCCCGATCCCCTGAATAACCGATCCAAGGTACTTGAAACTACCTCTCTTGGGAATTACTTGAGAGTCAAGCCTCACTTCAACTCCCGCTTCCGTCGGATCAACTCCAAATTTGCACTCGAGGTATTCCGTCTTCGTCCTACTCAACTTGAAACCTTTAGACTCAAGAGCATGTCTCCACATCTCTAGCCTCTCATTGACGCCGCCTCTTGTCTCGTCATTTAGAATAATGTCATCAGCAAATAGCATGCACCATGGAACCTACCCTTGAATATGATGAGTCAGTGCATCCATCACCAGGGCAAATAGGAATAGGCTGAACGTAGACCCTTGGTGCAACCCCGTAATAACTGGAAAGTGTTCAGAGTCGCCTCCTACTGTCCTAACCCGAGTCTTAGCTCCATCATACATGTCTTTAATCACCCTAATATAGTTACTCGGGACCCCTTTATCCTCTAAGCATCTCCATAAGACCTTCCTAGGAACCTTATCGTACGCTTTCTCCAGATCAATAAACACCATGTGAAGATCCTTCTTCCTATCTATGTACTGTTCCACCATCCTCCTAATAAGGTGGATAGCTTCTATGGTAGATCGTCCTGGCATGAACCCGAACTAGTTGTCTGAAATAGACACCATCCTTCGCACTCTCATTTCTACCACTCTCTCCCAAACTTTCATGGTATGACTTAGTAATTTGATGCCCCTATAGTTGTTACAGCTCTGGACATCACCTTTGTTCTTATACAACGGGACCATTGTACTCCACCTCCACTCTTCAGGCATTCTATTAGTCTTGAATATAACACTAAACAATGCAGTAAGCCATTCCAAGCCTGCTCTACCCACACACCTCCACAGTTCAACCGGAATTTCGTCTGGCCCGGTAGCTCTGCCCCTTCTCATCTTACGCATTGCCTCCATGACTTCATCGATCTCAATGTCCCTACAATTACTTAATTCATGGTGACTGTCGGCATTCTTCGATTCCCCAAGTATAATATCCTGATTCCCTTCTTCACTTAGAAATTTATGAAAGTAGGTCTGCCACCTCCTCTTAATCTGGTCATCTCCCATCAAAACTCTGCCGTCATCATCTTTTATGCACCTCACTTGGTCCAAATCCCGAGTTGTCCTCTCTCTCACCTTAGCAAGTCGGAATAACTTCTTCTCCCCACCTTTGTTCCTTAGTTCCTCATACAGACGAGCAAAAGCTGCCGTCTTAGCCTCCGTCACTGCCATCTTCGCCTCCTTCCTAGCTACCTTATACCTTTGACTGTTCTCTCTCTTATCCTCCTCGTCAGTGCTCCCTACTAACCATAGGTAAGCCGCCTTCTTTGCTTCCACTTTACCTTGGACAACTGCATTCCACCACCAATCTCCTTTGTGGCCACCATTGTGGCTCGTAGATATCCCTAACACCTCTCTCGCCGCCTTTCTTATACAGTCCGCCGTCGTCGACCACATTGTGTTTGCGTCCCCACTACTTCTCCAAGCTCCCATTGCCGATAACCTTCCTTCCAACTCTTCAGCTTTATCCTTAGTTAAGGCGCCCCACCTAATCCTGGGGCGTCCTTGTACTGACCTCTTCTTCCTCCTTATCCTAATACAAATGTCCATCACCAAAAGCCTATGCTGCGTTGAGTGGGTCTCACCTGGGATAACCTTGCAGTCCTCGCACAACCTTCTGTCGCATCTCCTGAGGAGGAGATAGTCAATCTGAGTCTTCGCCACCGAACTTTGGTAAGTAACCAAATGTTTATCCCGCTTCGTAAAACTCGAGTTTGCAATGACTAGATCGAAGGGAGAAAACCATATACATTTTCTAACTGCATATGAAGAAGGAAAGATAGCATGACCTTCTTTCTCTATGTTCCAGATTGAGCCTTCTGATTTTGATCTAGGGTTACTTCTTTTTTGCTTTCTTCTTCTTATGCTTCTCAAATGGTGTTGTTCATCATCCTTTCCACATTTGATGTAATCTATTGTTCAAATGCAACTTTCGATTTCTGATTGAGTATCTTTCAAGTTCTGTAGAATATTGTATTTCAGATAGAATTTCTATCCTATGATTTGTGCAGCATCTTACAAGTTTAATTCCTATTTGAGTTGCAGCTGACATTGTTATCGAGGAGAAAAATTGGCCTCCGTTCTTCCCAATTATCCATCATGATATTGGAAATTAAATACCAATTCACACAATATTCTTGGGTATGTTTACTATTGCTTACCTTGTGTTTGGTTGTTCTACTTTGGAACACCGTGTATGTTTTATTATTTATTTAGGTTTTTGCTCTTATATAACACTCTATTCGTCCAAAATATGGTGGCGTTCGGCGTACGAGTGGCAATGCATCTAAAAATTCGAACATCAATTCCTTAATTTCTTAAACTAAAATTACATATTCAATACTACTTAAGAGTACTGTAAATCACAACTTTTTGTAGTTGAAGTTTAGAAATTATTTGATAAAATTGTCAGAAAAATAGTTTTGACTCCTCAATTAGGAATAGTGTCAATCAATTGGGATAAAGGAAGTAGTTCTTTTAGACTTAAACCATTGCATTCAACAACCCAACATGTTGCATGTTTTTATTTTCTCATCTTTCCCTTTTCATCCATCCTTCAAGCATATCCTGCATCAACCAAAAGAATATAAAATAATGTAAAAATGAGGATCAAGAAAAGTCATATCCACATTTAATGAATTTTTTTGGAGGCCTTCAATGAATTAGTTACAATAATATAGAAACTAAAAAGACCATAGAAAGAAAAATTCATTTATGTTTGTGCATATATGCATTTTCAAATGATTGAATTGCAGTTCTTAAATCTCAATATTTAAGTCCATTGTAACGACCCCGACTGGTCGTTTTGCTTTTTAGAACCTCGTCCACTTAAATAAAACTTTTCGCGCTTGCTTTAATTAATTTACGACCTGCGGGGATGATTGGTTCGGGATTGGAAAAGTTTGAGTTGAAATATACTCATTTAATTTCTTAAGATTTTCTTGGACTTGTGTGAGTGTTCGGAGTGGAGCCCCAAGGGCTCGGGTGAGTTTCAGGCATGAGTTGAACCAGTTTTCTGGTGTTTTTGCTGTTGCTGCAGATCTTGTAATTGCGAGGTATGGATCGCAATTGCGAACTCGCAATTGCAAGGATAACATCGTATTTGCGAAGAGGCCGGCTGGGGGGTGTGGTCGCATTTGCGAACCCAGCAGGGTCCGCATTTGCGACCCCTCTATCGCAATTGCGATCAAGGCAGAGGGAGGCCCAGTTCGCATTTGCAAACAAATTGTCACAATTAAGACTTCGCATTTGCGGACCTGGTGTCGCAAATGCGACATCAGAGGTCTGGGCACAACTTTTAAAACGGGACTTAGGCCATTTATTCTATTTTACTTCTACACTTGGGCGATTTGGGAGCTTTCAAAGAGAGGATTTCGACTTAGCATTGTAAGGTAAGTTATTCCTACTTAATGAATACTTGGGTTTTGGGTAGATTAACATACTAAAATTAGTGAAAATCATGGGATTTGAATGAAAACCTAGGGGTTTGATAAAAGTTAGATTTAACCACGAAATTTGTTATGAAATAAATTAAAAATCATATATTATTGATCCTTAGGTTATAAGAACAACTTTCTTCGAAAAATTTCAGAATCCGGGCACGTGGGCCCGGGGTCAAATTTGAGGAAACTTGTGTTAAGGGTTGGGAAATTTCTTAAATAGCTAGAATACGATCTTGTGAGCTTATATTGACTAGTTCCTACCTCATTTAACTAGTTTTGGATCGTTCGGCTCCGAATTGAGGGTTGGGGCTCGTTCTTGGTATTAGAAGTACATTTGGAGCGAGGTAAGTCTCCTTTCTAACCTTGTAAGAGAGAATTGTTCCCATAGGTGTGTAATAATTGAATAAATTGCTACTATATGCGGGGCTACGTACGCACTAGGTGACGAGAGTCCGTGCGTAGCTACTGTCACACCTCCTTTTTACACCCCGAGAGGGTATAAATATAAGGGAGTTTTTCCAATTAAAGGACAATCGGAACAGGATTTGTTTATTTAAAGATTCAGAGTCACCACTTGGGATAATTTAGGGTGTCCCAAGTCACCAATTGAATCCCGAATCGAGAAAAGATTGACTCTGTTTAACAATCCGTGAACCAGAAATCCGAGTACGGAATTCTGTTAACCCGGGAGAAGGTGTTAGGCATTCCCGAGTTCCGTGGTTCTAGCACGGTCGCTTAGCAATTTATACTTAGTTTAAATCATTTAAATACTCATTTTTAGGACCTATGTGCATTTACCTTTTTACCGCTTTTTAATCACTTGAATTATTCGTAATTAAAGAATTGAGTTATGCATACATATACCCATTTGTTTGGCGTGTCAAAAATCATGTCACGCGAACGTGTCCACAATTATAATAATATATTAAACGTGCCTAAAGCAAACTACGATTATTGGTTATTTGTTATATCTAAATTATGAAATTAATACGAGGTCCATATGTGATTAAATTATGGATGGCACACCTCGAACTACAAGAACTAAGTTAAATTAAAAGCTACTATATTACTAATAAATTTATTATTAAGAAAAGGTTTGGTAGAAGTTGCGCGAACACATACTCCGAGTTGATTTTAGAACCGTAATTATGTCACGCGAACGTGTACACAATCACGATTGTATATTAAACGGCCCTAAAGGATTTTCTATGAATATTTATTATTTTTAAAAGAAAAAACGCACTCGTGTCATACGAACGTGTGCATAATTACGATAATGAATTAAATGCGCCCATGAATTCTAACATGTTCAAAATTATTTTTCTAAGTTACACATTCATTGGAAGGCTTGTTTGGATACAGAATTACACAAACATATACCTGATCTATATTTATACACAAATGTGAAAGTGATCTGTTGATAAGTATTTTACAAGTGATGAACTTCTTTAATATTATACCTATAACTTCCCAACTCAGAGGAACATCACCTACGTATCTATATACGATGGAGATCTAAATGAACAAAAGTATAGCAAATTAGCTAAGCAATTCAATGGTCAAGAACAAGATTAGTACATAATTTTGCCAATAAGGATAGTGACAGAAATGAAAAAAAACTTCATGGGTCAAGGACAAAATTTTGGCAAGAGAGAATTTCGTCAAAAACTTACTATCACCAACATCTCAATAACAACAAAACCCGCAAAAATCGAGTCAAAATCGGAACAGAAGTAGTGCGTAGAAAATGAACAACAATAGTAAACTCCATAATTAAGAAAAATCACATTCACATATGGCTGAACATGAAGCAGCTCACTTTAACAAAACAGAGGCAGTAAACAATTAGCACAAATTGAAGTCATCAATGAGCAAATCATGAACATATGTTTCAACGATCCAAGGAAGCATCAGAGCATCAAAAAATGGTGGCAACATCATTATGATACCGAGGAACGGATCAACAATTACAACATTTCGAATCTAGGTTCATACCTGATGCGCTACTAAAAGTCGAATAGAAAAATCGGAGCAAAAGCCAAACCGCCACCGAACCTCAAACGAAAACCTCAACGAGACTCAAGCTCTGACCGGAACTTTTGTGTTCAGGTGCTGTTTTGGACTGAAATCGCCGGAAAACACAAGCTGACGGGAATGTAGGATCTGTCGCCGGCGAGACAGAAGCTAAAACTAAAGAAAATTATAAGAATAACAGCTTCCTTTCTCTCTGTTTGTGAGTGTGTATGTGCATTTTTGTACTGCTGGTTTCAGGTCGTTCTAGGTTGAAGCAAGCGAAAATGAAGGGTGTTGTTTGGTTCACCGGCGATGGGATCGGAGTGGAGGTGAACGACAGTGGTCTCTGTGGTTCTCGCTGGTTGTTTCCGGCGAGGGGTCGCAAGATGGAGAAGCAGCAACGGCTCCTTGTTATGATGTATGTTGGTTTTGCTGTTGAAGAAAAGGCAGTGGGGAAAGGGGTGTTTGGAGAAGACGATCTAAGAGGGGGGGTCCTATGCGTAGCTTTTTGTGTGTATTTTTTGTTTTCAGTCTCTTTCTTCGTTCTTTTCTCTTAGGTTTTTCTTTTTTTATATTGTAGGTTTTTTGGTAGGGTTTTTAGGTTAAGGGGTGTGGGCCTAGGAATTATGGACTTGACAATTGTGGCTAGGTCCAAAATTAGGCCTAAAAATGGGTTGCTCGAGCCCAAGTTCTATTCTTTCGTTGCGAACGAGATTAAAAATATGGGCCCATTTATTAATTATTACTACTATTCAAATAATTATTAAAATAAAACTAACCATTAAAACAAATCTATTTTTGGTATTTTCAAATATCATATTAAAATAAAAATACGATACTATTGTTGTATATATTTTTTTTAAGATTAAAAATGACTACAAAACATTAATGAACCTATTTTTTGTAATTTTTGTTTTCTTGTAATAAAATAAATTAAAAGAGTCAAGATTACTTAAAATATCTATATTATGCCTAAATTAGATATTTACGTGCTAAAATATAAAAAATTTTGGGGAGGGTCAAAAATCACATCTCTACAGCTACTATTATGCTAAGTCCGGGTAGTTTAGGACCCAAAAGCATGCTCTATGTGACACTCTTGTAACTTTATGTTTAATTCGGATTTGTATAAATCATGTTGATTAGGGTAAATGAGACTAGTAAGAGGAACATTATCTTTCTTGGTCTTTTAAAGAGGAATTGATTATTTCTGTGAGTAACTGCTTCCTAGACATACACTATTGTCTGCTTGTTATTGTGTTTATTTATATTTTATCACGTCGCATGTTTGATTCGCGAGCGGGGTAATAGATGCATCTATAGTTCGTTCTGTTCGACCCTCGGTAGTGCACAATTTACTTTTATGATGGATCGGGTCGTACGACCCTCGACACTACTTGCGCATGCTTCACTTATTATTTTTTTGTGGACTAAACTTCGTATATGCCTTGAAATGTAAATGGTTAGCCATGATATTATCTGGAAAGAGAAACTGTTATTTCTTGCAATGAAATGCTAAATAAATTGTACTATCCATGCTTAGTATAAATTCTTCCTTATATTATTTGACCCTGGTAAGTATCAAGTCGACCTCTCGTCTCTACTTCTTCGAGATTAGACGGGATACTTACTGGGTACATATTATTTATGTACTCATACTACACTTCTATACTTAATTGTACATGATCTGGGGTAGGTACCTCTGGCTATCAGTCTGGTGTGCATCCCTGAACAGATTTCGAGACTTCTACGGTGAGCTACTCCCCTTCATGTGTCGTTCAGCAGCTTGATGAAGTCTCTCTTATTTATTTTTGTTGTCTATTCCATTCGGACAGTAGGATATATTGATTCTTTTGTATATTCTACTAGTTGCCCATGACTTGTGACATCGTGTCTTGCCACACACATTAGTAGACTATTCTTTTGGGAATTATATAATTATTTTTGGTACTTTACTGGTTATTACTCGTTCTAATCTTAACTTAAGGGATTATTGAAATTGTTTGGTAAAAGTAAAATGAGAACTCATTTGGTATTTTCCGCGTTGGCTTGCCCGACAATGGTGTTCGGCGCCATCATGACCTATTATGGAAATGGGTCGTGACAACATGGTATTAGAGCACTAGGTTCATGTAGGTCTCACAAGTCATGGGAAAACCTAATAGAGTCTTGCAGATCAGTACGGAGACGTTTGTATTTATCTTTGAGTGGCTATAGGGTGTTAGGAAAACTACTCTTTATTCATTTCTATCATGCAGTGGTTGGTATACTAAATTTCCCTTTTCTATTCTCTCATAGATGGTGAGGACATGCAAGGCTGATGTTCCATACCCGGGAGGGGCTGCTCCCCCCATTGCTAAAGGCTGAGGCAGAGGCCGGGGCAGGGCACCAGCCCGAGGTAGGGGGCGTGGGCATCCCAGAGTTATCCCAGTAGTACCACCAGCAGATCCTGCGGGAGATCCTATCATCGAGGAGCAGGGCAAGGTGCCCGCAGCTGAGCTTACCCGCTGATGGGGCCCAGCCAATGGCTGTAGTGGTTCCCCAGCCCAAACCAGCTGCGGATGGAGACCTGCAGAAGTTGTTGGATACATGGACCAGACTTCACCCTCCTGTCTTCGGGGGTGAGCGTCATGAGGATGCCCAGGACTTCATAGATAGGTACAGGGACAGACTGCACAACATGAGGATATTGGAGTTGCATGGGGTTGACTTCACTACTTTTCAGCTAGAGGGCAGGGCTCGTAGATGGTGGCAGTCATATGTTCTTAGCAGGCCAATAGGTTCCCCTCCCCTCACTTGGGGTCAGTTCGCACAGTTATTCTTGGATAGGTATATTCCACCCTTTGAGAGGGAAGAGTTGCGGTATTAGTTTGAGCATCTTGAGCAGGGTCAAATTTCCGTGACCGATTATGAGGCGAGGTTTTTTGAGTTGTCTCGCCATGCACTCATGATACTTCCCATAGATGCAGAGAGAGTGCGAAGATTTATTGTGGGGTTGCACCTCGGTATTCGATCTAGCATGGCCCAAGAGGTGGAGATGAGTACTGAGTATCAGCTAGTGGTAGAGATTGCTCGCAGGATTGAGGGATATTACCAGAGGGGTAGAGAGCAGATTCAGCAGGACAAGAGGGCCCGATTTTCGGGGGAGTTCAGAGGTGCCCCAGCTAGGGGTAGAGGTCACTTCGGGAGGGGTCAGCCCAGCAGACCCCTATATTCAGCACCACCACCACCTCCCCGAGGTGCTCTAGTGAGACCTTATTTCAGTGCGATCCTAGAGAGTTCTTACCGTCCACCAGCTATTCAGTCCAACGAGTATTCCAGTTATTAGGGTTCTTCCAGTGCTCACTTCAGTGTCATGCCAGAGAGTTCATATTGCCTACCAGCCATTCAAGGTTCTTCTAGTGGGTATTCGGGTCAGCAGGCTCAGACTTCAGGGCAGCAGGCTATGGTACCGAAAGGTTGCTACGAGTATAGAGATTTGGGTCATATGAAGAGTACCTGCCCCAGACTTCAGGGCAAGGCAGTACAATAGGATCAGTAATACATGATTTTAGCACCGGTTGCCCAGCCTCCCAGAGGCAGGGGATAGATGGGTAGAGGCCGTCCTAGAGGTGGAGGACAAGCAGGGAGAGGTCAGTCAGCTACTGCTCAATTAGGCCAGTCGGCGCTCCAGCCAGATTCTATGCCTTTCTGGGCCAGATGCATTGGCCTCAGATGCTGTCATCATAGGTATTATTTCCGTCAACGGTAGAGATGCTTCGGTATTATTTGATCCAAGGTCTACTTATTCATATGTATCATCTCTGTTTGCTTGTTTCCTGGTTATTTCTCCTGAGCCTTTGGGCACTCCTGTTCATCTGTCCACTCATATGGGCGATTTTCTAGTTGTGGATCGGATCTACTGGTCCTGTGTGGTCACATTCTGTGGTTTCGAGGCTAGAGAAGATCTCCCGTTGGTTGATATGATCAATTTTGAGGTCATCCTAGGCATGGATTGGTTATCCCCATATCATGCCATCCTTGATTGCCATGCCAAGACTGTTTCATTAGCGATGCCAGGGTTGCCGAGGTTGGAGGGGAAGGGTTCCACAGTTGACACATCTAATCGGGTTATCTCTTTCCTGAAGGCGCGACATATGGTTGAGAAGAGGTGCTTGGCTTATCTAGCTTATGTTTGTGACACCACTATAGAGTCTCTGACGATTGATTCAGTTCCAGTAGTTCGGGAGTTCGCCGATGTATTTCCTTTTGATCTTCCTGGACTGCCACCAGATTGCGATATTGATTTCTGTATTGATTTGGCCTCAGACACCCAGCCTATATGTATTCCACCATACCGTATGGCTCCTAAAGAGTTGAAAGAGTTGAAGGAGCAGCTGGAGGAGTTGTTATCAAAGGGTTTTGTTAGACCTAGTGTATCACCTTGGGGTGCACCAATGTTATTTGTGAAGAAGAAGGATGGGACTATGCGAATGTGCATTGATTACCGCTAGTTGAACAAAGTCACCATCAAGAATAAGTATCTGTTGCCTCGTATCGATGATTTGTTCGACCTGTTTTAGGGTTCTAGGGTGTTCTCTAAGATCGACTTGAGGTCAGGGTATCATCAGCTGAAGATTCGGGACTTGGATGTTCCGAAGACTGCATTCCGGACTAGATATGGCCATTATCAGTTTTTGGTGATGTCCTTTGGCTTAACTAATTCCCCAACAGCATTCATGGACTTGATTAACAAGGTATTCCGACCTTATATTGGTTCATTTGTCATCGTCTTCATTGATGACATCTTGATATACTCACGTAGCCTGGGAGAGCACGAGCAACATTTGAGAGTAGTGCTTCAGACCTTGCAAGAGCAGGAGCTATATGCTAAGTTCTCCAAGTGTGAGTTTTGGATAGAGTCAGTGGCATTCTTGGGGCATGTTATGTCAAGAGAGGGTATTAAGGTAGATCCCAAGAAGATTGAGGCAGTTCAGAGTAGGCCACGCCCTACCTCAGTGACTGAGATCAGGAGTTCCTAGGGTTAGCAGGTTATTATAGGCGATTCGTGCAGGGCTTTTCATCTATTGCATCACCTCTAACTAGATTGACCTAGAAGGGTGCTCCTTTCCGTTGGTCCGATGATTGTGAGGATAGCTTTTAGAGGCTCAAGATAGCTTTGACCACGACACCAGTTCTTGTATTGCCTTTCAGCTCAGGGATGTATATGGTATATTGTGATGCTTCACGCATTGGCTTGGGATGTGTATCGATGCAGGAAGGGCAAGTTATTGCATATGCTTCGCTTCAGCTAAGGGTTCATGAGAAGAATTATCATGTGCACGATCTAGAGTTGGCTGCGATTGTTCATGATCTTAAGATATGAAGGCATTATCTATATGGGGTGTCGTGTGAGGTTTATACTGATCATCGCAACTTACAACATTTGTTCAAGTAGAGGGATCTTAATTTGAGGCAGTGCAGGTGTCTTGAGTTAATGAAGGATTATGACATCACCATTCTTTATCATCCGGGCAAGGCAAATGTGGTCGCGGATGCCTTAAGCAGAAAGGCAAAGAGTATGGGTAGCTTGGCATTCATTCCAGCAGAGGAGAGGCCACTAGTTTTGGACATTCAGTCCTTGGCTAACAGACTTGTGAGGTTGGATATTTCAGAGCTTAGCTGAGTTCTTGCGTGTGTTGTTACTCAGTCTTCATTATTGGGGCAGATCAAGGCCCGACAATTCGATGATCCACATTTGGCAGTTCTCAGAGAGACGGTGCTACAGGGTAGTACCAAGGAGGTTTCTATCGGCTAGGATGGTGTTTTGCGACTCCAGGGTCGCCTATGTGTTCCTAATGTTGATGGTCTGAGAGAGAGGATCCTAGTGGAGGCACACAGTTCGCGGTATTCCATTCATCCGGGTGCTACAAAGATGTATTGCGACTTGAGGCAGCATTATTGGTGGCGGAGGATGAAGAAAGACATAATGGAGTATGTGGCTAGGTGTTTGAATTGTCAGCAGGTTAAGTATGAACACCAGAGGCCGGGTGGCCTACTTCAGCAGATGCCTATACCATAGTGGAAGTGGGAGCGCATTACCAGGAATTTCGTAGTTGGGTTGCCCCGTACTTTGCGGAAGTTTGATTTAGTATGGGTCATTGTTGACAGGTTGACCAAGTCGGCCCACTTTATTCCAGTGGCGACTACTTACACAATAGAGAGGTATGCTCAGATTTACATTCGGGAGATAGTCCGGTTGCACGGTGTGCCTGTTTCCATCATATCGAATAGAGGCCCTCAGTTCACTTCCCATTTATGGAGAGCCGTTCAGAATGAGTTAGGGACTCGTGTAGAGCTTAGCACAACATTTTATCCTCAGACCGACGGGCAGTCGGAGCAGACAGTTCAGATTTTGGAGGATATGCTTAGAGAATGTGTGATTGACTTTGGAGGGCAGTGGGATCAGTTCTTGCCCTGGGTGGAGTTTGCGTACAACAATAGCTATTAGTCCAGCATAGAGATGGCTCCATACGAGGCTTATATGGTCGACGTTGTCGTTCTCCTATTGGGTAGTTTGAGCTTGGTGAGGCTAAGTTATACGGTACAGATTTGGTGCAGGATGCCTTGGACAAGGTAAAGTTGATCTAGGAGAGGCTTCGCACAGCTCAGTCCAGACAGAAAAGTTACGCAGATCAGAAGGCACGTGATGTATCATTCATGGTTGGCGAGAAGGTTCTCTTGAAAGTCTCACCAATGAAAGGCATTATGAGGTTCGGGAAGAAGGGCAAGTTGAGCCTAAGGTTTATTGGCTTATTTGAGGTGTGGAGGCGAGTTGGGGATATTGCTTACGAGCTTGCTTTATCCCCCCCCCCCAGTTTATCAGGAGTTCACCCAGTTTTTCATGTATCGATGCTTCGGAAGTATCATACCGACTTATCCCATGTATTAGACTTCAGTACTATTCAGCTGGATGAGAGTTTGGGTTATGAGGAGGAGCCAATTGCCATTATTGATAGACAGGATTGCCAGTTAAGGTCCAAGAGGATTTCTGCGGTGAGGGTCTAGTGGAGGGGCCAACCAGTCAAGGAGGCGACCTGGGAGTCCGAGGAGGACATGCGGAGTAGATATCCACATTTATTCAGCAGCCCAGGTACTTTTCTATGTCCGTTCGAGGACAAACATTTGTTTAAGAGATGGAGAATGTAACGACCCGACTGGTCGTTTTGCTCTTTAGAACCCCGTATCCTTAAATAAAACTTCTCGCGCTTGCTTTAACTAATTTATGACCTGCCCGGATGGTTGGTTCGGGATTTGAAAAAGTTTGGGTTGAAATATGCTCATTTGATTCCTTAAAATTTTCTTAAAAGGCTAAATTTGACTTTGGTCAACATTTTTAGCAAACGGACACGGATTCATGTTTTGACGGTCCCGAAGGGTCCGTGGGAAAATATGGGACTTGGGCGTATTCCCGAAATCGAATTCCGAGGTCCCTAGTCCGAGTAATGAATTTTTATTAGAAATTGTTAAACTAAAATTCTAAGGATTTAATGAAAAGGAATAATGCATGATCATGTTGGAATCGGGCCCATATGTTGGTTTCGGAGCCCGGTATAGGTCCAATATAATATTTTAGTCTTGTTTGTGAAATTTGGTGAGAAACGGGACTGAGTTGACGCGATTCGGACGTCCGGTTGTAAGTATAGGAATTTGAATATTCTTAAGGATT
The DNA here is from genome assembly GCF_000715075.1 of Nicotiana tabacum. NCBI lineage: Eukaryota > Viridiplantae > Streptophyta > Magnoliopsida > Solanales > Solanaceae > Nicotiana > Nicotiana tabacum. The sequence continues at coordinate 94,699,934 of NC_134086.1, read as the reverse complement.
TCATGCATTTTGGTGTTGAATCCGTGGTTTTAGGTGTTATTTCGGCAATGTAAACGCTCGAGCAAGTTTGTACAATGTTGTTGGACTTGTGTGAGTGTTCAGAGTGGAGCCCCGAGGGCTCGGGTGAGTTTCGGGCATGGGTTGGGAGTAGAAAAGCACACCAATTTTCTGGTGTTTTTGCTGCTGCTGCAAATCTCACAATTGCGAGGTATGGATCGCAATTGCGAACTAGCAATTGCGAGGATAACATCACATTTGCGATGAGGCCGGCTAGGGGGCAGTGGTCGCATTTGAGACTTTTGCTTCGCATTTGCGAACCCAGTAGGGTCCGCATTTGCGACCCTCTATCGCAATTGCGATCAAGGCAGAGGGAGGCCCAGTTCACATTTGCGAACAAATTGTCGCAATTGCGACATCGCATTTGCGAACCTGGTGTCGCAAATATGACATCAGAGTCCTGGGCACAACTTTTAAAACGGGACTTAGGCCATTTATTTCATTTCACTTCTACACTTGGGCGATTTGGGAGCTTTCAAAGAGAGGATTTCGACCTAGCATTGTGAGGTAAGTTATTCTTACTTATTGTGAGTTTAATACTTGGGTTTTGGGTATATTAACACACTAAAATTAGTGAAAATCATGGGATTTGAGTGAAAACCTAGGGTTTTGATAAAAGTTAGATTTAACCACGAAATTTGTTATGAAATGAATTAGAAATCATATATTATTGATCCTTAGGTTATAAAGAACAACTTTCTTCGAAAAATTTCGGAATTCGGGCATGTGGGCCCGGGCTTGGATTTTAGGAAACTTGTGTTAAGGGTTGGAAAATTGCTTAAATAGCTAGAATACGATCTTGTGAGCTTATATTGACTAGTTCCTACCTCATTTAACTAGTTTTGGATCGTTCGGCAGGTTGAGGCTCGTTATTGGTATTAGAAGTATACTGTGAAGTGAGGTAAGTCTCCTTTCTAACCTTGTAAGAGGGAATTGTCCCCATAGGTGTAATAATTGAATAAATTGCTACTATATGCGGGGGCTACGTACGCACTAGGTGACGAGAGTCCGTGCGTAGCTACTATTATGCTAAGTTCGGGTAGTTTAGGACCCCAAAAGCATGCTCTATGTGACACTCTTGTAACTTTATATTTAATTCGGATTTGTATAAATCATGTTTATTAGGGTAAATGAGACTAGTAAGAGGAAAATTATCTTTCTTGGCCTTTTAAAGAGGAATTGATTATTTCTGTGAGTAACTGCTTCCTAGACATACACTATTGTCTGCTTGTTGTTGTGTTTATTTATATTTTACCACGTCGTATGTTTGATTCGCGAGCGGGGTAATAGATGCATCTATGGTTCGTGTCGTTCGACCCTCGGCAGTGCACAATTTACTTTTATGATGGATCGGGTCGTACGACCCTCGACACTACTTGTGCATGCTTCACTTAGTATTTTTATATGGACTAAACTTCGTATATGCCTTGAAATGTAAATGGTTAACCATGATATTATATGGAAAGAGGAACTGTTTTTTCTTGCCATGAAATGCTAAATAAATTGTACTATCTGTGCTTAGTATAAGTTCTTCCTCATATTATTTGACCCTAATAAGTATCAAGTCGACCTCTCGTCTCTACTTCTTCGAGATTAGACGGGATACTTACTGGGTACATATTGTTTATGTACTCATACTACACTTCTGTACTTAATTGTACAGGACCTGAGGCAGGTACCTCTGGCTATTAGCCTGGTGCGCATCCCTGAGTAGATTTCGAGACTTCTACGATGAGCTGCTCCCCTTCTTGTGCCGTTCAGCAGCTTGATGAAGTCTCTCTTATTTATTTTTGTTGTCTATTCTATTCGGACAGTAGGATAGATTGATTCTCTGGTATATTCTACTAGTTGCCCACGATCTGTCTATTCTATTAACGCAATATGCAACAATCAACGCAATATGCAACATGTTCTATTGTGTTCTTTATGTTGTTCTTCTACTGGAGTGTGCATGTTAAAAGTCTTAGTTTCTTTTGAAGTTTCTGAATATATTTTCGTGTTAGTATTTGTTCGATTGCATGCTTTTCATCTCTATGACTCGATTAATGGTAAAAACCCTAAAACTTTGGGTTCATTCGAGTTCGGAGACTATTTGCTATGTGATTTGCTGGTTCCTCATCTCTGAACTTGTTTGGTTTCAAAACCCTATTTTCTTTGGACCTATTCGAGTTTCTGAAGTTGTTTCATCTATTGCTCGACTGAGTTTCGAAATCTTTGTTTCAACTTCTGTTGCTTTATGTGATCATTGGAACTGGACTACAGTTTTTAGAAAGGCTTTCTACTTGACCTTTTGCATGCTTCGATACTCTCCCCTTTCTCTATTACTAATGTTGGTGAAATTGACCTATGTGACTGTCGTGTGATTATTCTCTTTGTCATGAATTCAGCCTCACATGCCTAATGTTTATGCACTCTTTTATATGCTAAATTTTCCTCTCAAAATAACCCTTAATTGTGGACTGATTTCAAACCTCTTTGTGTAATTTTGATTGCACTCTTGTAATTGATTCTTTTCGTGTTGTATTGATTTCCCTGTTTCTTGGACCTATTTGAATACTTTCCTTTGAACTTTCGACCCCTACCTTTTCTACTCAATTTGATTAATCCCCTTACCTTGATTACATTGGTATTGGATTCTTACAGACCTTTCCTTGATTAGAGTCTGATGAACCTAGCCTCTATTACCTACTGTGTACTCGAGATACTTCCTTATTGGTCATATTCAACCCTATGTGATTTCTTTCCTTATTTAGCAATTGCATGTTGCCGTTTGATTTTAACTCCTTAATTAAAGGAAGTTCTTATACTGATTGATTTTACTTGGTACACCGTTCCATAATAATTTTTTTGCCTTATTTTTCTGCCTGTTTTCACACTATAAATACCTGGCTTTTCATTTAACCACACATGAACACACTCAGTTCTAAAAATCTCTTACACTCAGAACATTCTCTCCTGCTTTACTACTACTGTGACCATTTAGCAGGCTGAAAGCCAAAGCTATTTTCAAGTCCTGCTACCTACTTTTACTATATTCTGCTTCTCTAAACTGGTATGTTCTGATTAAGATTCCAGTATCACAACAATATGTTTACTTAATACTTTTACTTTCTTGTTTGTCTATTGCCGGTGTTCAGTTCTATACTTATTTTAGTATACTATAATTTCCTTCTGCCTGTTCTGAATTTATTATGAATCCTAAACCCCCCACCCCAATGTGTTCGATGCTATGGTTTGTTTGAGGCATGACAGTACTGAATATTACTGCGCATGACTCAAGCTTGATCCTTGGGATCCTAACCTCTATGTTTCTTTGCTATTGTGTGTTCTGGTAGGCTTATAGGCATGCCAGCAGCTTCTATTGTTGTGCATGCCCAAAGCTCACCCTTGCCTAATCATAGGCTCTCTGCAACTTCCCAATCCCCCTGAACCCCTTTTGTATGAGTTATCAACTTGTTTGTGGCTGTTTCCCTCTCCTTTATTCCCTCAGAATTCTGTTTCTTCACTAGCACTCTCTCTTAGACTTAATTTCTGTTGCCCTCTTGTGAGCCTTGCCTTGGGACCCATGAGCTCCCTCTGAACTTGGACACTTGAGGGCTGGCACTTCCACACTGCACTTGTCCCTATTCTGGTAATACAATTTGGGTGTGAGCACTGCCTGGAGTCCCATTGAGGCTCTTAGGGAACTTTGACACGCTCCAATTGGAGAAAGGCTTTGGATCAATGGTCTTTGAGTTGTTTATCTCGTAACTCAGAGAGGAAGTCAAGAATCAAGCCTCCTCTGGTTGTACTTTCTTTGTATTTTTTTTGCTCTGATGTAATCTACTCTGGTTTGTAATAAGTTGTAATAACATTTGGGGCTGACTAGCGAAAAGGGTTGGGTAACTATGCATGCAAGGGTAGAAAACATGCTTACAGGGTGTTCTAACTCCTGCATATTCGAACTTTACATAGAGACCATGCCTGTAAGGTTGTTTTAATTCAATTCCATATAGAAATCATGCCTATAGACCGTTCTAATTCTGCATATTCAATTCCATATAGAAATCATGCCTATAGGATACCTTTTAATTCTGCATATTCAATTCCATATAGAAATCATGCCTATAGGATACCTTTTAATTCTGCATATTCAACTTTATGTAGAAAACCTGCCTATAGGGTACTTTTAATTCTGCATAATTCAAACCACATTTAGATACTTTGTCTATAAGGTTTAATACAAGTTTCTGCATTTAGATACTATGTCTATAAGGTTTAATACAAGTTTCTGCATTTAGATACTATGTTTATAAGGTTTAATACAAGTTTCTGCATCTAGATACCACGTCTATAAGGGTCTAAAATCAGCAATATATAGAAATCATGCCTATAGGAGTTTCTAATTGAATCTGATCTACTTCACTCAATGTCAGATCTAAAAAATTAGTAATCATCAGTTGCAGAACTTGTAATCAATTTGTTTAAATTATGTCCCTCTTTTAATAATCTGAGTCATTAACTAGTTTAACAAGTATGTATATAGGATTGCAAACAGTTCATTTTTGAGTTTCTACTGTCTCATCACCTTCTGAATTTAGTAGATATCATGCCTATAGGACCCCGTCCAAACGATTAGGCAAGCATTAGGGTAATAACTATAAACTGAATCTGCTTCTGTTAATTATTACAACCAGCAGGCAGCCCTGACTCAGACTTCTTATTTGAGTTATGTAATAAACTAAACTGCCTCAACAATCTCATCTCCCTCGTCTTTAATGCTTTTAAATTAGACCTAAGCAGTATGTGTAAGACATGCTACTTTATGTGTTTGTTTGAGGAGGTATAATTGAGCCTATATGCTTATGTGTTTTCCCTTTTTATATGCAATATGTGTTTTTGTATGTCGCCTTAGAATTTTTACCTTTGAAACTACAAATAAGCATAATATCCCTCCTTTTAGGATTAGTAGTCCTAAGTGCCTCTGGGACTAATGGGATTGGGACGGGTAATAGCATGCAATAAGTAATCGAGACCATTCCGTGCTTTAATACCTTAACGGGGTGGGAAAGGTAGATATGGATATGATGACCATGTGATAATGTCACGTGTAGACCCTCATTGAGGAGTGATTACCGGATATTGTGTAGGGTGATCCATATTTTTAATAAACCTAGGGACCCCCTCTATTTATTCTTTTATTTCTTTAGCATTTCAGTTCCTTCGTTTAAAAATCAGCTTTTTCTAACCGTTCTTTTTTGTTCATTTTCAAACCCTTCAGTGAAAACCCCTCATATTTGAGCCTTATTTGTCTACATATTAATTGCACCAAATTCACAATAATTGTCTGAGCCGGGAAACACACTAGTGGATTCTGAGGGGTGCCTAACACATTCTCCTTAGAATAATTTCAAGCCCTTACCCTATCTCTGGTTATTCAAATCAATCTCTTTTGGTGTCCTAATACACCTTATATCATTAGATGGCGACTCTTCAAATGCAAACCCAGTTCCCAAAAGGAATGAGTTGTCCCTCCAAATGTCATGAACCCAATTTCGCGAGAAAAAAGGGGGCGTGACAGCGTGGCGACTCTGCTGGGGATTTTTTAGGCCTTTTCCATTTCAGACTATTACTGTGAATTTATGCTCCTTTATGTGCAATTACTTGTTTAATTTCTTTAAGCATTCAATTCCCTTTTCAAAAACTGACTTGCCTTTTTGTTCTTTCCTTTACTGCTTTCCTTCATTACCGCTTTAAATTATGAAATTGTTATATTTATTGATTTCTTAAACGTGCAAATACGTGACTACATGCCTTTAATTATTGCATAATCATGCTCAACATCATATTCCACTTGTGCCAAATAAATACCATAGTAGCGCTTATAATGAGTAGTTGCGCTCTTCCGATATTATCACCCCCTAAATCTGGAAAAAACATATTTGCAGTAAAACCAGTCGATCCCCTTGAGTTGACGGTTCCGTGCCTTTCCCCTTGAGTTGTCCGTTCAAGGGTACCAGTCTAAAACCCCATAGAAACCTTACTCTGTTTAAACTATGCATGCATCATGGTCAAACTTAGTCGAGTCAATTATGTTGTCCGCATAATGACTTTTTAAGTTATCCTTGTCCAAAGTCCACTAGGTTTCCCCAAAACCCAAACGGACATCACCACGTTCTGTGCATTTATTTGGAGAACTAAATGCTTTATGCCGATTGTTGTTATTAAATAGTCGAGTCTGGTGGGGGTAATGGTCTTAACCCTTTTGTTTTGCAGAAAATGAAGAACAAGGTCCCCAGCTTCGGTATGGTTAGCACACCCTCACTCTTGCTAGACTGGTGGGAGAGTCTTCCATCGAATGACCAAATCAATGAGTGGAAGGAGAGGGCTGCCAAAGCTAGCGAAAAGTTGGAATATCTGGAATACAGTTTGCTGGAGTTGGAAGGAAAAGTGAGGAAGAGAGTCACCGACTGCCAAAACACTGAGGGAAACGAAGGAGAACACCTGGCAAAGGCATTTTTACTGGTGAACCAACGGGAACTGGAGGATTTGATTAATGAGAGCATTCAACCTGAGGAAGGTCCTTCTGGGACCAAATAGATAGGAGTTTTATTTTGCTTTATGAAATGTAATAAGGTCGATGGCCATTAATGACATTTTTTTATTTCCTATTATTTAGTGTCGATTTGGGCTTCGTCTACTTTTTATCAATAAAATGAGGCATTTAGCATTTTAAGTTCTCCAAATCAATTTGTCGCTAGGCCTACCTCAGTCATAAAGAGGTCCCCCAAATTAGGACACGATTTACATTCTTGCACTATGTGTTTAAATATCGCAACATTTTCTTATAATCCTCACTAACTTGTTGCTTTTTGTTTTTACTTTTTGTTTATTTATTCCCCTCCCCAAAGGTTAGTTCGTGCACTCTGGCAACATCATCTTATTCCACGAGATCCAGGGGCCCTCCGCCCACTCCTCCTCTTAGTCCTATCAAAAACAAGAACAAAGGGAAGATGGAAGATTCGAACAATGCCAGAAAAGAGAACTCAACTTAACGGGTAGAGGTCACTCATGGTCATGGTACTCAGGTTTCCAAAGAAAATGCATCCCAACTCGAACAAAAATTGCTGAAATTTCAAGAAGAACTTGATCAGGTTCGGAATCTGGAAAATCTGTCATTTTCTCTCACCACTCCAGATGTCAATTTCCCCAATGCTCAGAACCCCACACTTCCACAAAATATCCTGAAGCCACAGAACCATCCCACTCCTCACCATCACTACAACACCTACCATACTTCCAACAATACCCCACTGCTCATCCCGGAACCCCAGAACTCCAAAATGACCACTTCCACACCCACTATAGCACCCCCATCTACGTGGAGACTATGCCACACTCCACCCAACCCATCTCAAGCACACCTGAGTCTGATGATAAAGACTCGCTCATCAGGAACTTGGCTGAGAAACTTAAGAAATTGACTAGACGGATTCAAGGCGTTGAAGGAAGCAAGGGAATTGAGGGGTTGAACTATGAGGATCTTTGCATACAACCCAATGTCGAACTGCCCGAGGTGTACAAACCTCCTAAGTTTGAGATGTTTGATGGTACAGGGGATCCAAGAGTACATTTGAGAACATACTATGACAAGCTGGTTGGAGTAGGGAAAGACGAGAGAATCCGCATGAAGTTTTTCATGAGAAGTCTGAAAGGAGATGCTTTATCTTGGTACATTAGCCAAGATCCGAAGAAGTGGCCAAGTTGGGTAGGCATGGCGTCCGATTTTATGGATAAGTTCAGGTTCAACACGGAGAATGCATCGGATGTGTTCTACATTCAAAATCTAAAGAAAAAACCTACAGAAACATTTCGCGAGTATGCTAATCGCTGGAGGTCCAAAGCTGCTAAGGTCATACCTACCTTAGAAGAGGAATAGATGAACAAATTCTTTATCCAGGCTCAGGACCCGCAGTATTATGAAAGGCTGATGATGATTGAGAGCCATAAATTTTCCGACATTATCAAGCTGGGTGAAAGAATTGGAGAAGGCATCAAAAACAGTATAGTTACGAACCTCGAGGCCTTGCAAGCTACAAATAACGCCTTACAGTCCGATGGTGTGTCCAAGAGAAGGGACGTAGGAGCCATAATGGTGGCACAGAGAACCAAATCTCCCATCAAATACCAAACCTATCCAATGCCTCCACTCACATATCAGCCTACTCCAAACTACCAAGCACCCTCACCCTCTTACCAAACTCCACTACCCACTTATCAATCATCTCCACCACCCATATATCAACCTACTTCACCCATATATTCCCAACCCGCACATGTTTATCAAGCCTACAATGCTTAACCATCCCACCATCAATCACCTCCTACACGCCAAAACTTCCTTAGACCTTGACCAAATTTTGATCGCAGACCTCCTAAACAGTATACAGCCATTGCCGAACCTATTGACCAGTTCTACGAGAGACTCAAAGCTGCTGGTTATGTCACCCCTATCCCTGCTATAACTCCTGAGAACCCTTCCCAGTGGGTTAATCCAAACAAATCCTATGAATACCATTCAGGTATGAAAGGACACATCATCGATGAATGTCGTTCTCTGAAGGACAAGAGCCAAACTCTGATTGACAACAAAATTATTGTGACAAAGGAACCCGCTCTTAATGTCTGCAACAACCCTCTGCCAGACCATAAGGGTGGGGGGTTCACATGATTGAAATAGAGGATGATTGGGATCCCGAGGGGTCTATCGGGTTGATCGCAGAAGGTGATGACCCAAAGAAGCCAGTAGTTACTCTTAATCCAATCGTGGTCCAGATTCAACCCTCGGGGGACACCAAGGTAAATATGTTCGTGCCACTTGAGTTTGAAACAACGTCAGCTGCAAAGACACCAACGCTAATTGAGGTCGAATTTGTGTCTCCAACAAATGCACCTACACCATTCGAAGTTGCAGTTTTACCACCCAAGGGACATGCTCCGTTCGGGGTAAATATAGCCACGCCGATCCCAGTGGCGATGTCAACCATGACACCATTCCATACAAATGCTATACCATGGGACTATACAGCTGAGGCAAGGAGGAAAGGCGAGGTTAGGTTCGAGGAAACTGTTGTTGCACAAGGTATGATGAGAACCGGTAGGGTCTATACCCCGGAACACCTAGCTGAGTCAAGCAAGCAGGCCTCCAATCGATCGCCCATCATTGAGACGGGTCCAAACAATCTTTGGAGAAAGATACAGGCCAAGGAATACTCAGTCATCGACCAGTTGAACAAAACACCGACGCAGATCCCATACTTGCTTTGCTACAAAATTTTGAGGCACACAAGAATGCTCTGTTGAGGGTGCTAAGTGAAGCATACATGCCAAGCAACATTACTGGCGGAGAAATGGCTAACATGGTCGGACAAGTATTGGAAAGTCACATAATTACTTTTCATGAGGATGAGCTACCACCTGAAGGGTTGGGTCACAATAAGGCACTACGTATCACTGTGCAATGTGAGGACTACTTTATCACCAAGATCTTGGTCGACGGAGGTTCTAGTCTCAACATTTGTCCACCGGTAACACTCAAGAAGTTGGGTAAGAGACTGCACGAGATAAAGGATGAAGCTATCAACGTGAAAGCTTTCGATGGCTCCCAGAGGTCCATCATTGGATAGATTAGTCTGTGTTTGCAAATGGGGCCAACTTGGTTCGATGTTGATTTCCAGGTGATAGACATGCCGGCGTCTTACAATCTACTGTTGGGACGGCCATGGATTCATGCTGCTGGAGCCATAGCATCGACACTGCATCAGGCGGTAAAGTTTGAATGGAATCACCAGGAGGTGATCATTCACGGCGATGGTAGCAACCCTATATATAGTCGCCAGACCATTCCATCAATCAAAGGGAGAAAGAAGCTAGGTGGAGATACTTACCATCACATTGAATGGGTGAATGATGTTGACAAAGGCAAATGGTGGGATAACAAGATCGAGAGTATACTGAATTGGCCTGGGTACGAACCTGGCAAGGGGCTTGGCAAGAACCTCCAAGAATCACTAAGCCCATAAAACTCAAGAAACATGGAACCACTTTTGGTCTGGGATATGAGTACACCTGGGAAGAATTCAAAAACTGGTTGTTACCATAGCGCGGTCCTTACTATCCGCTGGAGTAGCCAATACCACATTTGGAGCAGACTTTCCAACCGGCCAATGTTATCTATGGGTCAGAAGAAGAGGAAGCACTGGCAACTGCGAAAAACTTGTTCTTAGAGGATAATGACATGGATTGTTGTGTTGTTCTCGAGGAGGAGGGGGAGGAAGGCCCTTCCATACAGGCCGTAAGCAGAGGAGCACGCCTCAATAACTGGACCATCAGGACAACCAGGGCCCGACGAGCCTTAGGGTAGCAAGGGTAAAACAAGCATTGTTTTGATTTACTAAAAGATTTTTTATTTTTCACATGTTTTCAATTCCTGCAACAAGATTTCCAATGTTCAAAATAATTATTATGCAATTTATCAAAGCATTTTGACTTTTCTTATAAATCGACACTTATTACTATTGTTTTCTCTCATTACTTTACTTGTACAACATTACTATTACTTATCTTGATAAACTAATGACTGTGACATGCAACGAGACAACGCAAAAAAAACGGATATAGATTCAGAGGAAGATGACATACCATAAGAGATTGTTAAGGAAGTTGAGAATTTTGAGAGCAGGCTTAAGTCCAACCTGGACGAAACAGAAGTTGTTAACCTGGGAGATGTAGAAAACATCAAAGAAACACAAATCAACATCTACTTATCACCGTCAGAAAAGAAGGAATACACGGAATTTCTAAGGGAATATGAGGAATATTCGCCTGGTCGTATGATGACATGACTGGCTTGAGTACGTCTATTGTGGCTCGTAAGCTGCCAACTGATCCAACATGCCCGCCAGTAAAGCAAAAGCTCAGGAAATTCAAGCCTGATATGAGTCTGAAAATCAAGAAAGAAGTCACCAAACAAGTCAAAGCTAAGGTTCTCAGGGTAGTAGAATATCCAACATGGTTAGTCAACGTCATGCCATTACCAAAGAAGGACGGGAAGGTCAGAGTCTATGTCGACTACCAGGATCTCAACCGGGCTAGTCCAAAAGACAACTTCCCCTTGCCAAACATACATATCCTGATTGACAATTGCGCTAAGCATGAGTTGCAATCATTTGTAGATTGTTTCGCTGGGTATTATCAGATCTGGATGGATGAAGAAGATGTTAAGAAAACAACTTTCATTATGTCGTGGGGAATGTACTGTTACAAGATGATGTCGTTTGGGTTAAAGAATGTGGGGGCCACCTACATGAGGGTCATGACTACCATTTTCCATGATATGATACACAAAGAGATAGAGGTGTACGTAGATGATGTTATTGTCAAGTCCAAGAAAGCAACTGATCACATGGAAGATTTGAGGAAGTTTTTCAACAGACTGCAAAGGTACAACCTGAAACTGAATTCCGCAAAATGTGCATTTGGGGTTCCTGCCGGAAAACTACTTGGGTTTATTGTGAGTCTCCAAGGAATAGAACTATACCCATCAAAGGTCAAAGCTATTCAAGAATTTCCACTGCCAAAGAACAAAAAGGACGTGGTGAGTTTCTTGGGGAGACTCAATTACATCAGCCAGTTCATAGCACAATCTACAGTTATCTGTGAGCCGATCTTTAAGATATTGAAGAAGGACGCCGATACCAAATGGACTAATGACTTCCAAAAAGCTTTTGACAGAATCAAGGAGTACCTGTCAACACCATCGGTTTTGGTCCCGCCCGAGCCAGGTAGACCTCTATTAGTCTACCTTGTAGTATTGGATTGAGCGTTCGGTTGTGTCCTAGGACACATGATGAAACAGGGAGGAAAGAGCAGGCCATTTATTATCTCAGCAAGAAGTTCACCCCGTACGAGGCCTGGTATTCTCTGCTAGAGCTCACCTGTTGTGCTTTAACTTGGGTAGCTCAGAAGCTGAGGCACTACTTCTGTGCTTACACTACATATCTCATATCAAGGATGGATCCTTTGAAGTACATCTTTCAAAAGCCCATGCCCACTGGCAAGCTAGCTAAGTGGCAAATCCTGTTGAGTGAATTTTACATTGTCTACGTGACTCAGAAGGCAATCAAGGGACAGGCCCTAGCAGATCACCTTGCTAAAAATCCCATGGACGGAGAGTACGAACCTTGAAAATGTACTTTCCCAATTAAGAGGTATCGTTCATAGGAGAAGACATTGCAGAATCCTATGATGGTTGGAGAATGTTTTCCGATGGAGCAGCAAATTTCAAAGGAGTTGGCATAGGAGCAGTCCTAGTATTAGAAACCGGTCAGCATTACCCGGTGTCTGCCAAACTCAGATTCCCGTGCACCAACAACATGGTCGAATACGAAGCTTGCAGCTTAGGGCTCAAGATGGCCATCGACATGAACATTCAAGAATTACTAGTGATTGGAGATTCAGACTTGCTTATACATCAGGTCCGAGAAGAGTAGGCAACCAAGAACTCCAAGATACTCCCGTATTTGCATCATATATAAGAATTGAGAAAGAGGTTCGCAAAGATGGAATTCCAACATGTTCCCAGAGTCCAGAATGAGTTCGCCGATGCATTAGCTACCCTATCATCCATGATACAGCATCCAGACAAGAACTTCATTGATCCCATTCCAGTAAAGATACATGATCAACCAGCTTATTGTGCCCATGTTGAAGAAGAAGCAGTCGGGAAACCTTGGTTCATGATACCAAGGAATATTTGGCAAAAGGCGAATACCCAGAACTTGCAAATCCTACTCAAAAATGCACACTTCGGAGGTTGTCCAATAATTTCTTTCATAGCGGAGGAATCCTATATAGGAGGACTCCTGATTTGGGATTACTAAGGTGTGTCGACGCAAAGGAAGCATCGAAGCTACTAGAGGAAATTCACACTGGGACCTGCGGTCCACATATAAATGGCTTTGTCTTAGCAAAGAAGATACTCCGAGCTGGTTACTTTTAGATGACTATGGAGACAGACTGTATCCAGTATTTTCGGAAATGCCACCGCTGCCAGATACATGCAGACATGATAAAGGTTCCTCCGAATGAGCTTAATGCAACAAGCTCGCCATGGCCGTTCGCTGCCTGGGGAATGGATGTTATTGGACCAATCGAGTCTGCCGCCTCCAATGGGCATAGGTTCATCCTGGTAGCGATCGACTATTTTACCAAATGGGTTGAAGCGGCATCTTACAGAGCAGTAACTAAGAAAGTCGTGGCAGACTTTGTTCGCGACCGCATTATTTGTCGATTCGCAATTCTAGAGCCAATCATCACTGATAATGGCTCCAACCTCAACAGTGACTTGATGAAAGCTATGTGTGAAACCTTCAAAATTAGATACAAGAATTCCACAGCCTATAGGCCACATATGAATGGAGATGTAGAGGCCGCCAACAAGAATATCAAGAAGATGCTAAGGAAAATGATAGAGAAGCATAAGCAGTGGTACGAAAAGTTATCATTTTCTCTATTGGGGTATCGCACTACAGTCCGCACATCAACTGGGTCAACCCCCTATATGCTGGTTTATGGTACAGAAGTCGTCATTCCCGCCGAGGTAGAAATTCCTTCATTAAGAATCATACAGGAAGCAGAGCTAGACGATGCAAAATGGGTGAAGAATCGTTACGAGCAGCTAGCTCTTATAGATGGAAAGAGAATGAATGCAGTTTTCCACGGTCAGCTTTATTAGAATAGGATGTCTAGAGCCTTCAACAAAAGAGTCAAGCCGAGACAGTTCACACCGGGGCAGCTGGTGTTAAAGAAAATTTTCCCGCATCAAGATGAAGCCAAAGGGAAGTTCTCTCCCAACTGGCAAGTTCCGTACATGGTTCACCGGGTTCTAACAGGAGGAGCCCTCATACTAGCAGAAATGGAAGGAGAAGTCTAGCTAAAGCCAATCAATTCAGATGCGGTCAATAGTTACTATGTGTAGTCTTTATGCTCTCCTATATGATATATTTGAACTACGCCTGACCTGATTCCCGTTTAAGAGGGGATACATAGGCAGCCTTATGGGTTCGGTCACAATTCAGTAAAATTTTCATTTCCCCCGCAATTGGAAATTGGGGCAGAATTTTGAGGAGGACCCTCAAAATTTCGAAGTTGATTTCAGCCAATCACTGCAAGCAGCAGTCAAAAATATCAACCCATTAAACTGGGGTAGAATTTTGAGGAGGACCCTCAAAATTCTGTAGCAAGAGAGGTTGCAATGTCTTGAACCACGTCGCAGTCGTCGGTTTATCTAAAAACTATTCTTAATTATGTACTTATGTTATGCTTTTACTAAATCATGCATGTTTATTACTAAAATTGTCTTGTTTAGCAACGCTACCCCAGTGATATATACAATATCGCCCGGATCAAAGCCGAGCAGGTCAAGCAAAGCCAGCCGGGATACGAACTAACCTTCCCCCTTTATAAAACTCGCGATTTTTCTTTGAATGTAGGCACTGGGATTACGAAAGCATCAGACATACTATACACTCACGAGATGAATATTGTTCAAGAATACAACCCTCAGATTTGTTGCAGTTACCATCATTCGGTATGTCACGATATCCCCAGCAGTCACAATATTGCAATCTGCTATCATCTAAGAAAAGCTTTATTACCATTTGCTATTTTTACTTTTTGCATAAGGCTACCATTCTGCCTTCTGAGACTAAGCACTGTCTCCATCTGCATTTCTGCATTGCATAAGGCTACCATTCTGCCTTCCGAAACTAAGCTATGTCTCCATCTGCATTTCTGCATTGCATAAGACTACCATTCTGCCTTCCGAGGTTAAGCTCTACCTCCATCTGCATTCTTTCATTGCATAAGGCTACCATTCTGCCTTCCGAGTCTAAGCTCTGTCTCCATCTGTATTTCTGTATTGCATAAGGCTACCATTCTGCCTTCTGAGGTTAAGCTCTACTTCCATACCACATTTGGATGACTGAAAGATCGCCGCCTTATTTACATTTGCACGGTTGAAAGATCGCCACCTTATTTACGTTTGCATTGGCTGAAAGATCGTCACCTTATTTACATTTGCATAGCTGAAAGATCGCCACCTTATTTACATTTTGCATGGCTGAAAGATCGCCACCTTATTTATATTTGCATTGGCTAAAAGATTGCCACCTTATTTACATTTGCATGGCTGAAAGATCGCCGCCTTATTACATTGCATCTCATCGTTTAAAAGATTGCCACCTACTGCATCTTATGGGCTGAAAGATCTTCAAATCATCTAAAGGCGTCATTGTTCGGAGGTACCATTTTCATAGCCCGAGAATGCCAGGTCATGGCCTAAGGATCCGTTTTAATTTTTGAATATCATTATTCAAAGGCATCATTCTCATAGCCCGAGAGCATCATTTCATGGCCTGCAAATCCTTTATTACACGCTTCATAGCCCAAGACATCATGGTCTAAGGACGTCATACTAACCGTCCAAAGACAAACATTCATGGTCCGACGAGAATTTGCATCATGTTTAAATTTACGCATAATATACGCTTGTGTTACTTATTTGTAGGCGAACCAGCAAGCAGCGGCCATCTCGGCAGGAGTGATCCCACTCCAGTTCCCACAGCCCTTTAACCATTCACCTTGTCCTCAATATTGTGACCGTTCTTGAAAAGTCTTCATCGGCATACTTCGCCGACGGATCCGGAACTACATATGGCCTGATTCCTATAAGACCAGGGATATGTAGGTAGCTCAGGAGCCAGAGTACGGCCGAACCTCTTCAAACCATTTCATCCGGTCAAAATTGGTCATCATATCTTTACCCGACAACTCTTTCATCCTTCTTGGGTAAAGAGGGGCAGCTGTTGATACCCAATTTTTTCCTATATATTTTTCATATGACAAATACCTTCAAAATAGCATGTATATGCATATGTAATCATATTCAAATGTTTATTATTTTTCCTTAATTTTTAAATATTTTTAAATCGATTTATTGCCTATGTTTACCAAGAAAAACCCAATAATTATTCCCAAAATTATCATTTTTGATTATTCATTTATTGTATTCGCATATTTATACTAAAATATATCTAACATAATTTTTGCATATTTTTACAAATTTATTTAGTATTTTAAAACTAAATTGCATATAATTGCAATATTGGCCTCTTTTAAGATTTAATTATAATTATATTTATAAAATTGACTCCAGTATTTTTAATTTGATAATTATGTATTTTTAATCATTTTAGTACTTTAATTTATTTCCAAAAATTATTTTACTATTTTTTATAAAATAAATAAGGAAAAATGGCTATTTAAATGTTAGCCCATTTGCATTTCAATTTTAGCCAGATCTGAACCTCTAATTAGACCCAACCTGAGGCCCAATTACCCTGACGCAAGTCCTAATCTACCCAACCCACGTCCCTTTTAAATAACCCGCCCGGATCCCCTTTTAATCCCATCCGTTGATCACTTAGATCAACGGCTCTCATTTGCCCCTTCCTTTTTTAACCTGAACTAACCCCTAAACCTAATCATTTCTCATCTGTGGCCACCCTTGAGTTTCCCCTTCTCCCAGTTCTCTCTCAAGCTCCTCTCAAACCCTAGCCGCCTCCCTCCGCTTCCACCCTAAAATCGCCGAAATCCATGGCTTCCAAAGCCATTAAAGGCCTGTACCTACCTCCTACGACTGCTACATGCTCGACTATTATGGTCTCAAGCCCAGACCTTGAAGAAGTTTGGTCCAGACCTTGGTTTATTTTAGTGTCATGCTATCTTCGGTCATCTTCGATCTTGCTCCGGCCAGCCATAGCTATTAAAGCCTGATCTTGACTTCTCCTGCTTAGATCAATGACTTTCCAAGACTTTCTCACCTTCTGGGTTCTTTTGGAAACCTAACCTTCGAGGTTTCTTCTGATTCTTTTAGACCCGTTGTAGATATGTGTTTTATCTAAGCTTTTAAACGTTTTCTCAAAGTTTCTTTCAAAACTCTGCTTTCGAAACCTCTTTACCTTTTCCGGTTTAGGGCTTTTGTTAAATTATTTCGAAGCTTTTCTGATTTTTAACATGTTCTACTATGTTCTTTATGTTGTTCTTTAACTGGAGTGTGCATGTTAAAAGTATTAGTTTCTTTTGAGGTATCTGAATATATATTCGTGTTAGTATTTGTTCGATTGCATATTTTTCATCTCTATGACTCGATTAATGGTAAAAACCCTAAAACTTTGGGTTCATTCGAGTCCGGAGACTATTTGCTATGTGATTTGCTGGTTCCTCATCTCTGAACTTGTTTGGTTTCAAAACCCTATTTTCTTTGGACCTATTCCAGTTTTTGAAGTTGTTTCATCTATTGCTCGACTGAGTTTCGAAATCTTTGTTTCAACTTCTATTGCTTTATGTGATCATTGGAGCTGGACTACAGTTTTCAGAAAGGCTTTCTACTTGACCATTTGCATGCTTCTGATACTCTCCCCTTTCTCTATTACTAATGTTGGTGAAATTGACCTATGTGCATGTCGTGTGATTACTCTTTGTCATGAGTTTAGCCTCGCATGCCTAATGTTTATGCACTCTTTTATATGCTAAATTTCCCTCTCAAAATAACCCTTAATTGTGGACTGATTTCAAACCTCTTTGTGTAATTCTGATTGCACACTTGTAATTGATTCTTTCCTTGTTGTATTGATTTCCCTGGCTCTTGGACCTATTTGAAAACTTTCCTTTGAACTTTTGACCCCTACCTTTTATACTCAATTTGATTAGTCCCCTTACCTTGATTACATTGGTATTGAATTCTTACAGACCTTTCCTTGATTAGAGTCTGATGAATCTAGCCTCTATTATCTACTGTGTACTCGAGATACTTCCTTATTTGTCATATTCAGCCCTATGTGATTTCTTTCCTTATTTAGCAATTGCATGTTACCATTTGATTTTAACTCCTTAATTAAAGGAAGTTCTTATACTGATTGATTTTAATTGGTACGCAGTTCCATAATTATTTTCTTGCCTTATTTTTTTGCCTGTTTTCACACTATAAATACCTGGCTTTTCATTAACCCACACACGAACACACTCAGTTCTAAAAATCTCTTACACTCAGAACATTCTCTCCTGCTTTACTACTACTATGACCCATTTAGCTGGCTGAAAGCCAAAGCTATTTTCAAGTCCTGCTACCTACTTTTACTATATTCTGCTTCTCTGAACTAGTATGTTCTGATTAAGATTCCAGTATCACAACAATGTGTTTACTTAATACTTTTATCTTCTTATCTGTCTATTGCCGGTGTTCAGTTCTGTACTTATTTTAGTATACTATAATTTCCTTCTACATGTTCTGAATTTATTATGAATCCTAAACCCTCACCCCAATGTGTTCGATGTTATGGTTTGTTAGGGGCATGGCAGTACTGAATATTACTGCCCATGACTCAAGCTTGATCCCTGGGATCCTAACCTCTATGTTTCTCTGATATTGTGTGTTTTGGTAGGCTTATAGGCATGCCAGCATCTTCTATTAATGTGCATGCCCAAATCTCACCATTGCCTAAGCATAGGCTCTCTGCAACTTCCCAACCCCCCTGAACCCCTTTTTTTTATGAATTATCAACTTGTTTGTGGCTGTTTCCCTCTCTTTTATTCGCTCAAAACTCTGTTTCTTCACTTGCACTCTCTCTTAGACTTAATTTATGTCCCCCTCTTGTGAGCCTTGCCTTGGGACCCATGATCTCCCTCTAAACTTGGACACTTAAGGGATGGCACTTTCGCACTGCACTTGTCCCTATTCTGGTAATACAATTTGGGTATGAGCACTACCCGGAGTCCCATTGAGGCTCTTAGGGAACTCTGACACACTCCAATTGGAGAAAGGCTTTGGATCAATGGTCTTTGAGTTGTTTATCTCGTAACTCAGAGAGGAAGTCAAGAATCAGGCCTCCTCTGGTTGTACTTTCTTTGTATTTTTTTCTACTCTGATGTAATCTACTCTGGTTTGTAATAATTTGTAATAACATTTGGGGCTGACTAGTGAAAAGGGTTGGGTAACTATGCATGCAAGGGTAGAAAACATGCCTATAGGGTGTTCTAACTCCTGCATATTCGAACTTCACCTAGAGACCATGCCTATAAGGTTGTTTTAATTTAATTCCATATAGAAATCATGCCTATAGACCGTTCTAATTCTGCATATTCAATTCCATATAGAAATCATGCCTATAGGATACCTTTTAATTCTGCATATTCAATTCCATATAGAAATCATGCCTATAGGATACCTTTTAATTCTGCATATTCAACTTTATGTAGAAAACCTGCCTATAGGGTACTTTTAATTCTGCATAATTCAAACCACATTTAGATACTATGTCTATAAGGTTTAATTCAAGTTTTTGCATTTAGATACTATGTCTATAAGGTTTATTACAAGTTTCTGCATTTAGATACTATGTCTATAAGGTTTAATACAAGTTTCTGCATCTAGATACCGCGTCTATAAGGGTCTAAAATTAGCAATATATAGAAAGCATGCCTATAGGAGTTTCTACTTGAATCTGATCCGCTTCACTCAATATCAGATCTAAAAAATAAGTAATCATCAGTTGCAGAACTTGTAATCAATTCGTTTAAATTCTGCCCCTCTTTTAATAATCTCAGTCCTTAACTAGTTTAACAAGTATGTATATAGCATTGCAAACAGTTCATTTTTGAGTTTCTACTGTCTCATCACCTTCTGAATTCAGTAGATATCATGCCCATAGGACCCCGTCCAAACGCTTAGGCAAGCCTTCGGGTAATAACTATAAATTGAATCTACTTCTGTTAATTATTATAACTAGTAGGAAGGCCTGACTCGGACTTCTTATCTGAGTTATGTAATAAACTAAACTGCCTCAACAATTTCATCTCCCTCGTCTTTAATGCTTTTAAATCAGACCTAAGCAGTATGTGTAAGACATGCGACTTTATGTGTTTGTTTGAGGAGGTATAATTGAGCCTATATGCTTATGTGTTTTCCCTTTTTATATGCAATATGTATTTTTGTATGTCCTTAGAATTTTACCTTTGAAACTATAAATAAGCCTAATATCCTTCCTTTTAGGATTAGTAGTCCTAAGTGCCTCCGGGACTGATAGGATTGGGGCGGGTAATAGCATGCAATAAGTAATCGAGACCATTCCGCGCTTTAATACCTTAACGGGGTGGGACGGGTAGATATGGATATGACGACCACGCGATAATATCACGTGTAGCCCCTCATTGAGGATTGATTACTGGACACTGTGTTGGGTGATCCATATTTTTAATAAACCTAGGACCCCCCCCCCCCCCATTTATTCTATTATTTCTTTAGCATTTCAGTTCCTTCTTTTAAAATCAGCTTTTTCTAACCGTTCTTTTTTGTTCATTTTCAAACCCTTCTGTGAAACCCCCTCCTATTTGAGCCTTATTTTTCTACATGTTGATTGCACCAAATTCAAAATAATTGTCTGGCCGGGAACCACACTAGTGGATTCTAAGGGGTGCCTAATACCTTCCCCTTAGAATAATTTAAAGCTCTTACCCTATCTCTGGTTATTCAAATCAATCTCTTTTGGTGTCTTAATGCACCTTAAATCATTAGATGGCGACTCTTCAAACGCAAACCCAATTCCCAAAAGGAACGAGTTGTCCCTCCAAATGTCATGAACCCGATTTCGCGAGAAAAAAGGGGCGCGACATCAGGTATTTCTGAACTCGGTAGTGGGTGTTGATTGCTCAGTGGCAGAGTCATCGGAGTTAGCAAGGTAGCTGCCGGCGTTCGCAGCCCTGCTCTTCTCCCTCTTGTCTTCCTTAGATTGTTTTTAGTATATTTTTAGATTCTTCGTTGTATTCAAATCTTAGTAGATGCTCGTGACTTGTGACATCCCGATGTCGGGCTTGTGTACTTATTCTGCACTGTTCATTTAGACTTTCATTATGAAATATTTGTTTAATTAAAGGCTTAAAAATGACTTTTATTGAATAATGATAAATTTCGGGAATTGTGTCGGCTGGCCTAGTTTCACGATAGGCGCCATCACGACTGGGTCCGTTTTAGGGTCGTGACAATTGTATATTCACCTTAGTATTGTTGTGTGATCAAGACAAATGCTCATTGCCTTTTGTTTCAAACACGTCAAAACTATGATCTTCTTGTGCCATTGGAATTAGAACTTTTGGAGCTACAATATATACAAAACATAGGTCCACTTTTTTTGAATATTTATACAAATATTCTTTTGACCTCAGTTTTAAATTTTGTCACTATACTTTTACAACTTTGCATGTCCTGACTAAAAATAAAACATCTCGCTGCAGGCACGTCAAAACCATGATTCACTTACGATGTTGGAAAAAGGACTTCTTCAACTACATTATATACAAAAAATTAGGTTAAGATTCTATGTAAATTCATACAGATATGTCACGACCCAGTTTTTCCCGTTGTTGGGTCTCGTAACGGCACCTAGTCTTAAGGACTAGGTAAGCCTAATATTTATGGAAGAACAACAATAATAAATAACATCTTAAAATTCTTATGGAATAAATCCTTTATACAATGAACATATTCCCAAAACCCTGCAGTACAAGTCATAAGCTCTACAGAGTTAGCTACCACTTCTAAATACAACTGTTTGGAAAAGAGTGATATCAATTGAATACAAGTAAGAAGATGACTCCAAAGCCTGAGAACACTGCAGCAGGTTTACCTTGAGTCTCCTCAACAATGATCTGCACAACTACTAACGATCGATACCTGGGATCTGCACAATAAAATGTGCAGACGAGTAGCATGAGCACACCACGACGATGCCCAGTCAGTATCAAGACTAACCTAGGTGGAGTAGTGACGAGGAACAGTCAAGACACCTACCGGTCTAATAAACTGTACAAATGTAAGCATAGGAATAACGGAACATGATGTATTATATATTTAAAAGACTACACGATATGGCTAACAATACAACAATCACAATAAGGGAAGAAAATAGTAAGTAACAGTGGAAATACCATAATAATGACATAGAAGAGTGAGTGAAATCACCAACCCAAAACCTAAATCACAAGTTCTGTAAAGGTAAGCAATAACTCAGAACTTATGACAGTGTTCACATCAGGTCTTAGCCAACAAACTCCACGAAGTACCAAACTCCGGACAAACTTACAGCTCACGGGTCCCAATACCTAAACCCTAACACTTAACATCTTGTGCCCCTATCACAACTCATGGTCATACTGACAACTCACTTGCTAACTAGAGCTACTCTCACATATATGACAAGTAAACGAGGGTGTACATCTATACTCAGCAATATCAGGAGAACTTCATATCCAATGGGAGTGTTCAACCACCTGTATGCTTGTGCAAGTGCTTTAACAAAGTTCCTACCAGTTGATAAGCATAAGGAAAAAGAACGAACATCACATAAGATGTTTTCTCACAACTTCCACAAGATAAAAACACATACAGGTAAGCGTACCACAACACAATATCAAATAGCAAGAAATGCCCTCAAGCCATCATAAATCATCACAATCAATCCCTGACATAGCCCACTATGTCTCGCTACGTGTACAACAATAATATAGTGAATGCCCGCCTCATTTTGCCACACGTGCATCATAATGTTCCCACCTTGTCTCGCCACATGCGCAACCCAAATATAAGCATATATACATATCCCGCCTTGTCACGCCACATGTGTTATATATCAATAGTAGCAATAGCACGGCAAAAACCTCGTGCAACCCCACAACAACAACCATACGGAAAAAACCTTGTGCATCATAATATCAACAACCGCACGACAAAAACCTCGTGCACCACCATAACAAGTATGTTAGAAACTAAGCGTCCACCAGACTGTATAGAGAATTGGGTTCGCTATGAGTTTCCACTGAAAACACTAATGAACAAAACTGTATAGCGATCTGGTCCTATATCAGTTCCCACAGTGCTAACTACTGAACCAGTATGTAAAATGAGACACAGGATAAGTTCCCACTGTATAGAGAACCAAATTCTCTATAAGTTCCCACTGTAAGCAACAGACTGTAAAACCAACCAGTATAGGGAATCAAGTTCTCTAATTGTTCCCATAGTAGCTCGGCAGAAAGTAAAGAACACAAGAGGATTTTTACGTGGAAAAATTCCAACTCAAGGGGACAAAAACCGTGACCTACATTTGTAGGCTTTCAACTTCACTAACTTGTAAACACATATTACAAGCCACTTTGTAATAACTCTATTACAAAGGATTCAACTCAACTAACTTATGGTACTCTCACCACAAGCCACTTTGTGACTCTCTAGTTACAAAGACTTTGACTAACTTGTGATACTCTCACCACAAGCTACTTTGTAATAACTCTATTATAAAGACTTCAATCACTCTAACTTGTAATAATACTATTACAAGCC
Organism: Nicotiana tabacum; assembly: GCF_000715075.1. Taxonomy (NCBI): domain Eukaryota; kingdom Viridiplantae; phylum Streptophyta; class Magnoliopsida; order Solanales; family Solanaceae; genus Nicotiana; species Nicotiana tabacum. The sequence continues at coordinate 94,676,386 of NC_134086.1, read as the reverse complement.
ACTTTATAATAACTCTATTACAAAGACTTTAACTTATGACTAAACCTAGTCACAACATAAACTGGAGAGTTTGCGGATTTTTGGGTTTTCTAAAAACAGCTTCTGAGAAAGCAAGATAGGAGTTACAATGAAGAACAAATAACAAAGACTCAACAAACCTAAGGACTTAAGATATCTTCAATCTTGGATCAGGTCTTTGAGGTTGCAGCAGCTTTGTTCTTGAGAGAGGTTGTTGCTATCACTTGAGAGAATATTTCCTTTTCTGATTTTTGCAAGTGTTAAAGGAAGTCTTGTGCCTTGCACCAGGTTTATACAACAAAAGACATCACCTTAGTAGTGTAAAATCTTGGTTAGTACATGGCTCTTCTCAATGGGAAGTGACTGTTGCACTATCTGCTGCACTGTTGCTTGTATAGTTGTAGGCAGTCACTTTCTGCAGTTACTTCCCAACTGTACAGTTGACTTATACTTCTGTCAGTGGAACACCAAAGGATCATGTCCCTAATCTGGTTCTTATGAGTCTAAAGACACACTGCCCAAATTATCTTGAGTCGATTAACTGGAATGATTGTACCAGGCATGCTTCAAGTCCTTTATCTGGTTCTCTTATGAAGTAAGATATTTTACCTTCCTTGACTATATTTATACTTGTGTGACATTACTTATAATGATGTAAGTAAGGTAGGTAAAAAGCCTTCCACAGAAAGTTGACTGATGCACTGTTCCTGTAAAATAATGTGTGCATGCTGCAACTTTCCCGCTGGATAGTTGACTTCATACAGTCTCCTCGGGAACGGGTAGGGACATGTTCCTGAGGCTGTTCTTTCCACTCTGAAGAGTTGTGTTATATCCCACGCTGGATCCCAACCTGGAACTTTGTGATCTCAAGGTTTTGTAGATATGTAACAGGTTCTTTATCTGGTTCTAGATGGTAAATTTGTTAGATCATCAAAACATAAAGTAAAGTGCTTATGCCCAAGGTACTTGTAACCTATCAATTTCCCCCTTTTTGATAACGACAAACTTAGAATTGATAGTCCCTCAGAGAACCAGATCTCCACATTGTTCCCTACAAATCAGCCATATTCCCCATGGGAACTAGACATAAGGAGCTGATTACAACTGGTTCCTCAAGACTTTTTGGCAAATCATCAAAACTCAAAGTACCATAACTTATCAATTTCCCCTTTTTTGACAAATTACAAACCCACAAGTATTCCCCCTGAGAATCAGACTCCTTACATGCATAAGCCCAGAATTATTCCCCTTGAGAATCAGATTCCTTACATTCACTGATCACATCTGGTCCGTACCTAGTTCGTTGAAACGTTTATTCCTCATGAGAACCATATTCCTTACATGTTTCCCTATTGATCAGACCTATATTCAATATATTATCAGCAACATTCCCCTTGCGAAGCAGAGCCATCTTTCATGCACAGCACAATATATCAATTTGACTATGTTCCTCCCCATGTTGACACCTATATAACTTCCCCCTTTTGGCATCATCGAAAAGAATAACAGAAGAAGCACAACCAAAAAGAAGTTCAGCAACATTAACTCAGGCCACTTGGGCAACACAGCATAAACAATAACAAGAACAACAAGTGAATGTCAGTGCACAAAATTGAGTAATTGCCCATAGTGGAGTAATTATAATAAAATCACAGTAGTTTCAACAATACATAATATGACAATTTAAACAACTAAAGTACCAATGTCATCAAATATAGGGATCAAAAGAAGATAAGAATTCAAGGGAATTTGGAAGGAGTGAAGGATATGGATCACTGGGCAGGAGGAAAATTAAGGAGCTAAGGCCTTGATGAGCTTGTCCATTCATTCATGTACTCTCCTTTGATTAATGATCATCGGCTCTCTCACTTCCTCTGCATGTTTCCTCAATCTTTCATTCTCACCCTTCAACTTAGCATTATATTCTGCCAAGGGTCCTCGAGGACCAGGTTCTCAACCTATCTGAGTAGGTTGAACCATCAATCAGATCACCAAGAGTCTCCCCAAGCTTCGTCTCATCAAGAACAGACTCAGTCCCATCACATATAGCATCATAGTATCACGTAAAACATAGACGTTTTTACTTCTTCTTCAAAAACATTGGGACTTGGAGGAACAAAGAGGCGATTCTATTTTTGGAACTCAACAATGGCAAGAAGTTCCTCCATTTTTTTCCAGCAATATCAGAGTCAATACTCTACCTTACAACACTTTTTGAGAATTCAACGTCTTCTCCCTCCAAACCTAATGGATCAACCTTTTGCTTCTGTAAGGAACTAGGTTCCTTTCTTACACTACCCTTTCTATCCCTGAGCAGCCATGTCTCCCTCTTCTTTTTCTCAATCTATTTACCCTTATCATCTGCTGCATCTTTCTCAGCCAACCCATTTTTTTTAAATTCTTTCTCACAGGAAAAGATTTCATTTCATTCTTTCATCCACAATCACATCAGCAGGTCACACCACTTCATCATCAATCAGCCTACTTGTCATCAATCCTTTTTACTGGATTGGAAGTTCGTTTATACACATAACTTTAAAGAAAAAAAGATCATTATTAAAATTGACTTCATGAGAAGGACTTGAGGGATCAGGTCCCTCATTCAGTCCTCACATTTACCAATTTCTCCATCCTTCAAGGCTTCCACAAATCCAGCAATGCTCTAAAATATTAGATCTACCTTGTTCCCTTTCAGTTAATCTTCCATCAAAATCAATCAAAGAATTCTTGGGGTTTTGATTCTAATGGAGTTAGGTTTTTTTTTTTGGAAAGTGAGAAAGTTGGGTTCACTTCTTCCATATTTGGAAAGAAGGATTATTTTGAGACAAGGTTGGTTTTGGTTTTGAAGAAAAGAATTAGTTTTATTTGGGTGTAAGATATAAAAGTGCCTTTTTGTGGCAGCAGGTTAGTTCAGAAAAGATTTATAATTTTGGACTTCGAAAGTTAGGAGGAGAGGCAGGAGAAAGGCAGAAACAAATTAATGATATGACACTTCAGCAGCTTAAAAAAAGCATATAAGTATTGAAGAAACTACTAACCTGAGTCACAGGAACCAGGTTCTGTGACGGTTTTTGAAATTTTTAAGCAAAGACTCCTAGAAGTGCAAAGTCACTCTTACTTGTTTGTGTCCTGAAACTACCATATGTGTATACCTGTAACAGTATAGATTTGAGTTAGATGTTGTCGAAAAACACTTTTTAGCATTGTACCTTTCCTTCTTAACATAGCCAATCATCAAGGGACCAGGTCCTTAATTGAGCTTGATCAACCCCAACTCCAGACGATTTCTTTCAAAATATTCCCTGCTCAGTGACTTGGTGAAGATGTATGCTACCTGATCCTTCGTTTTCTAGAACTTCATACAAATTAGAACCGTTTCAACATTGTCCTTGAGAAATTGGTGTCTAACATCAATGTGCTTTATCCTCTTGTGCTGTACAGGGTTCAAGTTGTAAATACACCAAAGTCTTCAAGATATTGCTTGATCTGTACTATTTGAGCACAGCAAGAAGCAGTAACCACGTATTCAGCTTCAGTAGTAGAAAAAGCCACACAGTTTGTTTCTTTGTACCCCATGAGATCAAGTATAACCCTGGAAAATGTGCCTTCCAGAAGTGCTTTTTCTGTCACCCAAATATTCAACATAATCAGCATCAACATATCCAACCAAATTAAAAGAATCTTCTGAACACTAGACGGGGACCAGGTCCTTCGTTCCCTTAAGATACATCAAACTTCCCTTGGCACCCTTCAAGTGAGAGTGTTTTGGGCCAGTTCCAATCATTATTCTGTATGAAATCCTAGGGACCAAGGGCCACATTTGATTCCTCTCAACTGATGGAGTTCTTCTTGCATAGCGGATATCCAGTTAGCATTTTCCAATGCTTCTTTGATGTTCTTAGGCTCGATTTAAGGCAAGAACGTTGAGAGGGAAACCATGTTCCTTACCTTAAAACTAGGTTGAATACCAGAGTCTAAGGATGTGATTACATTTTGAAGGGATGTGAACTCTTTTGCTTCTAGTTGAATACTTGAACTTTAGAATTTGAAGGACCAGGTTCTTCCATATGTGAATCATCATTGACATCAACAGAATTATGACTTCTACTATTTTTTTTCTGCATCAGGAGTACCTAGTGTTGTATCAACAACCCTATGTTCAACTCAAGTCGAGGTGATCAAGGGACCAGGTTCCACTGTGCCTTTTGGAGATTCTACTACATCTCTTTCATCCTTCTACTTGACTTGACTCATCAAATCAGTCTTTCCATTTGCAATATCTATAGCTTCACCAACAGTATTTGTAAATTCTCCATCTTCATCTTCTTTATTATGTGACCCTTTTGCCACAATTGTTAAGAATAAAACATTTTACATTCAAGGGCTCTCGGGTAAGTCAACTTGGTTTTTCTCCCATTGAACAGTTCATAGAGAGACTTCTCGAGAAGGGACCTGATCATGCACTTGTTAATCAGGTAGCAAGCAGTGTTGACTACTTCAGCCCATGAACCAGGTCCTCCATAACCAATTTGTTCAACAAGTAGAAACTCACATGCCCAGTCATCTCCACCATAACTCGGCATCATCATCAATTACACTTAGGCATGTTAGATCACCACCATGCATGGACTTAAAATCAGCAATGTAAACATTCTTGTATCTTTTGGCCACAAGCACCACCTCACCATTCACAAGATTTGTGACTGTGCATATCTTGGACAAGAATTCCACTTTATTTATCTGGTCACATATCTGAGAAACACTCAAGAGACTATACTTCAGGCCATTGACATAGTACACGTTCTCAATTGAGTGAGTGAGAGACTTCCCAATCCTTCTTACTCTTAGAGTGTACCCCTTTTAGCTATTTCCAAAGGGTACATTCTCTCCTTGCAGCGCCTTAAGTGAAAGGAAATTATTTGTACTTCCAGTCATATGATTTGAGCAGTCTCTATCCATGTACCATTGTAGGCTGCTCCCTTTCACTGTTCCCTGCACAAAAAATCAAGAGTTAGACTTAGGAACCCAAACGAGTTTGGGTCCCTTGTAATGATAGAACGGGTGGATCAAACTTCTTTTTGCCCATGCAGGCAGCACATATTTCTTTTCCGGGAACCAGGTTCCTCATCAATAAGCCTCTTTTCAAAAAAAAACTTTATTTTTCTGTAACGACTGAATTTTAATTTTACAGGAGCCTTGTAATGAGAAAAGGGGTGAATGAGGGCTCTTTTGGTCCAAGCAGGCATTATACATTTTTATGTGAAGGACCAGGTTCCGTAGCATCAGTTACTTTTTAGCAAAAACTTTGTTTTTATGTTGGGACTGAATTCTAACCTTATAATTTTCTTTAAAGTGCCCAGTGTTGTCACAGTGAGTGCAAATCAGGTACAGTAACGTACTTGTTATAAGGGTTGTAGTGAGTCTTTTCCTTTTGGAACCTGATTTCCTGCCTGTTTCCCCCATTGTTTGTGTACAAGGCAGTGATAGCATCAGAGGACTAGGTCCACTTGAGTAATTTTTCAAGATCACTCTTCACTCTACCTAGTTCTTCTTGAAGTTGTTTGTTTTTCTCAAGCTCAGCACACAAACTAGACTTCACTGAATTTAACTCACTTTCAAGTTTAATGTATGCCTCACTTGCAACTTTCTTTCCTTTTTGAGTGTTCCCAGGCCTACTTTCCATTTTTAGTTCCTCAATTGTTTTCTTTAGGTCTACACCCACAATTGATAGGTCATCTCTCTCATGATCAATGTTAACAAACTTCTCAGTTAAAACCTCTTTCTCCTTTCTAACATACTCAATGGTCTCCTTTAGATTGATGACAACAACCACTAGATTATCTCTCTCATGTCCTATGTTTGCAATTTTTTTAGTTAAGGCATCTTTTTCTTTCTTCAGACTCTCAATGGTTTCTTCTAAGTCTACAACCCGAACTTTTAGATCTTCTCTCAATTGTTCTGCTTCTCCCAGTTCCACAGTTAAGTCATCTTTATCATTTATAAGACTATGATACGCATCAATTAAAACATTAGCCAAAGACATAAGTTTTTTCGGAGAATAATACTTTAGATTTCTTCGAACATCAAAGAAGTTTACCTCATCATCATCTTCTTCTTCATCCTCATCAGATTTTTCTATCAATGCAAATACGGAATCATATTTTGCAGATTTGCTTTCAGCGGCCATCACGGAGGTGTCTTCCTTTTCATTTTCACCCTCAGATTCACTAGAGAAATATCCCTAGGCAGCCAGAGCTTGCTTTACAATATTGTCAGCGACATCTCTTCTCTTGAACTTTCTATTGGGGACCAGGTTCCTCTTACCCACCTTGTTAGCATTGTGTTTGTAATGGACCTGATTGTGGAGAGGATAGCCTTTGATAAAATGTCCTGTTATTCTGCACTTATGACAACAATCGTATCCTTTAGTGTTTCTGCTAGAGCTACCTTTCTTGGGAATGCCTCCATTTCTACTAACCATTTTCTAAAATCTTGGCGGCCTGTAGGTTGATCGACCTTCCTCAAAGTCTGGTAGAGCATCCATGTAGATTCTTTCTAGGTGTTAACCTTTTAGAAAGAACCCGCTCTGATACCAATTAGTAGAAACTAAGCATCCACCAGACTGTATAAAGAACCGAGTTCACTATGAGTTTCCACTGAAAACACTAATGAACAAAACTGTATAGTGATCTAGTCCTATATTAGTTCCCACAGTGCTAACTACTGAACCGATATGTAAAATGAGAGACATGATAAGTTCTCACTATATAGAGAACCAGATTCTTTATAAGTTCCCACTGTAAGCAACAGACTGTAAAACCAACAAGTATAGGGAATTGGGTTCTCTAATTGTTCCCACAGTAGCTCGGCAGAAAGTAAAGAACACAGAGGATTTTTACGTGGAAAAATCCCAACTCAAGGGGACAAAAACCATGAACTACACTTGTAGGCTTTCAACTTCACTAACTTGTAAACACCTATAACAAGCCACTTTGTAATAACTCTATTACAAAGGATTCAACTCAGCTAACTTGTGGTACTCTCACCACAAGCCACTTTATGACTCTCTAGTTACAAAGACTTTAACTAACTTGTGATACTCTCACCACAAGCCACTTTGTAATAACTTTATTACAAAGACTTCAATCACTCTAACTTGTAATAACACTATTACAAGCCACTTTGTATTAACTCTATTACAAAGACTTTAACTTATGACTAAACCTAGTCACAACATAAACTGGAAAGTTTACGGATTTTGGGTTTACTAAAAATAGCTTCTAAGAAAGCAAGATAGGAGTTACAATGAAGAACAAATAACAAAGACTCAACAAACCTAAGGACTTAAGATATCTTCAATCTTGGATCAGGTTCTTGAGGTTGCAGCAGCTTTGTTCTTGAGAGAGGTTGTTGCTAGCACTTGAGAAAATATTTCGTTTTCTGATTTTTGCAAGTGTTAGAGGAAGTCTTGTGAATTGCACCAGGTTTATACAACAAAAGACATCACCTTAGTGATATCAAATCTTGGTTAGTACATGCCACTTCTCAATGGGAAGTGACTGCTCCACTATCTACTGCACTGTTGCGTGTACAGTTGTAGGCAGTCACTTTCTGCAGTTGCTTTCCAATTGTACAGTTGACTTATACTTCTATCAAGGGAACACCAAGGGATTAGGTCCCTTATCTGGTTCTTGTGAGTCTAAAGGCATACTGCCTAGATTATCTTGAGTCGATTAACTTGAATGATTGTATCAGGCATGCTTCAAGTCCTTTATCTGGTTCTCTTATGAAGTAAGTTATTTTACCTTCCTTGATTGTATTTATACTTGTGTGACATTACTTACAATGATGTAAGCAAGGTAGGTAAAAAGCCTTCCACAGAAAGTTGACTGTTGCATTGTTCCTGTACAATAGCGTGTGCAGGCAGCAACTTTTCTGCTGGAGAGTTGACTTCATACAGTCTCCTTGGGAACTAGTAGGGACATGTTCCCTTAGTTGTTCCTTCCACTCTGAAGAGTTGAGTTATATATCACGCTGGATCCCAACCTGGAACTTTGTGATCTCAAGGTCTTGTAGATGTGTAACAGGTTCCTTATCTAGTTCTGGATGGTAAGTTTGTTAGATCATCAAAACATAAAGTAAAGTACTGATGCCCAAGGTACCTGTAACCTATCAATTTCCCCCTTTTTGATGACGACAAACTTAGAATTGATATTCCCCCTGTGAACCAGATCTCCACATTGTTCCTCCTACGAATCAGCCATATTCCCCATGAGAACCAGACCTAAGGAGCTGATCACAACTGGTTCCTCAAGACTGTTTGGAAAATCATCAAAACTCAAAGTACCATAACTTATCAAAGTACAATAGCAATAATGACAATATATATAAGAACACAATAAGTAATCAACTCAAGAACTTTCGATCAAAAGGAGACAGTAAAACTAGCTCACAAGGAATAATCACAATAGAGAATACTAAGCATAATAAGAACAACTCAACAAGGGAGGAAATAATATGTATCAACGACCCCACAATATGTAGTTCAACAATAAGGAAGCTAACACTAGTCAAATAATTCCAAATAAGGAAAAGTCGACTAAATATAGGATATCTAAACTTCTTTTAAGGTTGGGCAAATCACGAAGAATATATAACCATTTCAGTTAAGGATGAGCAGCATGAAGATGATCATAACCACAATTTAGACTAAACAATTACAGGAGAGATAATAATGATTTCCAATAAAGACATGCAATTACGAAAGATAGCATGACAATAGAAGAGGTAAAAATCTTCAATTAAGCAAAATAAGAGTTAAATAGGCAATAAGAATGAATCATAAGTAATAAATTCCAATTAAAGCATGAAAAGGTGAAACTAGTAAATAGGAACCCAATCATATCAAGAATAACTCCATACATAGTGAGTATAAGAACCTAAGAACCTTAGAAGGCCAACTATCCACAATTAAGTCCAAGTACGCACTCGTCACCTCGCGTACACGGATTTCAATCAATATAGAAGACTCAAATCCTAAGGGGAAGTCCCCCACATAAGGTTATGCAAGATACTTACCTCAAAGACGACAAATCGATACTCTAAAATGCACTTCTCGGGTGAAAAGACCTCCGGACTGCTCAAATCTAACCAAATTAATTTCAAAGCATAAAAAAAATACATAAGAGACTATTCTGGATCATAAAGTCTTAATTTTTATGAAATTCTAAAAATTGGTCCAAAAGTCGACCCCCAAGCCCGACAAATTTTACAAAAATCAAATACCCATTCCGATACGAGTTCAACCATACAAAATTTATCAAGTTCCGATACCATTTGGTCCCTCAAATCACAATTTTTCATTTTAGAAATTTTCTTCAAAAACCAACTCCTTCCCCAGCCCAAAACACAATTTAAATGATAAAAATGAAGATAAAATCATGGAATATGTTAGATTCTAGGTGAAGAATACTTACCCAATCGAATTGCTTGAAAACCCCACAAGGAAGCTCCCAAAACTGAGGTCTAAAACTCAAAATATAGTGAAAATGGCCTAAACCTCGATTTGAAGATTTATATTCTGCCCAGACATTTAATGAATCACGATCACGGAAAAGGGGATGCGATCGCGAAGAGTAAAGCCACTTCCCTGAATCAATGCTACGAAATCACAAACAGACTTGTGCGATCGCGAATAAGGAAAATCTGGTGGTCCAGGAACTGAGCTACACGAACGCGAACAAGGAGACGCGAACGCGGAAAAGGCAGAAATATAACTACACGATCGCGGACTAGTATATGCGAAAGCGAAGAAGGAAAAATGTTAGCCACTAAATGGGCCTTCGCGATCGCAGTTGTAACTATGTGATCGTATAGAAGGGAAACCAGAAGACAGAACAATAGTCCTAAATAAGGGGGAAAATACTCGTAGCCTACCTGGAACACACCCGAGGCCCTCGGGACCCCGTCTAAACATACAAACAAGTCATATAATCTGATACGATTTTGCTCGAGGTCACAAATCATAACAAATAATGCCGAAACAACGAATCACACCATGATTCGAACTTAGGAACTTTCAAATCTTCCAACTTCCAAAACCCGTGCCGAAACCTATGAAGCTGTTGAAATCCGAACACACGTCTACGTCCAAAATCACCGTACAAAATCCAGTGTATGTGATCACGAAGAGTAAAGCCACCACAACAAGTACAACCTCGTGCACCACCACAACAAGTACAATAACAACAATGACAATATATATAAGAACACGACAAGTAATCAACTCAAGAACTTTCGATCACAAGGAGACAGTAAAACTAGCTCACAAGGAATAACCACAATATAGAATACTAAGCGTAATAAGAACAACTCAACAAGGGAGGAAATAATATGTATCAACGACCCTACAATATGTAGGTCAACACCAAGAATGCTAACACTAGTCAAATAATTCCAAATAAGAAAAAGTCGACTCTATATAGGATATCTAAACTTTTTTTAAGGTTGGGCAAATCACGAAGAATATATAACCACTTCAGTTAAGGATGAGCAGCGGGAAGATGATCATAACCACAATTTAGACTAAACAATTACAGAAGAAATAAAAATGATTTCCAATAAAGACAAGTAGTTACGAAAGATAGCATGACAATAGAATTGGTAAAAATCTTCAATTAAGCAAAATAAGAGTCAAATAGGCATAAGAATGAATAATAAGTAATAAATTTCAATTAAAGCATGAAAAGGTGAAACTAGTAAATAGGAACTCAATCATATCAAGAATAACTCCATATATAGTGGGTATAAAAACTTAAGAACCCTAGAAGGCCAACTATCCACAATTAAGTCCGAGTACGCACTCCTCAACTCGTGTACATGGATTTCAATCAACATAGAAGACTCAAATCCTAAGGAAAAGTTCCCCACACAAGGTTAGGCAAGATACTTACCTCAAAGACGACAAATTGATACTCTAAAATATACTTCTCGGGTGAAAAGACCTCCGGACGGCTTAAATCTAACCAAATTAACTTCAAAACAAAAATAAAACACATAAAAGACTATTTCGGATCATAAAGTCTCAAACTTTATCAAATTCTAAAAATCGGTCCAAAAGTTGACCCCCGAGTCTGCACCTCGGAACCCGATAAATTTTACAAAAACCGAATACCCATTCCTATACGAGTTCAACCATATAAAATTTATCAAGTTCCAATACCATTTGGTCTCTCAAATCACGATTTTTCATTTTAGAAATTTTCTTCAAAAACCAACTCCTTTCCCAACCCAAAACATAATTTAAATGATAAAAATGAAGAAAAAATCATGGAATATATTAGATTCTAGGTGAAGAACACTTATCCAATTGAATTGCTTGAAAAACCCACAAGGAAGCTCCCAAAACCGAGGTCTAAAACTCAAAATATAGTGAAAATGGTCTAACCCTCGATTTGAATATTTATATTCTGCCCAAACATTTAATGAATAGCGGTCGTGGAAAAGGGGATGCGATCGCGAAGAGTAAAGCCACTGCCCTGAATTAGTGCTACGTGATCGCAAACAGACTTGTGCGATCACGAATAAGGAAAATCTGGTGGTCCAGGAATTGAGCTACGCGAACGCGAACAAGGAGGCGCGAACGCGAACGCGGAGAAAGCAGAAACATAACTACGCAATCGCGGACTAGAATATGTGAACGCGAAGAAAAAAAATGTTAGCCGCTAAATGGTCCTTCACGATCGCGGTTGTGACTATGCGATCGCATAGAAGGGAAACCAGAAGATAGAACAACAGTCCAAAATAAGGGGAAAATACCCGTAGCCCACCCGGAACACACCCGAGGCCCACGAGACCGCATCTAAACATACAAACAAGTCATATAACATAATACAGACTCGCTCGAGGTCTCAAATCATAAAAACCAATGCCGAAACGATGAATCATACCATGATTCGAACTTAGGAACTTTCAAATCTTCCATTTTCCAAAACTCGTGCTGAAACCTATCAAATCAACCCGGAATGATGCCAAATTTTGCAGACAAGTCCAAAATGACATAACAGAGCTGTTCCAACTCTCAGAATCGCATTCCGACCCTGATATCAAAATTTCACTATTGATTCAGAAACTTCAAAAATTCCACTTTCGGTATTTCAAGCCTAAATAAGCTACGGACCTCCAAAACACAATCTGAACACACGCCTACGTCCAAAATCACCATACGAAGCTGTTGAGATCACCCAAAATCCATTCCGGAGTTGTTCACTCAAAAGTCCAATTCCGGTCAAATTCTCACCGTTTAAACTTCCCAAAACTAGTTTCCTTCTTCCAATTGACTCTGAATCATCCGTTAACTGAATTCAACCATGCACGCAAGTCGATACATATATTATGAAGTTGTTCAAGACCTTACGCCGCCAAACGGAGCTTAAATTCTTAAAATGATTGGCTGGGTCATTACAAGATATTATTTGAACTCAATCTTAATTTTCTGTCATTGTGCTTTTAACAGCTTTGCGCTTCTGACATTAAAAATTATATTATTAGTGCATCGTCTCATTTTGCTAGCATAGTATTTTTAGTTTAACGATTCTACCCCCTCCCCTCCCCTCCCCTCATTTCTACAGAGTTACAACTTGGGTTTACTATTAATCTACCATGTTGTACTTAAAATATCAGGAGATTCCATATCCATATCATAGAATCGCGGATGATAAAAATTATCCTATGCCAAAATTATTCAACTGAAAGTCAATTCTCCAGTGATTGGTGGTTTTCCTATAAGAGGTAATCCCTTGAATCTTTGCTTCACCTTTAAGAAGGATAAACAAATGACGCATTCAATATTCTCAAAATTTTGTTCAATGAGGCCACTAACATGAAGGTTATCGCGTTCAAATCATCTACTCATGATAAGATAGTTAGGTCTGCTAGCCCAAAGTAAAGATCAATCCCATGAATCAAGTAATTCGTGGAGACCAATATTTTTTATTTTCAGATGTTTAACGGATGAAATAAATCATCGAGACAAGTCGTGACGAGGTTCATATCTATTGACTAATTTTTATTAACTTCAAATTAACTATTTGGTATTGTTGGTGTTGTACTAAGATTGTAACACATTTTCTGACCTTATGAAGTAAGTTTTTGTTGCTGATCTTGATATAAAAAGATTAATGCAACAATGTGAAAATCCAATTTTTTAATAAAATTATTTACTAACTTTTGAAATATTATTGCAAAATTTAATGGTTGGTGCTGACCTTTGTAGTTTTACTTGCTTGCTTGATTGAATTGTTAGTTGATGGGGAAATAAGAATGTTGCTATAAGTTCATAGACAGCTAACTAATTGAAGGAATATATTAGTGAAATTAAGATTAACTATCAACGTACAATTCAAAGACTTAATAGCCCGTGATATATATGTTTTGTTATAGATAACTAATAAATTAAAATACTATAACTTTGTAGCTACAATTTGATTGCGTCTGAGAATTTGTTTCTGTTAGTTTGGGCCGGTCCACGGAAACAGTGAGTAATATCTCCATGCTATTTTGACCATTACATATGGTGGAAGAAGACCGACTTGATCTCCTCCATTATTCGGCAAAACTTGCTTCTATTTTTGTGGTACATTCTCCTCCTATTCCTTAATATTTATAGTTGTATGTCACTTTGTGCGAGCATGAATTACATTGATATTACTTCTTATTTCTTAGGCAGTTGAATTGTTCCCGGAGAAGCTTTGCTATTTATCACACCTTTATATTATTGCTTCTCTTTTCTCAGGCACTTGAAATATGGTATTGAAAAAAAGTTGTACTCTCAATTGAAAACTTGATTGGTGGAACCATCCACTTTAACTACAATTTTCTTCTCCGGCTTAAGCTTCATAATATTGGAGATGTTAAATTAGTTGTTAACAACTGAATTTTAGGGATTGCGACAATTCAGGAAAAAGGAGTTAAACCGTGTCGTTCACCACACTCAGGTAATTGTTTAATTTAATTATCCAGAAGATTTTTGTCCTTATTAATTGTGAGAAGATACAAAAATATTGCATAAAGTATAGGGGTTGAGTTAGAACTGTATTTGATATTTGATGTTCATCTTTTGATTAGTAACTTCTACTAATTTGTCGCTAAACACCCAACTAAGAAAAAAAAGAAAGAAAAAAATAGCCTGAGAATTAGGATAAAATGTCTTCCTGCCGTGAAAAGGTTTAAATTCTATAATTTGGTGCTAGAGCATTTGCCAAATTACTACAACACTGCATAATTTATTCTAACTTTCTGCAGAAAATGGTATAAACTGTTAGCTAAAGTTCTCATAGGAAATAACATAATTATATATTTTAAAAAGGGTTTAAAAAAAACCTTTGCAAGCGGTGTATGTGTTGTATTTGTCTAAACAATTTTAAGAACATATGAACATTATGCTTTTTCTATTATTTTCCAGATTTTTGCTTATGAACGCGGGGCAATCCTTAGAGGAGCATTTTCTTGGTTCTATTTTTGTTTCACTTTATAGTATTTTGGGTTTTGGTAGAGATATTGATACCCCGATTGCATCAGTTAGTACAGAGGAGATAAGTTGATTTTAGAAAACTTTTACAATTTTAAAAGAACAACGCGTAGCTTTTTCTAAAATTTAAATTTTATTAGGACTACTTATGAGCATGTGAATATGAATATAGAATAATCATTTTTTCCTGATAATTTGTACTTATACAATAGAATGATAACACAAATTTTCTTCCCTACAACTGTGTTAAAAAATTCCATAAAAAGTTTAACAACTACCGTTAATACTCTCGCTTTCTTTTACAGATGACTCAGAGAGCAATTGAGCAATGGAATAAAGAATACAATTCTTATGAGAAAACAATATCAAAGTACATTATGACAGTGGGTGACTTCCCATGGGCTCATATTGTATACTCAAACACAATTTGAGAGACCTTTGTGAAAATAGTAAATTATAGAGACTCCCTAGGGTTGCTATAAGGCTTTGTGATGCAATTTATTATTCCATATGTATACTTACAATGCATTTACTTGTTCATACAATAATAGTATTTGCATGTTCCTTTTTGTCTATCGTATTTTTAAAGTAATATTTTGTATGAAAAATTATATTTAATATTTTATGCGTAACGTGCGGGTACGGTACTAGTTTGTAGAGAATTGAACTAGCACAATCGAAATGAAAAAGGGAGAAGACACATTCTATAAGAAAAAAATTGTGAGCACGTGATTTTTGCCTCATCCAAACTACTCCAAAATAATTCCCAAAATTAGGTTTTGTCTTTAATTATGTGTTATTTTTTAGGAATTATTGTGCGATTTTCCTGATTGTTTGCATATAGTTCTGTGCATGTTTAATTTTATTAATGCATTAAAAATACAAAAAATTATAGCATTTGCATTTAAGATTTGATTTTTTTATATTTTTGGAATTAAATAATAATTAGGTGTTTTACAAAAATAAAAATTCGCAAAAAATAACATATTTTTGTATTTTGGTCAAATTGTGTGATTTTATTTTAATTTAGTATTTAATTATTTGTGATAGGTATTATTTAAAGTTAATTAATATTTTAAAGCTAATTTAGGTCTTTTATAATTTTTAAATTTTAATTTTTTGAAAGAAAAAGGAAGAAAAGAAAGGAAAAAGAATTAATGAAAGAGAAGGAAGTCAAATTTGGGCCAAATTCAATTTAATTCAAGAGGCCCAAATCAAATAAACCTGAACCCCCCCCCCCCAGTCCGGTCAAAACCCGCCCCAATACCCAGCCCATCACCATACTAAACCAAACGACGTTGTTTGGATATGCTTCAATCTGGGCCGTTAAAAATTGTTCATCCAACGGTTTAGAATGCACCCCATCACCCGTATCCGACCCGTTTCATCTGAGACCGATCCGGTCTCTAATTCACTCAAACGACGTCGCTCCATTTAGACAGATGATCCAAGCCGTTGATCTCGTTTGATCGAACGGCCTGGATCCAATTTCACCACCAGTATATATTTGTCCAAACATACCCTGCCCCCCTCCCCTCATAACCCCCCCAGTTCTTCGCTCATCTTCCTCACCCAAACCCTAGAGACCAGCCGCCACCATTCCCTACCGCCTTCCGGTGACGGCGCCGGCTCCATTCACCTCCAAAATCACACCCCAGAACCACCCCAACCCCCTCTTTCCAAGTCCTCGATCGGTTTCCCTCGAATCACCCTAGTACTTCTCGAATCTTCAATCGAGGTTGTCCGGTCCCAAAATCCCCGAACCCTAACCTAACCAATAGACTCCAAATTAACACCACACAACCCCCATAACTCCCTCATACCAAATCCATCATTGGTTTCCTTCGAATCTGACCGGAACTCGTCGAATTTTAAATCTAAGTTCAAACCTTAAAAGTTCAAAATCAGTTTTCGTTGAGCCTGATGACATGCATCGATCCAAGCCTCTAGTTTTTGTGATTAGAAGATCGATTCACTACAAAACCGATGTTGTTTAGTTGTTCTTGATAAAGAACAAATGATTAGCATCAGTTTGGGGTGAGTTAGAGTATCAAAGCCAAATCCAAGTTTGAGCCTGTCCGGTGGGTTCTTTCTTAGTCTTTGTTTATTTACATTAGTGTTATTCTTATATTCGTCTTCCTCATCTCTTTTTCTTTTCCTGGTCAATTTCAATTGAAATTCGATCAGTACTCTGGTATAGATTATTCTGTTCACTGTTTGCTTCTTTAAGATTGGTTTCGTAGATTTGTTTCGTATAATTGGGATATCAGAAAACTTTGAAATCGTATCTCGTTTAATCACTTAGTCAGAATAATTAGGATTAGTTCAGTAGTTTGGTATAATTTCTTGTTTAACATTGTATTAATAAGAATTGACTATTATAAGTTTTATGCAAGTGGTCACTAATTGAGAAGCTTCTAATAGTGGTAGGGTAGTATTTGCATTATTGAATTAACTAAAAGCACTAATTTGAGTGGATAATTTAAAATTGAGAAGATAAGTTGTAGTGGAAAATGCACTAATTGAATGCCCATTTAAGGGAGCTGAAAATCAGAAGAAGGAGATAGAGCTTAAGATACAGAAGAGAGAGGCTGGTAGTTAAGAATACAAAGAAAATAACTCTGAAAATACTGGGGGGGACTGGAAATTACTGTTTTATTGATTTCTATTTTCTGGTTTTCAATTTCGAATTGGCTGAAACCATATTCCATATACTGTTTCATTGAACTATCTCGGGTTAATAGCTGTTTTTCTTGGATTAAAATTGGGACTGTTTTGTCGCTGCTATCGATTTCTGCTGTTTATGTTATGATCTCAACTCAGTTTTTCTCTTTTTGTGTTGTTGTTTGTTACCAGGTATTCATCTTACCTTCCAAAGTATGAGAATGAATAAATATGAAGATTGGTTCCTTTAAATAGAGATTTGTACTAATGCAGTTGGTTATTCAATGTTTCTGCACTTTCGGAACTGTTTAGCTTAGCTTGATCTTCTTATATTTCTTTCTGTTTGATCTGAGTATGGACTGTTGTAGTAGTATTAGCTGGGTAGTTCATTGTGGGGCATCAAAGGTGCATAAAAGGTCATGTTAAATGTTTGGCAATGTTTGAAAGTCGTAGGTATCTATGAGATTGGATAATTAGTACATTTGGTGATCAGCATGTAGGCCTGCTTCTATATTTATATTGTTGAAAGGAGTGTGTTCAAAGTTAAGTTATAAATGTGATTAACTACAGAATCCGTGCTAGAAATGAGAGATGTGATTATATAGTTAGTTGTTTCAGTGGTCTTTCAATTCTTAATATGTGAATAACATCTTGTGAATGTGTTTCATGGTTGTGGATTGCATGATATTCATTCCAATCCATCTCTGCAGTAGTTTAGTGAGTTTGATCTAAATGTACCTTCCATTAAACATATATTAAGTAAGAGCTTCTTAGTTTACCGTAATATATTTGGATCTGCTATGCATAATGGGTGTGTAATTACTAAAAATGGAATTTGGTTTATTAATTTCAGGGGAGTTTCTAGTTTAGTGGTATCTATGTTTATACAATGTTGCAAAAAAATTTACTTTTATATGTTCAAAGGGTCGTTGGTGTAATTTGGAAAACCTATGAGTCAATCATGTTGCTGTAGGGATTCGACCTTGAATCCCTGCGTGGCCATTACACTGTGTCATTGAATTGGGCTGGCATTGGTAACATGATACTGGGCTCCCTTTGGGCCCAGGATTTAGATAGTATCTGGACTCATTAGTAATTAAAATAAGGTAGGCTGATGGGCTCAAGTTTGAGCCTAAACTGGGCAGCCTTGTGTTAATTAAACCATCAGTCCGTTAATTGAAGAAGTATAAAAGAATAGTCATTAGTTGGGTTGTTGGGATTACTGCTGAATGAGACAGGAATCCGGGTAATCGGAAGAATGAACGGTTTGAGTTTGGTCATGTTATGCACTGGGCTTAATATCAACTTCATTTTCTTTCTTCATTTATACTAGTAGTATATTTATTTAAGGAAAATTGCTTGCATTCATGTCACGACCCAAATCCTGGTCGTGATGGCGCCCAGCACACTACTAGGAAAGCCCGACCATTATTCAACACTTAACCGAATTTATCAAAAATAGCGGAAAGAAATATCAATTAAGCAAGATTAAAGTACTGAAGAATTTAACAAAATACACAATATAATCTCACTAGGACCCGGTGTCACGAATCTGAGCCTCTAGAATACAGAATATCATCCTAATACATGGTATATCCAAAGTCTGATAATGCGGAAATAAAGAGATAGGATAGGAGGGAGAAGATCAATGGCTGCGAACGCCGTGCAGCTACCTCGATACTCCCAGAGGCTAGATCTGCTGATCAACTGAATCTACTGAGCCTGAGACTGCCCTGGATCTGCATACAAGGTGCAGGGAGTAAAGTGAGTACTTCGACCCAGTGAGTAATAAAAGTAACTACAGTCCGAAGATAAGAAAATCCTGTAAATACACAAAGTAAGCTACAATCTGAATATACAGCAACATATGGAACTGAGCAGCTAAACACTAGTATAAATACAAATACATGAATGCAATGCAATGCATATGATGGTACATTCCAGTACCCATTGCGGCGTGCAGCCCGAGCCATCCATATTTATTTATCGTCGACGGCGCTCACTGAGGGTGTGTACAGACTCTGGAGGGGCTCCTACTGCCTAAACGCAATATCTTGGTCAGTCATTGTTACCTGACCGGTCAGCCATTGTTACCTGACCAATTTATATCATACAGTGCCATTGTTACCATTGTTCAAGTATATCATCCAGTGTCATTGTTACCATTATTTCAAGTATATCACACAGTGTCATTGTTACCACTGTTTCAAGTATATCACACAGTGTCATTGTTACCATTGTTTCAAGTATATCACACAGTGTCATTGTTACTACTATTTCAAGTATATCACACAATGTCATTGTTACCACTATTTCAAGTCACTTTATAATCAGTCCAGAAAATAATATAATAAGCCCCTTGGGCAATTACAAAACAGAAGTTCCCAGCCCGGAATACATTCAAAAATATCATTTAAGTTTTCAACACTTAGAATTATGGCTAAGTTTGCAAAACAACATTTAAAACCTTGGACTGAAATTAAATGATATGCAAATCATGCAAAGCAGTAATATCAATCCTCGAAGGATTTTACAAATCGGCACAAGGCCCCAAACATGGCATCAAGCCCAGTAATATCAATGAAGTATGTGTATCAATCACCAGTATAGTATAAACATCACACGGGATGGACCAAGTCACAATCCCCAATAGTATTCGACCCCGCACTCGCCATGGAGTGCGTGTCACGCCTCAATATAGCGTTACGATGTGAAAGTCCGGGGTTTCAAACCCTCAGAACAGCATTTACGTCTATTACTCACCTCAAGATGGCCAAAAGTCTACTCCGCGATGCTCTTTCCTTTCGAATCGACCTCCTCGCGCGTCGAATCTTGCCAAAACCACAAGGAATATATTACAATAGGCTAAGGAAATATATCTCAATCGAAAAGACTCGAAAAATATCGAAAATCATGAAATTTGCAAAACCCGAGCCCCGGGCCCACTTCTCGAAAAATTACGAAAGTCACATCACCGGATTCCTCGTCTCGCCACGAGTCCGTACATATAAAATTTACCAAAATCGGAGTTCAATTGACCCCTCAAATCTTCATTTTAGAATTTCAATCTCAAACCCTAATTTCTTATAATTTGGCTATGTTTTCATGGATTTCAAGGATGATTCTTCAATAAAATTATGTATTTAACTCATAAAACTTACCTCCAATCGATCTCTGT